>NC_087064.1:47227743-47716106 GCF_963678635.1 Symsagittifera roscoffensis | reverse complement strand
TCGCGTTTGAACGGATTCCTCTTCAATGGTACCAGGTGCATTCAACCGATAGATTTAACATCCGACGGTTTTCACTTGTCAACGAAACACTCAAAGTTATGCAAAAATACTGCAAACATGTGGATGTCTTAAGAGAACAAGTTGGAAACTATTCTTAAGGTTATCTCAGACAGTATTTGAATCCCTGTGTGATGTGAAGTCCAACATTAAAATTCAAAGTCACCAGATCCTTGCAAAAGGTAATAATTCGTTTTAAGTTTTATCTTCATGCCGAGCTTTTTGTTTTTTTTTTGAAATTTTTTTCGAGTTTTAGGATGTTTGTGCCATCTAAAGTTTGCACGGGGTCTGTATCAATGACATCTACTTCCTCGTGCGTGGGATGTGTTCTGAGATTTATTTGAGATAATCTGGGGAAAGTACCAATATAGCTGGGAGGGAGTGCACTATAATCCAACCAATGATCAAACAGCCATTAGTCCAAATAACCGAAATCAAAAAATTGTCTCGAACATGCGATACATTGGCCAGCCATTTTTTCATCTTTTACATCAAAACCTTCTGAAGTTCAAAATTCATAGATCGAAAATTGAAAAAGTTTTACTGCAGGTATTCAGACCAGTTTTTCTTATCGTCTTGTGCTTTTCTGGCTGAATGATTAGAGTTTACAGATACTCGGTAATTTTTGGAACTGTTCTTTTTCTTCTGACTTTAGTCCCCATTCTTGCTTCTAAGCCAACCCTCTGGTCATAAAATGGGCAATGGTCTACTTTCATTGCTTGTTCAATTTTAGCGCTGGCTCAGAAACTTGCAAATATATTGCTACAAGGATTGTCATTTCATTTTAAATTTTTCATTGAGCTCGGACCAAATTTAAAAACAAAATAAAATAAAATCTAAAGAAAGGTATTTGCTGTTTTTGTTTTTATTCATCATTTTTTTTGCTTTTTATTGTTTAATATTAAACTGAATTATTTAGTGAAAAGAATGCTCTGTAGTTGAATCCAAAAAACGGTTATTCTGCAAACAAACACGCATATTGTTTTTTTTTAATATTTATATTCGCCGCATAAATCATTTTAGCAAGTCGAAACATGAATTTCCGAGTGTGATTAAAATTCCTTTTACGTCATTACAGATTTCCCGTGAGAGCAGTTTACCTTCCTCCCGCGATTTTAATAGTAGATAACTTGGCAGTTTTCCTTCGGAATTCGAACACAACAAAGCGCTACACCACACTTCACGCGTACAACTTCAGCTGTCAAAATTGGTTGGTAAACTCAAATCTGGGCCGGTAGAGTTTTGGGCTTGTCTTGACCAGGAATTGGAGATAGCGTTCTTCAACATAATTTCACTCTCCAATTTCCACTTTGCTTTTTACCACATTTCGAGGCTAATATATACCATAGTCATGCGTGTAAAAGGCTAAGCGTTTATTGTAATATAAAGTGTATAAAAGAGGTTTCTCATTCCGCCAATATCCTCTGAGTGATAAATTCGCCCGCATGGTATAGACGCAGGAAAGGTAGTAAATAGTTAAATTGTTAGTATATTATTTTCTGGTTAAGCAACTTCCGGCCCCAAGGTAAGAGCCACTTTGTAATACTACACTTTTGTGTGTTATGCTTATTTGTCAGCTTAGCACAAAGTTGCCTAAGTTTTTGTCATTTAAATACAGAGAAGTTACAAAAGTTAGACTCAGGGACAACCGAATTTATTCCAAATCAGAGGTAAGCTACCCTTTCACGTTTTAGAGCATACTTTTTTCGCTAAGTTCCAGGGTCAAGTTAAGTGTTAACCGAATCGATTGAACATGGCCTAGAAAGAACCTGACCCAAAAAGTTAATTTAAAATTTCGAACTCAAAGTTCAAACAAAAGCACAACCCCGAAAGTCTAACACAAAGTCGAACCCAAAGACTAAACACAGTCGAGCACAAAGACGAAAACTTCTTGGAAGAAAACTCCAGAACAAAAACAACACGCAAATGAACGCAAAGTCAATCATTTCTTGCAAGAAAATTCCAAACCAAAAGAATGCGAAGCCGAAATATTGCTGAATAAAGGATCAAACACAGAAAAAGGATCTGATACAAAGTTCAAGAAACAAAATTTCTTTGATAAATAATGATGCATCGTTGTCCACGCATCGTTTTTCTGAGTCGTAAAGTTTGGTCGATTATGAAACACAACAACACTGCCAACCAAACTTTTTCTTTGACCCAACAGGTCAAAATATTTGTAATTTCAGTCGTCGAATTTGTCAAAAAACTTGGCCTGGGCTAGCAAAAAAAAACTAGCCCTTGGCCTGGGCTAGTTTTTTTTATTCGCTGTGTTTTCAGACCTCTGTAATCCAAAATCCCGGGTCATACTCAAACTCAAAATATTATTACAATTTTTTGGAAGATCTTGTAGGCCATTACATTTGTCTTTCAGAGATCAAAAAAAAAAATTGTAAGAAAACTAAATTTAGATCTAAGGTTCTTATAAGAAAATGAAATAAGATGAAATATTTTGATAAAAAAGAAATAAGAAGTAAAATCATGCAAGAAACTAATTATAATATAAAAACATGCTAGGAAAAATAACTCGGATTTGATAAACACTAACTGAGGCTCACAATAGGCTAATTTACAAAGCTGGATGACGTAGTTTTACAAAATTCTCTTTCGCTGCTCAGAAGAGGAAGATGGTAGCTAGACGACAGCTCGAGGTTGTTTGTTCTTGAGAAAATGTCAGATTGATTATCCCACTTTGCACGCTAGCTACTGGTGAGCCGGCGAGAGCAGAGCTAAAAACCGTGAAAACAATTTAAGCAAACAGAAGTTTCTGATGAGTATTTAAATTTATGCTACCATATAAAAACTTTGTAAGACTTTGATTCTTTTCTTCAAGACGAAGAACTCTTCTTTACAAAAGTTCCGAGGTTTTTTTCCCGGAAGGCCAAGTTTGTTGAGCTGCCGTTGTTATATTGAAAACATGTGATCCAATACATCGCACTGGTAATAGGAAGTATAAACACCAGCCCAACTGCCCAAAAGCTCAGACGATTTTAAATTATGAGCGTGTGGGTATCGCTGCTGTAAAATGGAAAATTGCCTCATAGTTTTCGTTACCCAAACCAATCAACAAAAAAGTCGTACCTGGTAACATTCATCTATGATTTTGTTGCCAAACAGTTTGCAACAGTTATATTCTATGAGCAAGGTTTCAGCAAGTTTTTAGACTCTCAATGTAAAATTATGCTAAAATTTTACATTTAAAAACTTAGTTTCAATTTTTCACGTATTTGGTTATCTTTGCTTGTCCTTAACTGGCATAAACCTATGAAAATAACTTTGAATCATTAGTTAAACTGCGCAAACATCTATCCCTGTTGAACATAAAAATAGCACATCCAGTGACTAATCTACGAAAAGTTCAATTAGTCTCACAATTTAAAAAATATTGTTTCAAAAACAACTGATTGTTTATCTTTTCGATGTAGTTTTTACCTAGTCATAAGTTTTCACTAGTTTTCTCGAAAAGTTATAAGCTAATTGCAAGCATTTAGTCATTAGTTTTAAGATAACGCAAAATTACCTTTATTTGAAAAAAAAACAATTTAGTTGAAAGTTCTACCTTTTTTGAAATCATTTCAATGTAAATTTCAAAGTTTAGTTACAGTTAGGATTTGTATAAAAGACAGTCTACTGTGTGTAAATAGCTTAGAATTGTCTGACTAAGCTGATATATGAAAAATTTTAAATTTATAAAAAAATATATAATTTTAAAGCCGATAGAATTGGCGTGAAAACAATTTTACAATTGTCAAAAAAAATCAAAAATTAAGGAAAAATTAGACTGAATAATGAGACTAGTCAGTCTGAAAAATATAATGTTAAACAGAAAAATCCGACTCGTTTATCACGACACCGAGATAAAGATTCAAATTTGTGAATCCGTATCCTACCAATAGCTTGTAACACATAAATGACCCTTACGGGTTTTCTTGATATGCCTATAGCTGGTCAGAAAATAAATCACAAGAAGCCATAAGTATTTCTAGGTTTCTGAAGTGGTCGGCATAAAAAAAATTTGAGCTTTGCCCTCAACTGCGCCGACTACGTACAGAATCGAAAAACCACCGTATTAGAAGTTTGATATGTTAAAAAAATACAACATTACGAGACCACACTGTGCATTTTGGGAAATGTAAGCGGACTCCGCAACAACGACGCTCCCCTTGTTCTTCTTTTGTTCTTGGATTTCCTTTGATCGTTCCAAAAATTTTAACATGTTTAAAGACTTGTCTCTGGAATCCAGGAACATACAGACACAAAATTGTGCGCCTATCCAGTGCACAGTTTGGCCTCATAATGAAGTAAGCCAATTTTTCCATCGTTTAGAAGCCCTTCCAGTCGCAAAGAAAACTAGTCTGGACACTTTTTGATATTCAATCATCAATTTCGCTCTATGTTATGTTTGCGTTAACTATTTTCGCCAAATTTTTTTTAATTTTTCGAAAACACTAAGTATTTTGGACCAATTGATAATACGGCCAAGGTTACATAATCCTAAATTATTGCTACGTATCTTTTGATAATGATCGAGCTCCAAATTTTTTTAAAACGTTCCGAATTTGCTTTTTCGAATTTTTGTTTTCGTTTCGTAACGAAATTAACGGAATATTTGTGCTCGGGGTGGGTTTTTTTTTCTTCAAACAAAATTCGACTTTTTAACTAGCTATTTTTTGAAGAAATTTTTTTTTAATCTTTTCAAAGGTATGTTGTTCTGAGCTTAAAATTGAATAGATATATTACCTGTGATCATTTTCCGTAAAGTTTTGCAGATTTACAGATTGCCATTTTGGCCAAATAGGGACAATTCACGTGCGATATATTTCGCGCTATTAACGCGTAAGCGGAGATTTAATCCGTCTGAGAAATCGTTCCAAATTGGTTGAACGAAGCTTATTTGCGATAAATGATTTGTTACTAGGAGCGAAATTTATCACTTGGAATTTTATCTTCTTCAAATTTTTCCATAATGATTTTCACAAAAAATCTCAAACTTAAAAGAAAAAATCTATTTTTTTATTACTTTTATTTTTTGATGTTATTACTGCTCCATAGACCTTAAAAGGCAGTCAGAACATTCAGGGCTTTGCCCTGATACAAGCAGTTTTGTTTTTTGTTGTAAATGTTTGGCGTTTTCTTGATGCGTGGGAAAAATGACATTCAACTTGAAAAAAAAAACTAAATTTGGAGCAAAAAAGTCAATAAATAGTTTTTTGAGACGCATCATAAAGCAAAATTAGTATCTGGTTATCAAAAAATAAGCAGACCGACACTGAAACAATAATTTGGAACCCCATTCACTACTGGCAGGGATTTTAATTGCTGAAACACTCTGATATTTTCATGAGATCTTTTTTCTAAAGGTTTCTAAATACTCGGCACCCTACGGTTGCCGATTTGTGTATCATCTAAAAAGTTTGACCTTTTTTGACCGCTGTCAACTTACTGGGCAACTCCCAGGTCGGCTTTGATTGATTTGGGTCATTTTCAGTTCATTTATGCACTGTTTATTAAGGAACCGGTTATCGAAATAGTGTTATTGATTGCAGCAGAGTCAGTTTCATAGTCAGTAGTGGTTAATGTCACCTTTGTTAAGACATGTCCCAATGGTCGAATTAGAGCAAATATGAAATCAAGTGTAGAATTGGATTGGCAAACAAGGGGAAGGAGTTTAGACTTTTATCTGATCAACTAAGCACCCGTCAATCAGACTTATCTCATTGACCGAATCGATTGACTTTCCTTCTGCTCATTTTTTTCTGATCAAATTAAGGCAAAAATTAACATTATTGGCTTGTTTTCATTTGTATTTTGTTTGAGTTTTGCTTCAAGTATTTATATTCATGTAACAGGTAAGCAATGTATCAAATATTGCCCCGGTATGAAAAATAGCTCTCAAAAATAATGGTAATTTTATTTTTTTTGTAATGGTGACGACACGCTTATTAATTCGAATAAGCAACTGAATATTCATTTTGATACCGTCAATGTCAGCTACGATTATTATTTAGTTAAGGAAAATGACGCAAAAGCGAATCTACTTCGGTTTTTGATTATATTTGTACTTAATGAAAACAAAATGACATTTCAATGGAATTGCAGTGGCCATTAAAAGGGGTAGAAATTTTCAGGCTCTAAACAGCTAACAGAACAGAAGAGCAATTAGTTCTGCATTAGTTCTCATTAATATGACGTCATAAAAATCTAATAGGCAATCAAATAAAAGTCAATGTATCTCGTCAGTCCTGGAAGCTTTTCTTAAAGAAAGTTGGAGTTGGCTTTTAAAGGTAAGAAGAGTAGAAAAGACATGCCCCCATGGTTGATCTAGAACAAATACGGGCTCTTTTCCAGTCCCTCCCCCCCCCCCCCCCCCCTTTCAAATTCAATTTTGAAAAGTCTATTTAACGTTGTCACAATGCAATGAAATTTGGCGTGGTGAACAAATCGACAATTCTGAACAGCATTTAGCCGTAATAACACGTAAAACAAACATAAAACTCGGTATTTTGAAAGGGGGGAACTGGAAAAGAGTCCAAATACGAAAACAAGTGTGAGTTTCTTTCCAAAGTTTTCAACAGCGAGAAACTCTTTCAAAATTATGGCATGAATTCTTTTTAAAGTCAATTTCGTTTTCATCGAAAACTTTGTGAAGCTCCGGGTTGACCCAAAACGCTAAGCATGCAAATCTCACATGTTTGGTGATTCAACCATATAAATAATTGTGGACCAGTTAAGTTTGTGGTATCTCTTAGCAAACATTTTTTCGTTGAACTTTTCCGAACAGCTATGACATATCGGCTTGTAATACGGAAACAACAAAAAAGGAAAATGAACTGATTTGAAACAAAACAAGACTGCTCGTATCAGGGCGAAGCCCTGAATGTTCCGACTGCCTTTTAAGGTTTATGGAGCAGTAATAACATTAAAAAACTCAATGAAATAAAACAAAAGAAAATTTTTTTTTTCTAAAATGTGAATTTTTTTTTAAAATCATCCCCCCACACGCCATATAAAGTACAAAAGGATAGATTTCGCTCCTTGTAACAAACCAATTATGGCAAATAAGCTTCTTTTAACCAATTTGGAACGATTTCCAAGACGGATTAAATCTCCGCTTACGCGTTAATAGTGCGAAATATATCGCGCGTTAATTGTCCCAAATTGGCCAAAATGGCAATCTTTAAACCCCCGTTACTTTACGAAAAATGATCACAGGTGAAATATCTTTTCAAATTTGAGCTCAGGACAACAATACCTTTCGACTGATATAAAAAAAATTCCGTCAAAAATGGCTAGTTAAAAAGTCGAAATTTGTCTGAAGAAAAAAAAAAACCCACCCCGAGCACAAATATTCCGTTACTTTCGTATCGAAAGTCGGAACAAAAATTGGGATTTTCAATTTTATGGAGCAAAATTCGTCTACGAATGAAACCCTTTTAAAGGCGTCCTTGGCACCAGTTTGTACTCAATTCAAGAAAATGCACTTTGGCTTTCTTATGCATCAGTTTTATTCAATAATCTTTAGAGTATTTTTGTTCCAAAGTATGAACAAGACTGCTCGTATCAGGGCGAAGCCCTGAATGTTCCGACTACCTTTTAAGGTCTCTGGAGCAGCAATAACTTAAATGTAATAAAATAAAATGAACTTTTTTTCTTATAAAATTTGAGTTTTTTTTGTGAAAGTCATCCCCCCACAAGCCATATAAAGTTCAAAAGGATAAATTTCGCTCATTTTAACAAATCAATTACGGCAAACAAGCTTCTTTCTACCAATCTTTAAGCTAATCTAATCTTTAAGCCCCTTATTTTTATGAAAATTGATCACAGGTAAAATATCTCAACTTTAAGCTCAGGACAACAATACTTTTCGAACGATATAAAAAAAAAAATCCGTCAAAAATGGCTAGTTAAAAAGTCGAAATTTGTCTGAAGAAAAAAAACTACCCGAGCAAAAACGTTCCGTTACTTTCGTTATGAAAGTCTGAACAATAAAGATCTAGCAAATAACTTAGAAAACTGTGGCAAATGTAAAGGTTACATCTACAGTTTTCTCAATTCAAATTTTGTATGAAACTTTTATAGCACTTTAAAAAAACTTCGGAATTAAATTATTATTAAGATTTTTGCATAAAATTGATGCCTATTTCTTGAAATTGGTGAATATTGCCACCAAAGACTATTTTAAAGAGTTTCAAATATCGTTTGGCCATACAGGTATGACGAGCAATGCTCTACAAACTTCTAAGACGCAAAATTTTGTTTCACTTTGGTTCAATTTCCTTTTTTTAGTTTCCATCTCAATTGCATATTACGAGCCGAAAAGTCAAAACTGCTTCCAAAAATTCAACAAAAAAACTGATTTTGGAAGGATGCCACGAACTGTTCACTGGCTCTCAATCAATATGTAATTCAATCACAAGCATTTGAAAAATAAGTGCAATACAACCCGCAATTATAATTTCCATTTCTTGAAACTTATATTGCGGCTTGACATTATTCTACCACGCAGAAAAAATTATTACTTCTATGAAGAAGATGTTTAGTTTTTGCTGCTGAATTGAAACAACTTAAATCGGTTTCTTCTGTTTTTTTTTGAAATCTGAACTTGGATATTGACTCCGCATGCAAAACCTTTTTTTGTTCGAAAGTGTTTGCTTCAGTTAACTTTCTTTTTGCAGCAAAAAATCTACGGAAAAATTTTAAGAGGCTATTTCAAAAATTTTGTATGCAAAATTGCTATCTATGAAGCCCCTTAATAAAAGCCGTTGATTAACAAATTTCTACAAAAATTTTGTCAATTTTTTTTAAAAAAAAACATTTATCAGAGAAATAACTTATTTGGTAAAAACCTTCAACAATCCTTGGAGGTGTCTATAAAAATTTTAAAAATTTTCAAAAATAATTTGAGAAAATTTAAGGTTGAATTTTTAAAAATCAGAAAATTGGATTTTCAAAGTTTTAATTGGTAGAAAGTTGAACTTTATAAAATACGTTTCAGTGGTTTATTGAGGCAAGCTTGGAGATAAGTTTTGTAAAATTTTTAAATATGTTTCAAGAGAGGAGGGATGGAGTTACCGCAATAGTTAGAAAATCAGACAAGACTGCTCGTATCAGAGCAAAGGCCTGAATGTTTCGACTGCCTTTCAAGGTCTATGGAGCAGTAACAACATGAAAAAAAATGTTAAAAAAAATCAAAATAACATGAAAAATAAATGCAAAAAACTAAAATATATAAATATTAAATATATTTTTAAATTTAAGGTTTTTGCAAAAATCATACCCTTACACGCCATATGAAGTACAAAGTGATAAATTTCGCTCCTAATAACAAATCATTTTGTGGCAAAAAAGCTTCCTGCAACCAATTTGGAACGATTTCTAAGACGGTTTAAGTTTCCGCTTACGCGTTAATAGCGCGAAATATAAATCTCGTTGTTGTCTAAAATTGGTCAGAGTGGAAATCTTTTAACTACCGTAACTTTACGAAAAATGATCACAGGTGAAATATTTTATCAAATTTAAGCTCAAAACAACAATACCTTTTGAATCAAATTAATTAATCCCGTCAAAAATGGTTAGTGAAAAAGACGAAATTTGTCTGAAGAAAAAAAAAAACCACCTCGAGTACAAATATTCCGTTACTTTCGTTACGAAATTCGGAAGAAAAATTTTAGATTAGTCCAGTCAAACGTTTTCGATTTTAAAAAATCCTGTACATTTTTTTAAATTAAATTTTTAATACAATATTTAGTTCATGATAAATCGTATCATTTTTTTTGCTACATCCGAGTAGTAAAAGCCTGTTTTAAAAGATTTCTTTTGCACAAATATCAAATTATCCAAACCAGATTTGTATTTTGAATCAGTGATTGATTCGAAATATTTTTTCTCTGAACTAGCAGCGTTTGCACAAACACGTTTCCTTAAAAAAGTCACGTTTTCACTAGCTCCTTGTTTTTGGTTTTCTTGATTTGGAGCGGATGCTAGCTACCTTGGTTTGCGGGACAGCCTTTTTTCAAATTAAGCTACGGTAAAACGCAAACTTTAGAGTGATGCATTTATACGAGAAAAGATTGTTTTTTGTTCAGGTGGCATCCTTAAGCAGAACTTCTGAAATTTCTGTACGGTTATACAAAGAAGTCCTGAATGCGTTTTGTAATTAACGGAAAATATATTGACAAATTTTTGATTTATTTTCATCAAATTAGTATTTTTATGGTTATGGTTACAATTCATATCCGTATGCGCGTTTTTTCGATGCATGTGGGAACTAATCCTGAGATAGCTTGCGTTCAGTTAAATTTCTGGAATGATTGATGAAGAAAAGTTATATTAAAAGATGACTGATTTATTTTCCTGTATCAGCGGATTGATGGTTTTAATTAAAAATGATAGTCATCTGAGAATTAATTTTTTGTATGAAAACCACGAGAAAGACAGTCAGAATTTCTGGTTAACCGAAAGTCATTTTGAAAAATTTTTTGTTTAGTCTGTAGAAAAAAAACTTCTAAAAAAACGCGTTTTTCTCGAATTGGGGTAAAATTTGACAAAAGTACAGAACAAAATTTGCTTATAACTTCACTAGAGTTATCATGGTGCAATTTGGCTTTTTTCTAGTTAATCAAGAATTACGCTGAAAAAATTGCCTTGATTATTGAGAAAGCTATATCAAAAGAAGCTACATACACAGCCCAACAAAGTCTTATATTGTTAAAACTTTCGGTGAGAATTTCGAAAAACTATTGCATCACAAAAATTTTGATGAAAATTTAAACAACATTTGTTCCCTTCACTTTTTCTAATCTTAAACCAATTTGAGAGAAACCAACGCGCTTGAAGTTTCAAAATTTGCTCGTTTCGTCCGGACAGTTTAAATCAGCACTGACGATTTACACGCATTATTCCTATTATAAATCCCAGCGGTGCAAGTGTTCACTACTTGTCAACGTCTTACTACGAATTTCCGCTGGTTACAAAAAGTTGCCGGTTACCAATTGTCGATCTACCCAAACGTGTAAAAAAATTCCTCTACCACACTCTACTTGTGCGTCTTAAAAATTACAATGTTTTTTTTTACTTCTATTCGTAAAATAAAGCCAAAGCTGGAAGAACTGACAGCTGAAAAATAGATTTATAATCAGGGGCGGATTAAGGGGGGGGGGGGGGGGGCGGACGCCCCCTCCCCCTCAGGGATTCGACCCCCTGCCGACCCAAAGGGTCCCCCCTTTGATACTTTTTCAGAAATCCATTTTTTGTTTGTTTTTTCAAAACGGCTTTTTTGTTTGTTTTTTCAAAAATTTTACCTTTTTTGTTTGTTTTTTCAAAAATTTGCCTGCGGCGCTGAAAATTTAGCCAAAAAAGGGGGCAAAACAGTGCTTTGGGAGAGCTCGAAAAATCAATTTGGTTGACCTAAAAAAAAAGGTCGTCAAAATTTTGGAAAATTTTTTGAAAATCCGCCCCCCCCCCCCTCGAGAAAATCCTAGATCCGCCCCTGTTTATAATTGATTTTTATCATTGACTGATTAGGAGTTCAAATGTTGCTTTCAATCTTCTTTGACATCACGGGTGCCGCTAGTGAACAGTAGAGCTTGTCGGTAACTCCCTCTCTAGTGTGTTGCACCTAAGTTTTACAGAAAAAAATTTATGTACTCCATGAAATTCAATTGAAACTCAATAAAGTTTGAAATTTTTGTCAAGAAATTTGAAAGAAAACTGGAGATTCAAATTGGGTTTACTCACTAGGCATTTGTAGCAAAATGCAAACAAAAAAAATCAAACTATTTCCAAACTTCGCCTAAAATATTAATTAATTTGCAATTACTTCATGTTAGCTGCACCACAAAGGCATAAATTTTTTCATTGATGAAAACAGTGCAGCTATTTTGTTGCGTATTTCAGCGTCCGCGACTACGATGTGCTCATATATTATTAAACGAAATTTTAGCATTTCTTTTTAGTCTATTAAAACCTTTGAGCAGAATTTTTAGTCTATTTGTTCACCATCTGCCGTACGTTTTGTTTTTTGCAAAAGTAATTCCTTGAAATAAATTTAGATGATCTAATTTAGCCGCAATCAATTGAACTCCTCGCTCGAGCAAATTTAACGTTTGGACGTCAAAATTATATGTTCTTAACTCAACAACAGAAAAAATTGAAGTAGAGATTTCACTACCATCGCCAATTTCACTGCTAGCGTAACGAACAAAAAAAGAAATAGGAAACGCAAAATTCTGTTAGCTACCCTCTAAAACAACAACAACAAAATCCCTTGAGTAACAATTGAAAATGTTTCTGTTGTTTTGATTAGAGCCTTATCCATATTGCATATTTTGTTTATTTGTTTTCTTTTCACTCGTTAATTGTTTCAGGCACCCAGGAAACACCGCATTTACCATCAAACGCCATTACCAATACCTCAATTTCATTTGATGAAAAAGTCGAATTGAATTTTTTCGTTTCATCATATATCCCTTTCAGTCAGAAATCAAACCCAACAAATTTTCTATTAAAATTCATTCTCTTCATAACACATTATCTCAAAACAGCATTATCATTTTTAAAGTTCCCATCACAAAATCAGTCACCTTGTTAGATAGTTTCATAAAAAAAAACTATTTTTCAGAAAATCGAGACAAAGTTTTACAATCTGACTCCAACTACTTTTAACTTACAATAACTTGAAAAAGAAATAGATATAAAAACAGCATCGCACAATTTAGCATGACCGATTCGCAGTCGACGAAGACTAGGAAAGTGTTCGTGCCAGTTGACGGGAGTCCGGACAGCGAGAGGGCCTTCAGTTGGTACATTGCAAACATGAGGCGGGATTCGGACATAGTGAGAGTGTTCCACATACCCGAACCTGTGTCACTCCCTCTATTTACACTTACAGAAGGTCAGTTCTCAGATAGCCCAAGTGTATAGCTCATTTTGTGCGGCTGTGGAAGAGATGTATCGGTGATGTTGTGTGGCCAAACATTTTTGGAACCAATTAACTGCATTCATTTTTTGGCTGATCAGCTCGTATTTTTCCATCAGTTGTCTCTGCCATTATCAACTTTAAATGAGAAATCTGACTATTGCCAGGAAAGTTTTGGTGATTTTTGGATAAATCAAAATGCCAGAAAAAAGTTAAACTCGAAAAATATGATTAATTTGTCTTGATATAAAACGCGTCAGATCAAAAAAGTTGCGCAAAAAACTAAATTTGAGTTACTGAAATTTGAGAACTTTCTATGAAATTGAAAAATTTTGTGACCGATTATGAAGTAGTAACTGTTCACACTGCTTTGTAGATTTTCGATTGCTTCAGGCGTCAACACTCCGTTTAAGAACTGGGAGAGTAAATTGCAGGATAAGCTGAAGAAAGTGACGGAACTGGAAGACCACTACAACTACAAACTAGTCAGCTGCAAACTAGCTTCCCATGGATCTGTACTCATCTCCCAGAACGAGGTAAGCAGGGATCACCTCAAAAGTATCAGTCAACATTTATTGAACATTTTTGAAATAAAAAATTAACAGATTTTGCAAGTACACTTCATACAATAATCTATGCTAGTTCTGGTATAAATTCAAAACCCCGGCAACTAATGACTACAATGACAATTAATGACTCCTCCATAAAGGTATATAATAGCCAGCTTTCTTTACTTGAACAATAAATAAACCCTCAATTTTTTTTAATTCACTTCTGTTTCGACCATTTAACCTATTGTACTTCAAAAAAAATGGAAATTCCCCAATGTTTTTTGTGAACTAGAGTTTGTATTCGGTCATAGGTGACAGGGAAGGAGAACCTGGCCCATGAGATCTGCCAGGAGGCAGACAAGTTCGAGGCGGACATGATAGTGATGGCCAGTACAGGGTGGGGAGGTGTGAAGAAGAAGCTGCTCAAGGGGGGCAGTGTGGCTAACTTCGTTGTCCAGATAGCACTTCTGCCGGTGATGCTGGTACCCACAGCCAAAAATGAGGCGAGGATGCAGGAGCGAAGAGCCAGCATCAGACGGGACAGCAATTGTTCCAATTAGACACTCGGAAAAAACTCAAAATTAAGAGAAAAGTAACCAACATATGAGATGAGAAGGGCATAGTTATGAAAACTAAAACATTTTTAAAACTCTACTAATCGAAAAAATGATATAAGATTGAGAACTTGAACTCAATTATGCAATGTTATTGATAATGAAATACAGGATCAATTGAAGATGACGTTTTTCTAGAATGATAGATTATGAATATTTTCAACCAATTTTAAACAGTAACATCTAGTGTAGTTTGTCTATTGATAAATTAATGTCTTTTTAAATGCTAGTTTTGCACACAACAGGTAATCATAGTTGTAAATGGCTGCCACAAAGAAAACGAAAATTGTAAAGTTATTGGTTTGTTTTCTCTCTAATTTTGGGAGTCCAATTAGGCATCAAATCAAACCCAGACTGGTCGTTCGAAGCCTTGAGTGCATTGATTACTTTTTTCTTCAGACTGCATTTTAATATATGCATTTTAATATCTATGGAATATGCATTTTAATATCTATGGTATATTGTTATAACTCCCTTTCAAATAAAGAACGGATGAAATTGGATGCAGTTTTCAAAAAAAAATTAAAAATTGCCAGAAAACTATCCCCACGCTTTGTTTAGTAGAAAATGATATATTTTGCATATTACACAGTTTCGAATAGACCAAATATCATGCCTCAATTCAATTTGATTGATTTCTAAGATGGATTAAATTTCTCCGCTTATGCGTTTTAGCAAGAAATGTCTGGCGAGTTAATTTTCCGAATTGGCCAAATTGGCTATTTTTTTAAATTCTCATAAGTTTACATCAAAAAGATTGAAGGTGAAAGGTCTTTTTAAGTTTGAGTTTAGGACAAAAATCAAGGTTAACTTCCAGATGATAAGGAAATTTAGTCAAAAAAATGTCAGGTATGTTCTTGATGAGCTCAAGACAACAATACTTTACGAATAATATTAAGAACTTTTGACAAAATTGTTGATTAAAAAGACATTTGTCTGGAGAAAGAAAAACCACCAAAAACAAATTTTGCGTGAATTTCTTCAAAACTCGAAACAATAAAATTGGATTAAAGAAACACAAATTTTTTTTCATTAAGTTGAAAATGTAAGGCAAATGGCGAAAACACTACTAACAAGGTTGCTGGAATGTTCCCACTGCTTTTTTAAGGTCTTTGGAGTTTTGGCAACATGAAAAAATAAATGTAATAAAAAAAAGAAAAAAAAACATATTTTTAATATTTGTGATTTTTGTGAAAATCATCTCCCCACACGCTAGATAAAGTACAAAGTGACGAACTTCGCTCCTAGTAACAAATCAAATGTGGCAAATGGGCTTCCCTAAACAATTTGGAAGGATTTCTAAGACCAATTAAATTTCAGTTAATAGTGCGAAACATATCGCGAGTTAATTGCCCCAAAAGGTCAATTTTTTTAACCCCCTTAACTATACAAAAAATGATCCCAAGATGATATATCTTTTCGAGACAGCAAAATTTTTTTGAAGCCCAAAAAACATCATCTTTTGAATGATATAAAAATTACGTCAAAAAAGGCTTTTTAAAGTTTCAAATTAGTCTGAAAAAAAAATTTGAAGAAAAAGTTTGAAAAAATTGTTCGAAAAGTTCTAATTTAGAGATTGCAGCACAAATTAAATTAATCGAGGAGCAGTATAAACCTCGGATCTTTGCCTTGACACGAGTAGCTTTGTTTGCAAATAATATAAGCCAACCCTAAAACCAGAAAACTTCTCTTTTAAAGACCCTGTTTTTTTTTCATTCTACCAGGTTTCAGACATCAGTTTTATCAGACTCGAGTCAATATATAAAAAGGCCTTTCTACACTTGAAAAAAAAACAATTTATGAATAGTTTGAAAATTATAAACAAAAAAATGCTGATTTGCATGAACACTTTTACAGTTTATGCTTTTGAAACTTTCAGTTTCAACTGTTTTTCTAAACTTATCGAAAACCAAAATACCACTGCAGCAATTTTCTGATTTGAAATTTATGTTTTCGTAAAAACGGCCGAAGTAATGGGAAGCTGCCATCCGAAAACTGTGAAATGTGGAAATGAGCGCATTTTTGGATAAGTCTGTTAAACTTGAACAAAGCATCATTGCGTCGGTAACATTTGAATTGGATTCAGCTCTGTCAAAACTAAAAAAATTGCCTGAATGTTTTCGGCTTGAAATTTTGTTGCAGTTTGTCCTGTGAAGTCTTGACTCCGGGCTGATCCCCATACACTGAATACACTATCCATATGATTCCAAACTGAATATCTACGGAAAAAAAGTATGATATAAACCACATGTTTTGAATGTTTTTAAATTTTTTTCCTTTATTTTTTTGAGAGTTTGGCCAAGCGATTTCCTCATCATTAGAATGAAAACACTTGCGATTTTTCAATTACTAGAGGATATTTAAGTTTCTGTTCAGAACGGACTGCATTAGCTTAACAATTTCATGGCGTTTTACTTTATGCTTTCAGTGAACATCTAATGCTTTTTTTTAATCAGTACCAGACATTTCAGCTCGTTAAAAATGACCCAAAATCTACAATCGTCAAAATAAACTACCGAAAAATGTTTTGCGCCAATAAGAAAAAATTGATTAGATTTCTCATGTTACTGCTTTTGGGCTGATTATAACTTCAAAAAAAAATCTCTCAAAACTGTTCTCTGAGACATGAGCATTATTCTTCCCCTGGGTACCTATAAATCCAAAGTTATTGTGAGTAATGAAAACACAAAAAAGTATAAAACAAAAAAAAAGAGAAACAAATCATCTGCTATTTGAAAGTGATTGGAAAATAAACTAAACTTTTATTTATTTACAATGAGATAATGCAAGTAGTTAATGAAAAAACATTTTGATGAGTGTTTTACTAACCTTCTCTAACCGGCCCATTTTTTCTGGATTAAAAAAAATAAAATTGATTCTCTGATTGTGAGTCAGGTTGCAAATTAGCTATTTTTTTGAAAGTCTATTGGAGTTTATTGACATATGTTCAAACGCAAAGCGATTGAATTTATCTTCGATTTACGAGGAATTATATGGAATCGACAATAAGATGGGAGTTTAGCGACATAAGGGACACATACGAGATTGGACCAGTTTAAAACTATTATTTATATCTATTTATATTGTTGATAAATTTATCTTTGTAAAGTATTTCGAACTAACGAATCAAGATCCATAATTAACACTTTCTATAAATTGTGTTGCTGAAACTATTCGTAGTTTCTGCAAACAGAACAGATTAAATATAAGTCAGCAAACAGTCGTTCTCCTTCAGAACAGTTCCTGATATCTAGCTTGCAATTACCAGTATACACTAGATCTATAGAGACTAGGAGATATAAGTGTAAGATTAAGATCGTTATTATCGTTATTAGACTAAAAAGTTGCACGAATATGTCCGGCCGAAAAAAAGATAGCGTGACGAACAGACGGTGTACTCTATCTGAAACTACTCTATGAGTGAGCCACTCCGGACATAAACTCATCTGGTGCGACCAAGAAGCTCGAACAAGACCTGAAAAAAAAACTTTAGATTCAGCAAATTCAAAATAGAAAAAACATCAAAAACACACCACAAAATGTTCGGTAGAATTGGAAAATTAATTTGTATATCTCTACGTGACAATAAGTCTATTGAATTCAAACAAACAAAAGAGCTTACACCAGGTCGAAACCCGAACGACAGACCATGCCCCTATATCGTGAAACGACGCAGACTACAACGATTATTTCTCTACAAAATTCGCAATGCAAGAGATTTTCATTCGATAACAAGAAATAAAATTCATTTGGAGTAGTAATATTGATTTCCGAGCAATATATCTCTCAATGATATTTAAATATATTTTCTAACTAAAAAGATTCAAATGCCATTCATTTCATTAAATCTGCAGTAACTTCAAAAAATTAGAAAAACAAAAATTTATTGAACAAAACATACAAAAATTAGTTAGTATTTAATTAAAAGTTAGGTTGAATGAATTTATGAAAATTTCTTTGTTTCTCAAGGACTGATATCCTCATTATTTCATAGCTAATGCATTTTTGTTTCTTCATCTAAAAGACAACCCTAATCTATCAGAAATTAATATCAACCGTTTTTAAAAATTATAATCTTTCACTAAAACTTAAACCTCAAACTCAAAAATTGCCAAAAGCTTTCCTTGATTTGTAACAATGTAAGCTTTTTGTAAACGCAGATCTGCAAGGCTATCCTTGGATCTTTTACTGAAAATTTCGATCTATATTTTACTTCATTTAAAAACATTTGATACCAAGGTTTCCCTTGGATCAATTAGAAGAAGTTTGTTCTCCCCACCTCCTAGTAAAAAGTGTCTAATAAGCTCAAACCTCGATTCTCCAACCCTTTCTAAGGACTCAAGACTAATAAAAACTGTTGAATAACTAACAATTTTGAATCAGAGAAACAGTGAAGAATTTCGGTTACTCATCCTTCACATGAGCCCCTACTCTTGGTTGACCCGGGCTCAAGCAAGTCGTAAACCTAAAATAGAACCTTACAATCTATTTGTGTTCTATTTATACCAGAACCTTGTCGCTTGATTTACTATTCTCCAACCCTCAATCCTATATCAAAACCCTGATTAAGATTAAGTAAGTTTTCTCAAAAAAAAAAACTTAGTCACCGAGAAAATACAAAATCATTCTAACAAATTGGTATACTCTTTCTCTCCAACCCGTTTACACTCGACAGTCTATGCCCCAAGACTAGGATAACCACTCAAAAATTGTAAGAAGTATCTGTTTAGGTAATATGAAAATCTAACTCCTGGATTCCTGGATTTTGCAACCTTCATTCTGACACTTATGTCAAAAGATAATCTAGGAAAACACAAACACATTTGCTTAATCAAAAACGAAAGATACGCTATTTTAATTACAACACACAAGCAAAAAATAAGATACATCAGATTGAAAAAAAAAGATAGAAGGCAATAATCACAAAACGAAAACAAGTCCTTAAACAAAAATTTTCCAAAACAAGAATTCCAGTTTCGGAATTTGACTCAACCACAAAACAAGAACTTCAAAATCTTCTAAATTTTATCAACGATAATAATAATCCAAAAAACGAACAAAATTTTTTTTTGGAATCGGAATTTACAACAGCATCATTTATAAAAAAAAAGTAAACCCAAAATTAGAAATTCATTACTTCGTAAGCCAGCAAGACTCTATAATTGGAATCAACCAATAAGTCATACTGAAAATTACGCATTAATTGTAATCCCGTGCAAGAAATGATTCAATACAATTTTCTTCCCTTTGTCATCCACACAAAAAGCAATCCTGCTAGAGGACAAGTACAACTTTGCCATAATCTATTTGCAAAATTAATTGAAAAAGGAAATAGCTCATGCAAACAAGAATTTTTTGAAGTAAAAATCAAAAGAAAAATACTATCTACCAGACATTAGTGGCCTGACTTCTTATTACGGTATAGTCACGATCGAAATTCTTCCACCGCAATCATCAAATCAACCACCCCCTCCGAAAAAATATATAACACTAAAATCCACAAAGAGGAAATTCAATCTTCACAAACGATGTTGTTTTTCAATCATTCATAGTTATGAACCAATACTAGTAACAAATGACACAATTAAGGTATCTTCACCGCAAACATCCCGACACGCGATAGTAAGACGAGAAATAAATCTTTTCTCACAATTTCTAGGTTCAATTCGAGATAATGAAAAGTCACAAATAAAAAAAATGAGCTACAAATGATCTACAATGTCTCATATTGTTTTAAACATCCCATATGATATTTCAAATACAGCAAAAACTACTCTGTCTGTACACAAAGACTATTTAACAATGACTCAACTCACAACTGACATGCCACCTTTGAATTATAAGACAATATTTAATAATAGAACACGAGAAAAAAAACAGCTTAACTTCGATTTTCATCTATACTGAAGGAACACTTAACGGAACTAGAAATTGCTTACATTAAAACACCCAAACTCCATCACATTTATAAAAAAAGAAGAAACAGTTGAAACTCCACCAACAAAAACACAACAATGTTTTTCTCCTATTCACCCAATTTCTACAACACCACATAACAAAAACAAAACTCATTTTCCACAAACAACATTACTGTCAACAGTTAAACCATATGTGATTACTAAACAAAACTGTTCTTACAACAGATCATATCAAAAAAATTGTAATAACAGATCACGTGATAATTAAAGAAATAGAAACAAAAACAATCAAAATAGATCCAGAAATTAATCTCAGTCACCACATCGAAAAAATTCTCGATATCCAAACAAGCAAAATCAAAACAACAGATGTAGTACACCAAAACAACAAAGACAAATCAACCAAGTACAATCTACAAATGAAAAAGGCGCATATTCTCCAGGTATTCACAAAACAGAACTACAATTAAACCACATACACTCTGAAAGCACAGATGAAGAAAGCGAAACAGAAAACACACTCATTAGTAACATGCTTAAAATAGAGGATGAATGTGAAACACCAATCAAATTAAATTATTACAATTGAATTCACCAATTTAAAACCCCAAATAAAAATCAAGCTGCTACAACTTACACTCCATATATAATTGAAAATAGTTCAAGCATGAATAATGCAATAAAGAAAAACAGCTAATAAGATACCACCACCAAAAGAACAAGCTCGGAGAATCCTTCCACGTTTGGAAAGCCCAAAAAACGAAAATGTTCAACCACCAGATCTTGAAATTATCTTGATTTTAGATTTTTTAACCGACTCAGGCGCAGAATCAAACAGTATAAATATCCCCACATGGAATGAAGTCCAAATTCTACCACCAACGTTTTCACCTTCAGATTTATTTAGTAATCTAGCCACTGCACGAGGTACAAGTTCAGCGGTTTACGGAAACCCCAACTAATTCTTATATCAACACGAGCAATGGAACAAAATGAACAGTTACTGAAAACTTTCAAATGAATAATTAGCATTCCAGATATCAAACAAAATAATGTCGGAATCCCATTTATTATCAAATATATATCAGCTATAATTATCTTTAATAGTAAATTGCAAACAAAATATAAATATAAAAAAACTCGAAAATATATCTCTAACCTTTTTGCAAAGATTAAAGCGATTAACCCCCATTTTTCTTCAAATTTTTTTCTATACATAATCATCAAAAAAAAACATTTAGGACCAATAACAGGACATGCATATAATTTCTCAATCAACCAAGTTAACCAAAATAATATATATTTCTGCTGTCGAATTCAAACTAATCCATAAATTTGTTAAAGTAACAATTTCATCTATCAATTACGCTAAAAACATAAACATAGATACCCTAGCAATTCATGCATACAATAATTCACCATATAAAATTACACGTCCCTTAGTATTAATAAGATATGCTACATCAAAACTGGATGCTGGAAAACACATTCACCACTACACCTTCCGCTAAAACACGACGCAATTTTCAAAAAAAAACGCGCAAGTAAAGTACCAATACACCAACAAAATAAATTGACCAGACTTTTAGACATTTTCGAACAGTACAAAAACAAACGGACACTTTTATACCACCGCCGATATGAATAGTGCATACAATCAAATGCCATTAGATGAACAACCTCGTCGACTCACACAATTCGTTGTTTGAAACCAACAATACGAACTTAATAGACTAGTCTATGGTATATCCACAGGACCAGCAGCAATTTCTGCACCTATGAGCAAAAGTTTCAGACCATTGACTCTCAGTAAAAACGTTATTACATACTTCGACAATATTTTTCAGACAGTCACCAACTAAGCAAAAACTGTTTACAGTTTTGAATAATTATCCCAAAATCTTGTTAAAAGAAAACATGAAAGCGGTTCCAGATAAATCACAATTTTTCCTTCTACTTGCAAAATCCTTGGACATGTTATTGAAGGTACTACAAAAATACCTTTGAAATCCCAAATAGACGCCAAATTAAATCTTCAACCCAAATCAAGTAAAAAGAAAATACAAGAGTTCCTTGGAATGCTAAACCTTTTAAGCAATTATGTTTGAAAATTGCAACTATACCTCAGACCATTATTTAAATGATTTTAGACAACAAAAGTTTTCGATTGGATTTTCGAACATCAAAAACTCTTCCATGAAATTAACACCCTACTCACAAAATAAGTTTCAAACACAATTCCAGATTCATTCCAACCATTTTACGCTATGTGCGATGCTTCGAAGTTTGGTATTGGCGCAGCACTTTTGCAATGACATCCAGACACAAATTAAATGATTTAGCAAAATCAGGATTTTTACACAAGCGTAACTCAGACTCTCTACACTTGTGAAAGAATGTACAGCCATTTTATATACATTACCAGAAAATGAATTCTTAATCCTTGGAATAAAGCACCCAAAAGTTTTATTTACAGACCATAAACCCATCGTTTTTCTTTCCACTCAGGAATCTTATCCGAATCATAGAGTTACAGGTTTCGACAAATTCTAATTGGAACTTCAACTCTACAAAGATTTTGGACAGCAGGCAAAACCTTGCTTTACCAGATAAACTTGAACTTTTCACACTAAATTAACTGTAGAAATACATTAAAGTATAAAATTCTTTCTCTCAAAAGACGAAACATCACCACGATTAGAATGTAAATATGCAGTGAAAACAGAAAATTACACTTAGCAAATCAAAATATTTGGACTTTTTCCACTAACTCTAGATTGTCAAAACAGTAGTTATGAAGTAGAATAATTAGGTAAAGATACTTTTAAACCTATACCATATTCATTAGGGTTAAGAAATAAAACACAATGAAAATCATATCGACGAAAACCACAAAAAAATCAATCACTCCCCCTAATAGAAAAAAAATAGCTCACGTACCTGATTAAAAGGTCAGGCCTTCCAGATACAACACACAATGAATAAAATATTTGATCTACAAAAAAACTTTAGATCAAAACCCTCTACCTAAAAAAAAAATTCAAAATTTTTTCTTCTCAACAAAGGAAAGTTGACACTTAAGTTATTTTCAAAATTCTGACCCTGTCATCAAACAACTTAGATCATGGATCAAATACAAACCAAAACCCAGAAAAGCAGATATCACAATAATAAAAAATGAGAAATCACTCCGATCTGATCGAAAATTTAAAAATACAACAATAAATGAGAAAACTGACAATTTAGAATACCATCAACAAAACACAAAAAAACTCTGTCCACTACTAAGCTTAATATTAATTGCACTTCACATTTCACATTTCTTACCTATAAAGGGACATTAAGTATCAGAAAAAAAAATATTTCCAAATTTAACTCAAAGTTTTATTTTCCAAATGCACCAATTTGGATAAAGTTACCTTGTTATGATTGCATTACATTTTAAGTAACCAAACATTTTCAACACCAGAAAACAAAACAAAAAAACAAGACTTTAGGGACAAATTTATATTTCAGTAATCGAATAGATAGTTTTTTCAGCAACAACTTCAAGTAGTTTTTCAAAATAAACATTTTTTTTGTCTCCAAATAACTAGTTCAAAATCAGCCAACCAGAATGTTTTGATATCATCAGATGTCTCTTTAAACACCACCACTATTATTAGCCAGTTTATCTCCAACTTGAACCGGATCTACAACTAAAACTCAAAGACCTCCAAGCCAAAAGGAAGCACTACCCTACTACTTGACGACTTAGATAATAATCGCATAAAACGTACAACCCTCCTCTATCAATCAATACAAAGATCAACAAAATTGTCTAAAATCATATCCCAACATCAATCAAAAAAATTGTATTAAAAAGCCTAAAGACAATCATCAATCTGATCATTTCGCCTAAAAACGATCTATCTCCCAAAAATTCCTTGTAACCCACCCAAAAAATTCTTCTTACCCAACCCACTTGTCAGAAATCAATAAACAATAAAACACTTGTCGAAAAATCCAACTTGATTTGAATTATGAAAAAACAAAAAAAATTTGACAAAACAAATCACATTTCAAATGCTTCTTTCAAACTCAGTTACACGAATTAAAAAAGTAATTTTAACATTTCTTTCAATTTTTTCACGGTTTTTTCAATTTTGTATTTTTTTCATAACTGATTTTTTAAAATCCTCATTTCTCGAATCTTCGGTAGCCAAATCATACTTTTCTATTCCCTCATACAAAGTTATCTTTCTCTATCTAAAACCCTTGATCACATAATCAGGTACAAAGCTTGATAATTATAAAAATGTTTCAAATTTTACTAAGTAGGAAGGACATTTTCAAACCTTTCAAAATTTTTCTCAGCTTTTTAGCTGCTCTAGTTCTGAAATGCACAAAAAAGGCAAAAAAAGTTTTGCACTAGCAACAGTTTTAATTATCTTTTTTGCAGAAGAAAAATAAAAAGAACACAGAATGTAATAAGAAAATTGAAAACGCTAAACAAACCCCTATTAAGGGTTCCCCAGGAAGCAACCCACCCCAAAACCCCCCAACAACACCAACATCTAGTAAAATAGATCAAACCCAAACATCTACCCGCATCACATATTTAGATAACCCTTATAATTTTTAAGAGAGACACCCACCATTGTCTAAACGGTTAAAATCAGCCATTCGTCAAGCACCCCTCAGTGTAACACAGTACAAACCAACCTATAATATCGACCCCTCATTACAACAAGATCAAAATAGATTAAGACACTTAACTCAAAATTAGAATTTAATTGGTTCAATAAGCAGACAAACTATTCGCCCTCGACGCAATTGAAACTTAACCACAACAAGAGTACAGTTCAATATCCCCTCATCACCATCATCAACCCCTCCATACTTTTCAAATAAAACAATAAAACCCATCCCCCCACCGCGTCAAAGCATTTCCCAACAAAACACACCAAAAATCCATCCGATTATTTAGTCTCAACATTTATTTCTGGTAAAGTTGTGAAATTCCCTTTACTCCTCCCACTTCATCACAACGACTCCGGCTTTGGATGACCCAAACATTTTCCCAAGGCGAACCCAACTTTGTAAATGGTCCAGTATAAGTTTCTTCTAACGCATTATTATCACTACCAGAAACATTATCACTCCCATCACCACCCAATCACAGGTCAAACACCATCAACCATATTTCCCACAAAATTTCCAGGTCGCTTAGACGATAGATATCGTGCGCTACAAAGTACAAGTACATCCTTACGACTATATTGGAACTCCTTTGTAACAACCCCTCCCTTTTTTGGCCCACATCTTGATAGCAATAGACTCCATAATTGGGCACTCAACAATTTAAAAAACAGACACGATATTCACAAAAATATTCAAGAAGATAGTATTCAAATGATTTCAAAACAAAGTTTAATTTTTAAACTTAAATTAATAATAAACCTAAATAGTTTAGTAAATCATCCATTACCACTGTCACCACCAGACATCGCAGCTCAATTTTTATCCTTCCACTTTCTTACAACAGAATTTATCTACAAATACGAGAGATATACAAAAAAGACCATAGTTTTTATAAAGACCTTGAGAGATATACAAAAAAGACTATAGTTTTTAACTTTCCAGGATATAGTGCGCTACAAAGTACAAGTACATCCTTACGACTCGATTGGAACTCCTTTGTAACAACCCCTGTCTTTTTTGGCCAACATCTTGATAGCAATAGACTCCATAATTGGGCACTCAGCAGATTACAATACAGACACGATATTTACAAAGATATTCAAAAAGATAGTATTTTAAACTTAAAATAATAATTTAAGTTTTATTATAATTTTAAACTTAAAATAATAATAAAGTTAAATAGTTTAGTTAATCATCCATTACCACTGTCATCACCAGACGTCGCAGCTCAATTTTTACCCCTTCACTTTCTTACAACATAATTTATCTACAAATACGAGAGATATACAAAAAGACCATAGTTTTTATAATAATTTATAATCCCTCTTCACTACTATTACATACATGTATCTTTAAGAAATTTTTTCGAGAAAAACCCTTTCTCTTTTAGTACAACTCAAGCTCAAAAACATCAAAATCCTTCCCCCAAACAGGACCATAAGACGTCCTTGTCACACACTATGACTGTGAAGACGATCACCGAATAACATTACATGAATATGCAATTAATCAAGTCTATCAATGCGAATCGGAACCACAATATATAGAATCAACAACTGTAGTCGCTACACTTTACTCAAAAGCCATAGCAACAATTTCAACCGGATATAAATTCACAGGAAAATTTCTTAATAGTCTCGAAAAATTTGGGAAATTTTTTCAAAAGTAGCCAAAACTGAAATAGCATGCAAAACCCCAAACCACTTTTCCTAACCTGATAATTAAAAATACTTGTTGAATAAGAAAAAGACTTCAACATGAAAACAGGCAAATTAATTTTCAACTTGCGCGAACCAAATCAAAATGAAGAAAACGAAAAGTTTTGAATCCAAGTAATTTTTTTATAAAAATAACGGTAACATAGGGGGGAGAGTTCGTCCAGAAAACATCAATTGTACAAGACTACAAGATTTTTTCCTCATGAATAGAACATGCTTTGAGACAATCTACTACGATAATCACCTCGATATGAAATTGGATTACACAATAAACAGATATTTTCAAGAAATGTCACTCTCCGAATTAGAAACACTCCATCAAGTGCGTGAATTGAAAGATTACAAATACTACAATCTCTAGCAGTAGCAGTACACAAAATACCTTACGCAGGTTACCTATTATCAGGCAACCGCCCTAATTTCTTTGGTTATGAAGGAAACATTCTTTGGTCTTACACATGCCCTGAAAGTTTTACCTCTTTGAAATTTTGAAGATAAAAGATGCTACCAAAGCATACCAATAATCTATAAAAAATAGAGTATATTCGTGGATACTCTATCATGCCGATATGTTTTTGGGATGTTTTTGTAGATCTGAAAACAGCCACCATGTTGTACAGCTCAGCCCGAACGAAGATAAGTATTATCCTCTCACACCATACCCTAATTTAAAGCCAGTGTTAAAAAAATTCTTACTGAAAGCATACTGGCATTCACTCATAACCCAAACGTAGACCTACATTTCAAAGGCATTTATTCAAAATCAGATATACAACATCACATTAGAACACAACAATTTCAAGAAATTCTCACTGAAATGGATACAATCTGGAGACAATCAATCGATCAAAACCCACGATAACTCGCTGAAACAGCAAAATTGTCAGACATCTACCGACAATACTACAGTGGACACTTTGAAGACATAAAGACTACCTGCATGTAATAGGAGAAAAATATGGCATGAAAAAATTTCTCCAATCATTTTTTTCAGTTTTTTACACATCGAAATTGAACTCCTAGCATTTCTAGGATGGCCCTATTATATTTTACAAAGATTAAATATTTTATAGGCAAGGTTTAATTTTATATGATTTCTTGATTTACTACTATAAGGAATCTATAATAAATGCGCAATACATAAACAAGTCAATAGAGAAGCTAGCGTAGCACCCTTTTTATTTCCATTCTTATTCGTAATATTTTCAATCTCTTTTTAATAAGATACATCAAATAACCCATTCAGCCCCCAGCTCCAAATCCTCTTTTCATTCTGTCCTAATTGCACCTTCACGTGCATACAGAACTTTTATGAAACGAAAATAACCTAACGGCACACCACTATTTCTCCTTAAACGCCCACGATCAACCCCACATTTCTCCCACCACCCACATCACACTAAGTCAACAGACTTTTTAATGCATCATCTACATTCCTTCCTCAATACACCTACTATAACGAAGAAAAAATCCCAGCGCGCACAATACGTTGATGAATATTCACTACTATCAACACTTTCATAGACTTCCTACTATAGTTTTAAAACTCCACTAAAGCACCTTTAATGAACAACCCCACTGACAACGAACTTTGTGACTCTCCCATTCAACAATTAACTACCGAACTCCACCTAAAACAAATCACCACTATAGGCTTCAATCAAACGCTCCACCGATTTATTGCACAGAAAGCTAACAGATTTTCTCTTAATCACTATGATCACGGCGACGACTCAACATCAACCCACATCTAAACGAAAAACTTACAAAAAATCAGAACACATTTTTATCTTGATATCACAAATGAAACGTTTGACCGCATCAGAGATCACTCACTAACAAATACTAAAGCTTACGAACCCTCTCCCACAAAATCAATCATTTTGCACTAACACTTAAGTTTCTCACTTCAAAAGAAAGAGACATTCACTGCTCGTAAGAAGTTATGTAAGAAGCAAAATTAGCTCACATGTATAAATATTAGAATTTTGTCCAAATGCACTTCATACACAATTTCCCAACACGTAACCCACACCATCGCTTTATGTTTATTAATTCAAAATATCTTAATCTTCACATATTGCATTAAATCTACTAACTTACACGATATCCTCCGTAATTACGACCATGCCCCTAATAAACAGCTTCCCACAAGAAGACTCCCGTCCCATCATCCTTCCCCACGAATATATTCAGCCCATCGAATTAGCCCCACTCAAAAACATTCACAAACTAAAATTTAACCACAAGCTTTATACGCTAATAGAAAATTCAAATCACGACTTTCCAGCTTTTACCGAGGAAGTAAAAATCATCAGAGGGCTTGAACTTCTTTGGTCACTGCTTTGCATCAAAAACATAATACGTATGCTTGTTAA
Source organism: Symsagittifera roscoffensis (assembly GCF_963678635.1). Lineage (NCBI taxonomy): Eukaryota > Metazoa > Xenacoelomorpha > Acoela > Convolutidae > Symsagittifera > Symsagittifera roscoffensis. The sequence goes on along the minus strand of NC_087064.1, from coordinate 47,687,271 downwards.
GCTTTTAGAAACAGCCGACATCATTAAAACTCATTTCCCCATGGATTTTCCCTGACTCCAAATCTTCTTAAGTATACTTTCCATTACTATTGCTAACGCAAATGAACAGAAGCACTCACCATTTCTACACCTGTGTTTCATTTTTCCTTTTTAGATTTGAACCAGCAACCACCTAAAACAATCAAGTAAAAATAAAAAAAAAATTTCAATTTCCAATTTAAAACTCTCACTAGGTAATATAAAACATTTTGGTGCAACACAATTCAATATTCACGCAACAAACTAATAATTTTGTGGAAAGTTTCAAATTCAAAGTAGTAATTTTTTAAAAGAAAATAAATTAATGAGCTAAAACCTTTTTCTTTGAGCTTCTTTTATAGAACTCGAAAAACTGATATTCATTCCGTCACATTTCACGCACTCTTCCCACGCAATATGCAACTCGCTCTCGTAGATTTATTTAATAAATGAATTTAAATTCCTAGAAACTAACTGATAACAACTTTAACTTGCTTTCCCGCGTTTCAAACTTTCCCTAAACCCGGTTGCAAGGAGTTATAAATGAGCTTAAGCTAACCAACGCGGCTTATTAATGCCACAAAACCAACCGCTTATATGAGAAAGTTCCACGGTACTCAAATCAAATTAAAGCTGGACAATTTATTCTTTCAGCAAACTCATAGTTTCATCAACAGAACAAAATAAATATAAATTAGAAGACAGTTGTTCTCCTTCAGAACAGTTCCTGATATCTAACTCACAAATACCAGTATAACTAGGAGATATAAAAGTAAGATTAAGATCGGTATTAGACTAAGAACTAGCACGAATCTATCCAGCCGAAAATAAGAAAGCGTGACGAACAGACGGTGTACCTAATCTGAAATTACTCAAGGAGTCAGCCACCGCGTACATAAATTCAAAAATAACGCGTTGTTGCAACGGCGGAAAATTCCTCCATGAGAAAAATGATACGCTTTTTATTAAATTGGTGTCGAGAGAAATGATAACGTTTTTATAATTTTTCCTAATTTTAAAACTTTCAACCCAAAACAGTTAGAAAATTTAAAGAACAGTAGGCGGCGCATTGAAGACCTCGGAGTTTTGTAGATTTACATGAGTAGATTTTCAGTCTCGTTCATTCTACATTGTTTTTGTTATCAGCTTGACAATATAGGCACCGGAAATATAATAGAGATTTCAAATCATTTTGGATTAAAAAATATTAGTAGTTTGAAACTGATGTGAAAGAAATATGGAAATTAATATATTGAAAAAACGATGTTTTTTTTATTTTTTCATACAATGATAATCTTGCAAGAAAAAAGCAAGAGCAGTGTATTTCTTCTTGCAAAAATTCTTGCATGTTACTACTTGCACAGAACAATTGGAAAAAAAATTTTTTTTTGAGAAGAAAAACTAGAATTTCGAGTCAATTATGAATTGTGAAAACTTCGAGATTTATTGCACTATATTCATTCGCTAAATAATTTGAAACCAAATAACGCAAACCATTTTTATTCAGCGTCTAACCGCTTTAAGCGGTTTGAACATTTTGTTTTGAAAACATTGTTTGAACCGATCTCAGTTTAGACAAAACAAAACCGCAAAACCGTTCAATTCTTTGTGCTGTTTTTAAACAAGTTCGAAGGTTGCTTTGAGCACAAGTTTGGGTTTTGTAGTTTTTCACTTTCATTTGTATGAAAACCATTACGAGAATTCTAAAAAGAAACATTTATTTTCAATTGAATTGCGATAAGGAGAGTTCTAAAAAAAAACAGTTATTCTCCATATAATTTATTTTATGAAATATGAGCTATCCGAAAATTGATGCTTGCAAAATGTTTCAGTATTTTTTACTACAAAAATAAGGGAACGAGTTAAAGAAACTAAATAAACATCTAATTTTTGTGTACAGATACGTTCATTACTACACTGCCCATCCCCGGACAAAAAGGAGTTTGGATCAGTTTATATAATTTAATTTGGTTTTAAATCCATCTAGATACGCTGTAGCAACTGGAACCTAGTTTTGGGGTTGTAAAGAACTCAATTTTGTAGTTGCAAGTAATTTGAAAGTTACCCTTACTAAAATTTTGTTCCAGAATTATTTTAAAAACGTGTACTCAAGAGTTCTCCCCGCACTGAAGTTTCATGGATAAATTTTGATTATTAAGCGTTTTCATGGTCAGTCTCTATAAAATTACAAAAAAAAAAATAATTTTCATCTGATAAAAATGGAAGGATTACAATGATGCTATTTTTACGCAAAAAAAAAATGCAATACAATAGATTAAAATTTATTATTTTGGGGAGAAAACGAAGTTTGCTTTTGTAAAAAATAAATGCATTATTAATCGATTAAAATCGCAATTTTTTTCTATCATATTTTCATAGTAACTGTTACCAATGTCAGTTGTTGAAGTCGGAATAAATACTTTTTCTCTTTCATTTGTTTTGTGACTTTTTTCACATTTTTTCTCAAGTTTTTGAAAATTATTTTTTAAGATTATGTGACATCAAAGTTTATTCTCTAAAAAAAAGAAACAAAAGCCTAAACATGAAAAAATTAAACAAATAAGTTTTGTAATTTTATATATAGATATATAGAGAAGAACCCTAGAGAAGGACCCTGGAAGACCAGGATTTTGTTTTAATTGGCCATGGAAATTTTGTCTCATAATACGCCTAGTTTATCCTGGCCTAGTTTATCCGCGATTGACTTTCTCGGAAATATTTGTTTGAGTTAATTGGTCGGAGCGAGCGTTAATGTTTCTGTACCCCTATGTGTTTGTATGTGTGCCCCAATATGTGTTTCTATGTGTGCCCCTATGTGTATCTGTATGAGTGCCAATATGTGTCTCTGAATGTGTGCCCCTTGGTGTGTGTGTGTGTGCCTCTATGCGTGTCGGTATGTGTGCCCCTATGAGTGTGTGTATTATGTGTGCCCAAATGGGTGTCTGTATGTGTACCCATATGTGTGTGTGGGCCTCTATGTGTGTGTGTGCATGTTGTTTTAAAGTTATTTTCCATTGAAATTGGATAATGAAAGTTCTAATAAACCAGTTATTCTCCAAAGAACTTGTTTTATGAAATTGAGCTATCCGAAAATTGATGCTTGCAAAATGTTTCAGTATTTTTAACACAAAAATGAAGGGATAGAGTTACAGAAACTAAAAAAAAACATCTATTTTTGTGTACATTTACGTCCATCGCCACATTGCCCATCCCCGGACAAAAAAGAATTTAGATCAGTTTATATAGTTGAAATTGGTTTTAACTCTATCTAGATACCCCAACGTTGATTTTTTTTCTTCATTTTTCCTAGTTCTTCAGATAGTGGAACGACTAAAATCTTTTTGCACAAATGAACTGAAGCATACTTTTATGCGTTTCAATGATATCTCCGGATCTTTCAAATTTAAGTTTTGGTAGTTTTGTTAAAATACGGCAGTGGGACAGGAAGTGTCTTTGGCTCACAAGAACTCTTCAGTGACGTTTTATGGTGGCTAAAATGGAAACTCCCCAATGTTGACTTTTTTCTGAAATTGGTTTGAGTAACTGATTCATTGAGCAAATGAATCGTAGGTTATTTTGATTTGTTTTAGTGATGTCTTCAGATCTTTCAAAAGTTTGCTTTATGTCGTTTTCTTGTAGGTTTCGGCAAGCCGGTCAAAAAGAGGCGACTCATGATACTGTGTTCTCAGAATTGTCTCATATGCACTCCTCTTTGATAACTGAAGCTTCAGATGAAGACAATTTTTAACATAAACGTTTAGAAGTTGCTTCGATTTACAGTTACAGTTTTTAAGACCTGGGTTCATAAAAACCAAACAAATTTTTCCAAAATCCTGCTTCCTTCTTTGTCACTCTCTATACCACTTGAATCAATTCATAATCGGCAGCTGCGTATGTTCAATTTTGGAGGCGTTTTGGCGGTATGTTTGGAGGCATCTAAATGTTGGTTTTTTTTGGCTGTTAAGTCAAAGTTTTTTTGGCAGTGGAGCGACTAGGTGCTTTTTGTGAAACTGAAAAATTGTTCATTTTGATGCGTTTCGGGGTTCTTAAAAACTTTTTTACTTGGATCATTTGAGCGGCCGGCCAAAGCGTGTTTTTAGTTCTGAGGAACTCGTTCTCAGAAATCTGTCATATGCAGCACTTTTTGTGCACGAGGACTCAAATCATGATGTTTTTCATTTTCACAAGAAGAAAATTCTAACTGTTTCCTTGCAAAAGATTTGAAGACGTGGGCTCATCAGTAACTGTTATTTTATCCAAAACTGGGCGTCCATTTCAATCGATTTGTGATATCTCGCTGCAAATTTTGAGTAAAGGAAATGTATCATTAGGGAAATATAGCTTACTTTGATGTGTTTTACTGTTGTTTTCAGGTCTTTCAATTTTTTAAACTCTTAGCCGTATGTTTTGGCGAATTTCACTCGCCGACCAGAAATTGTCTTTGGCTCATAGAAAATTGTTGTCAGAAATCTACCAAACGCGCACCTATTTGTTTACTAAGGCTTTGTGTACTAAGGCTTTGTGTACTAAAACAGATCAATATGTTTTTGGGTTCAAGAATAAGAAAAACCCAAAATGTTTCCTTGTTAACGTTTTGAGGACTTCTGAGTTGGGATGGATCTCTAACTCATAGGGTAATTTCAGATGGGGTACACCGTCTGCTCGTCACGCTATCTTATTTTCGGCCGGTTAGATTCGTGCAACTTCTTAGTCTAATACCAATCTTAATCCTACTCTTATATCTCCTAGTCTCAATAGATCTAGAGTATACTGGTTTTTGTTACGAGTTGGTCTCTTGGATAAGGTAACTAAGTTGTAAGTTAATTTCAACATGCTCTGGTGCTGAAATTACAAGTAATTTCAGCACTTACAAATAAATGGGTTGTTAGTTAGATGGAGTGCGATTGGTTAGTTTTTAATATTTTATAGGGATAAAATATCTATTTTATAACCAATAATAATATATAGTTTGGATCAGGTTCCACCCATCCGGGGTTTACAGAGTTTTTGTTCTTTTGACTTCTTTCTGTAATGGAGGATGGATGATGATCGTTTGTATTTCGCGAGCAATATTTCTATTCCGTCTTTGGAGGTGTGAGCTCCAGAAAGCAGGAATCATTGAGGTTGTTTTGTCATTCAACGATGACTGAGACCGTCAACAAACTCAATCTGATATCCAAATGGTTTGTTATGATCTTTTGTTCTTGATCGGTGTGGAGAACCGTGTTTTCATCTGGATTGGGAATGGCGTGAAGCTCGAGTTTGGAGGGAATGCCCTGTAACTCGGATCTGTACGTATACTTGAACATCGAGGTGGTCATTGGTCTGTTTCAATGAAGTCCTTCGCTTCGGAGTCAAGTCGTACTTCAAATCCTTTGAGTTGTGGTTGTGAGCGGTATATCGGTTGCGTTCAGCCATTCTGTGGGCTATGGTGATGAGGTCGTCTTAGCTGCTTGATGCTCGTCTTTGTGATCGTGTATGTTCTATATTACTGCATTAAATAATTTACATATATAAATGTTTAGTTAGTTTTTCTTTTTTGTTATGATTTTTCATTAGTTTTTATTGCAAAAACTTTTATTTTAATTCAGTTATTTTAAAAGAGTTACTCACACATGAGTACCTCTTATCAAAAATAAGGAGTATGTCACAAAGCGTGTGTTCTAGCACAGTGGGTTAGGCCGGCTGTTAAGCATGCTCAGCACGTCGTCCTCTTCTGGTGGGTTATGCCAGGAGCGAGGGTATGATTTCATGCTGGTTTTTTGTGGGGTCCTGTTTTGTGTTAACCTTTTATGTCGTGTTTGTTACTGGTTTTTTCCTTTTGTTGTTTTGTTTGTGTCCTTTTCTCAAAAATCAAATTGTTTGGCTGGGGTTTGTCTTTCGTATTTTTGGTTTGTTATGTTTTCTTTTTTAGACTTATCAATAGTCTTCAAAAGAATAAAAATTATCGGTTCTTTAAGCTGGTTTAGTCCAATTTGGGTACTGTGGGTTTTCTTTTCTTGGTCATGGTATTAGTTTGTGGTTGAGGGTGTTTAGTAAGCTGCGTTGGTTAGTTGGGATTATTATATGATTTCTATCCAACCGGGTTAAAAGAAAGTTTGAAAGCTGTTATTACTAGTTTGAGTTGGAAAAGGCAACTAAGTTTTAAGTTAATTTCAACATGCTCTGGTGCTGAAATTACAAGTAATTTCAGCACTTACAAATAAATGGGTTGTTAGTTAGATTGAGTGCGATTGGTTAGTTTTTAATATTTTATAGGGATAAAATATCTATTTTATAACCAATAATAATATATAGTTTGGATCAGGTTCCACCCATCCGGGGTTTACAGATTTTTTGTCCTTTTGACTTCTTTCTGTAATGGAGGATGGATGATGATCGTTTGTATTTCGCGAGCAATATTTCTATTCCGTCTTTGGAGGTGTGAGCTCCAGAAAGCAGGAATCATTGAGGTTGTTTTGTCATTCAACGATGACTGAGACCGTCAACAAAATCAATCTGATATCCAAATGGTTTGTTATGATCTTTTGTTCTTGATCGGTGTGGAGAACCGTGTTTCCATCTGGATTGGGAATGGCGTGAAGCTCGAGTTTGGAGGGAATGCCCTGTAACTCGGATCTGTACGTATACTTGAACATCGAGGTGGTCAATGGTCTGTTTCAATGAAGTCCTTTGCTTCGGAGTCAAGTCGTACTTCAAATCCTTTGAGTTGTGGTTGTGAGCGGTATATCGGTTGCGTTCAGCCATTCTGTGGGCTATGGTGATGAGGTCGTCTTAGCTGCTTGATGCTCGTCTTTGTGATTGTGTATGTTCTATATTACTGCATTAAATAATTTACATATATAAATGTTTAGTTAGTTTTTCTTTTTTGTTATGATTTTTCATTAGTTTTTATTGCAAAAACTTTTATTTTAATTCAGTTATTTTAAAAGAGTTACTCATACATGAGTACCTCTTATCAAAAATAAGGAGTATGTCACAAAGCGTGTGTTCTAGCACAGTGGGTTAGGCCGGCTGTTAAGCATGCTCAGGACGTCGTCCTCTTCTGGTGGGTTATGCCAGGAGCGAGGGTATGATTTCATGCTGGTTTTTTGTGGGGTCCTGTTTTGTGTTAACCTTTTATGTCGTGTTTGTTACTGGTTTTTTCCTTTTGTTGTTTTGTTTGTGTCCTTTTCTCAAAAATCAAATTGTTTGGCTGGGGTTTGTCTTTCGTATTTTTGGTTTGTTATGTTTTCTTTTTTAGACTTATCAATAGTCTTCAAAAGAATAAATTATCGGTTCTTTAAGCTGGTTTAATCCAATTTGGGTACTGTGGGTTTTCTTTTCTTGGTCATGGTATTAGTTTGTGGTTGAGGGTGTTTAGTAAGCTGCGTTGGTTAGTTGGGATTAGTATATGATTTCTATCCAACCGGATTAAAAGAAAGTTTGAAAGCTATTATTACAAGTTTGAGTTGGAAAAGGCAACTAAGTCGTAAGTTAATTTCAACATGCTCTGGTGCTGAAGTTACAAGTAATTTCAGCACTTACAAATAAATGGGTTGTTAGTTAGATGGAGTGCGATTGGTTAGTTTTTAATATTTTATAGGGATAAAATATCTATTTTATAACCAATAATAATATATAGTTTGGATCAGGTTCCACCCATCCGGGGTTTACAGAGTTTTTGTTCTTTTGACTTCTTTCTGTAATGGAGGATGGATGATGATCGTTTGTATTTCGCGAGCAATATTTCTATTCCGTCTTTGGAGGTGTGAGCTCCAGAAAGCAGGAATCATTGAGGTTGTTTTGTCATTCAACGATGACTGAGACCGTCAACAAAATCAATCTGATATCCAAATGGTTTGTTATGATCTTTTGTTCTTGATCGGTGTGGAGAACCGTGTTTTCATCTGGATTGGGAATGGCGTGAAGCTCGAGTTTGGAGGGAATGCCCTGTAACTCGGATCTGTACGTATTTTTGAACATCGAGGTGGTCATTGGTCTGTTTCAATGAAGTCCTTTGCTTCGGAGTCAAGTCGTACTTCAAATCCTTTGAGTTGTGGTTGTGAGCGGTATATTGGTTGCGTTCAGCCATTCTGTGGGCTATGGTGATGAGGTCGTCTTAGCTGCTTGATGCTCGTCTTTGTGATTGTGTATGTTCTATATTACTGCATTAAATAATTTACATATATAAATGTTTAGTTAGTTTTTCTTTTTTGTTATGATTTTTCATTAGTTTTTATTGCAAAAACTTTTATTTTAATTCAGTTATTTTGAAAGAGTTACTCACACATGAGTACCTCTTATCAAAAATAAGAAGTATGTCACAAAGCGTGTGTTCTAGCACAGTGGGTTAGGCCGGCTGTTAAGCATGCTCAGGACGTCGTCCTCTTCTGGTGGGTTATGCCAGGAGCGAGGGTATGATTTCATGCTGGTTTTTTGTGGGGTCCTGTTTTGTGTTAACCTTTTATGTCGTGTTTGTTACAGGTTTTTTCCTTTTGTTGTTTTGTTTGTGTCCTTTTCTCAAAAATCAAATTGTTTGGCTGGGGTTTGTCTTTTGGTTTGTTATGTTTTCTTTTTTAGACTTATCAATAGTCTTCAAAAGAATAAATTATCGGTTCTTTAAGCTGGTTTAATCCAATTTGGGTACTGTGGGTTTTCTTTTCTTGGTCATGGTATTAGTTTGTGGTTGAGGGTGTTTAGTAAGCTGCGTTGGTTAGTTGGGATAATTATATGATTTCTATCCAACCGGGTTAAAAGAAAGTTTGAAAGCTGTTATTACTAGTTTGAGTTGGAAAAGGCAACTAAGTTGTAAGTTAATTTCAACATGCTCTGGTGCTGAAATTACAAGTAATTTCAGCACTTAAAATAAATGGGTTGTTAGTTAGATTGAGTGCGATTGGTTAGTTTTTAATATTTTATAGGGATAAAATATCTATTTTATAACCAATAATAATATATAGTTTGGATCAGGTTCCACCCATCCGGGGTTTACAGAGTTTTTGTTCTTTTGACTTCTTTCTGTAATGGAGGATGGATGATGATCGTTTGTATTTCGCGAGCAATATTTCTATTCCGTCTTTGGAGGTGTGAGCTCCAGAAAGCAGGAATCATTGAGGTTGTTTTGTCATTCAACGATGACTGAGACCGTCAACAAAATCAATCTGATATCCAAATGGTTTGTTATGATCTTTTGTTCTTGATCGGTGTGGAGAACCGTGTTTTCATCTGGATTGGGAATGGCGTGAAGCTCGAGTTTGGAGGGAATGCCCTATAACTCGGATCTGTACGTATACTTGAACATCGAGGTGGTCATTGGTCTGTTTCAATGAAGTTTTTTGCTTCGGAGTCAAGTCGTACTTCAAATCCTTTGAGTTGTGGTTGTGAGCGGTATATCGGTTGCGTTCAGCCATTCTGTGGGCTATGGTGATGAGGTCGTCTTAGCTGCTTGATGATCGTCTTTGTGATTGTGTATGTTCTATATTACTGCATTAAATAATTTACATATATAAATGTTTAGTTAGTTTTTCTTTTTTGTTATGATTTTTCATTAGTTTTTATTGCAAAAATTTTATTTTAATTCAGTTATTTTAAAAGAGTTACTCACACATGAGTACCTCTTATCAAAAATAAGGAGTATGTCACAAAGCGTGTGTTCTAGCACAGTGGGTTAGGCCGGCTGTTAAGCATGCTCAGGACGTCGTCCTCTTCTGGTGGGTTATGCCAGGAGCGAGGGTATGATTTCATGCTGGTTTTTTGTGGGGTCCTGTTTTGTGTTAACCTTTTATGTCGTGTTTGTTACTGATTTTTTCCTTTTGTTGTTTTGTTTGTGTCCTTTTCTCAAAAATCAAATTGTTTGGCTGGGGTTTGTCTTTCGTATTTTTGGTTTGTTATGTTTTCTTTTTTAGACTTATCAATAGTCTTCAAAAGAATAAATTATCGGTTCTTTAAGCTGGTTTAATCCAATTTGGGTACTGTGGGTTTTCTTTTCTTGGTCATGGTATTAGTTTGTGGTTGAGGGTGTTTAGTAAGCTGCGTTGGTTAGTTGGGATTATTATATGATTTCTATCCAACCGGGTTAAAAGAAAATTTGAAAGCTGTTATTACTAGTTTGAGTTGGAAAATGCAACTAAGTTGTAAGTTAATTTCAACATGCTCTGGTGCTGAAATTACAAGTAATTTCAGCACTTACAAATAAATGGGTTGTTAGTTAGATTGATTGCGATTGGTTGGTTTTTAATATTTTATAGGGATAAAATATCTATTTTATAACCAATAATAATATATAGTTTGGATTAGGTTCCACCCATCCGGGGTTTACAGAGTTTTTGTTCTTTTGACTTCTTTCTGTAATGGAGGATGGATGATGATCGTTTGTTTTTCGCGAGCAATATTTCTATTCCGTCTTTGGAGGTGTGAGCTCCAGAAAGCAGGAATCATTGAGGTTGTTTTGTCATTCAACGATGACTGAGACCGTCAACAAAATCAATCTGATATCCAAATGGTTTGTTATGATCTTTTGTTCTTGATCGGTGTGGAGAACCGTGTTTCCATCTGGATTCGGAATGGCGTGAAGCTCGAGTTTGGAGGGAATGCCCTGTAACTCGGATCTGTACTTATACTTGAACATCGAGGTGGTCATTGGTCTGTTTCAAAGAAGTCCTTTGCTTCGGAGTCACGTCGTACTTCAAATCCTTTGAGTTGTGGTTGCGAGCGGTATATCGGTTGCGTTCAGCCATTCTGTGGGCTATGGTGATGAGGTCGTCTTAGCTGCTTGATGCTCGTCTTTGTGATTGTGTATGTTCTATATTACTGCATTAAATAATTTACATATATAAATGTTTAGTTAGTTTTTCTTTTTTGTTATGATTTTTCATTAGTTTTTATTGCAAAAGCTTTTATTTTAATTCAGTTATTTTTCAAAAGAGTTACTCACACATGAGTACCTCTTATCAAAAATAAGGAGTGTGTCACAAAACGTGTGTTTTAGCACAGTGGGTTAGGCCGGCTGTTAAGCATGCTCAGGACGTCGTCCTCTTCTGGTGGGTTATGCCAGGAGCGAGGGTATGATTTCATGCTGGTTTTTTGTGGGGTCCTGTTTTGTGTTAACCTTTTATGTCGTGTTTGTTACTGGTTTTTTCCTTTTGTTGTTTTGTTTGTGTCCTTTTCTCAAAAATCAAATTGTTTGGCTGGGGTTTGTCTTTCGTATTTTTGGTTTGTTATGTTTTCTTTATTAGACTTATCAATAGTCTTCAAAAGAATAAATTATCGGTTCTTTAAGCTGGTTTAATCCAATTTGGGTACTGTGGGTTTTCTTTTCTTGGTCATGGTATTAGTTTGTGGTTGAGAGTGTTTAGTAAGCTGCGTTGGTTAGTTGGGATTATTATATTATTTCTATCCAACCGGGTTAAAAGAAAGTTTGAAAGCTGTTATTACTAGTTTGAGTTCTTATTAGTGAAACCAAAACTTGAAATCATTATTTTAAACAATTCGTCGTGGGCGGGCTGTGCGAGTGTGGATAGATTTTGTGTGCGAGTGAATTGATTCTTGAAAAGGTTAATACTGCTGGCATTTGTATAGATTTACTGCTGAAAATTTTAAATTTAAGGTTTTGTGGGGATAAAAAACTATTAAAATATTTTCATTGTATATCGATTTACTACATTGGGGAAAAGTATTTTTAGATTGTTTTACTACTGTGGAATTGAAATTCTACTGCATCATTTATTGCGGTTTGTTAATAAGTGCTTATAGTTTATAAAAGAGTTTGCATTTTTTTATTTTTGTTTTCTGTTTGTAGATGATGGTGATCTAAAGACTAAAGGAAAAAATTTGTAAGAAATGGTTAGTTTGTCTTGAATTTATTATTGTTAAATTATTTAATTCATACTTACCTAGTCATCAGGGAAGAAGCTATGAGGCAAGATATCGTTTATTGAATCTGTGTGGTTAGTAGTTTTCCTAATATGCGAATGATATTTTTAGTTTCAAGCAGTGGCCAAAGCAATTCAAGTGCTTTGATGGTGTTTAGTTCTTCAGTGCCAATACAAAACTCGTGATTGGTGTATTGGATGAGGTTAAAAAGCTTGTGGTTATATTTAGTATTGTGAATGAATTGTAATATTGTGATTTGTACGGGTTGAATATATTCATGCAGGACAATGAGGGTTCGGAATTCTTCTACATTAAAGGTCTTGTGAGTGGACAAATTATATATATTTGGGTTATTGAGTCGTAATTTCTGAGGATGCCTTGGAAGTTACTATTTTTGATGCAGTGGGTGAAATTTAGAAAAAATGGTGATGTGTACTTAGAATTAATAAATTGAAATCGATGGTGGGGTTGTCGTGATGGTGTAAGCAAATTAAAATTATTTTGAATGAATCTATAGTAAGTGTAAGTATGCGTTTGTTTAGTTCTCAACATGATGTCGTGTGAACAGTGGAAATCGCGTTCTTTTGGAGTGAGGAAGTGGAAGGTTAATGAAAACGTTTCAAATTTATCGTTAATTGATTCATAAGCTTGGATGTCGATCAGTGCTTTGGCAATGATGTGATCGTGCTTTTTATCCATTGAGCTGAGTGTAAAGATGTAGGGTGTTCGGATGAAAAAATTTTCGGTTAGTTGCTGTTTAGCGAACTTATCTTCGTCGAGGAATTGATCTTGGTTAGGTCTGATGATATTGTGGTCATAGTATTTGATGGAATATTCATTAGCTCGGGGTGGGGAGAAAATCTTTAATAGTTTTTTATATCCTCTATGCGTAAATTGTCTAGGTGGTAGTGCTGTAGTTAGTCTAAAAAGGTCAATTTTGCTTTTTTCTGCTTGGTGAGGTGTTTTAATTAGTGGTATGCAAAGTGGGTTTGAGAAATGATAAAATGATGTCAAGTTAAGTGTGGGGATTAGTACATGCTCATCGACATATTGGGGTTCTTCAGTGTGAGGGTTGGAGTGACTGATGATACATTCGGGAAAAAGGGGTAGGAAATTTGGAGAAATTTGGGAGTATTAGTATGATCAGAGTAATTTACATAATCGGTGCTGTTCCGGGTTTGGAGGGAAAGGGTGATTAGAGAATTTACTTTTGAATGTTCTATATGCACGGTTAGTAATGGATGATGATTGGATTGATGTTGAGGATTGGGCTAAAAAAGGGGTATAATCTGAAGAGGGTGTAGGATTTGGTGGGTTTCACGATGTTATGGTTGACCATAATTGGTGAATGATTAGGGTATGAGGGTGTTGTATTTGTTGTTGTAGTGTTATTAGAATATTTAGTTCAGATGAGATTTGCGTGGTTTCTGGGGAATTGTTGTTGGATCTTTCATTGGTAAAAAGGGGAGTATGTCGGGGTTACTTGGGAAATACGAGAGATGGTAGAGGGGGATTCAATTTGGGATTTTGCGTGAATGGGTCAAAGGGGGTTGAGAAAATGTTGATGGGCTGGGTTCGGAGTTTGCGAATTCGTCCGGGGTTTCTGTCTGAATTATTAAATTGGGAAATTGTATTAAAAACTGTGATATCTGAGTTAGCGTCAGAATCCATGCCGGATGATGTGTTAATATGCGGTGATTCAGGTGGCGATGTGGGATGATGGGAATTGGGCTTTGGAGATTGGCTGGATGGGAAATTGAACGGTGAAGGGATCCAATTTGTCGGATCATCGCGAGCTAAAAAATGATTGTTTTGAGATTGAAAATTTGTTGTATGTGGTTGTTCGATTATTTTTTCATATGTATTGTCATTTTGAGATTGTTGATTTACAATGTGATGAATTGGGCTTTGTATATGATTTGGTTTTGAATTTGCAAAATTTACGAGTGCTAAATTTCTAAAATTTCGTGGTACTAGTGATAATGGATGATTTCTATTTAGACTTGGTAGTTGTGGTGCTGTGGGTAATGTGTTTGTGTTGTGTTGTGATCCGTCATATGTTTTTGGTGTAGTTGATAATTTTGTATTGTATTCTTTTATTTGAGCCTCTAAAAGTGTTTTATTTATGGATGTGGAAAATATTCCAGAAAATCCTGCAAAACATATGCGTGCTACGCCTGCTTGTCTATTTACTTGTGTGTGGATTGCACATGTGTTAAAAATTCCTTTTAATAAAAAGAAAATAAATTCAATAAAATTAAACCCTGCGTATAACATAGTCAATCTTTCTAAGATGTAAAAGGGCCATCCTAGAAAGGATAAAAGTTCGTTTTTGAAATTTACAAAAATTAAAAATGTTGATTGGTGATATATCTTGTGTTCGACATTTTTCGCCGTTTAAATAAATATAATCTTTAATATCTTTAAAATATCTTTAAAAGTAAACTTGTACATAAATATCTGAAAATCCTGCTGTTTCTGCAAGTTTACGTAAATTTTGATCTATTGATTGTCGTTGTATAGTGTCCATTTTTGTAAGCAGTTCTTGAAAATGTTTTGTATGTATGTGGTGCTGTATGTCTGATTTTGAATAGATGCCAATCGATTGTAAATCGATATTTGGGTTTCGAGCAATAGCTCTAATACTTTCGAGTGAAAACTTTTTTAGTGGTGGCATTAGTGTTGGATATGGTGTGAGTATATAGTATTTATCTTCGTCTGGATTCAATTGTACAACATTGTGGCTATTTTCTGATCCAAATGGGACTGCTGTATCCCAAAAAGAAATTCTTCTTGAAAATGAAACAACAAAATAGACCTTATTTTTGTAAAATATTGGGATTCTTTTATAACATCGTTTTTCTTGGGAAAAGTATAAAAAAGTGATACTTTTTTGGTACAAGTGTAATACCATAAAATGCTTCCTTCATAATCAATGAAGTTTGATCAATTTCCGGATAGTACATATCCTGCATATGGTATTTTAGAACTGCTAGTGCTAGTGACTGTAGAATTTGTATTCTTTCAAGTTCACATAGTTGATGTAGTGTTTCTAGTTCTGATAATGACATTTCTTGAAAAATTCTGCTTATTGTGTAGTCTAATTTCATGTCTAAATGTATATCATAGTGAATTGCGCCAAAATGTGTGCTGTTCATAACTTATAGTTCTTGTAATCGTATACTCTCTGTGTCTTGTGGTTTTAATTTTCCACCGATTCGTCCTGCGTTTTTCTGAAATTTTACAGAAACGTAGGAATTTTCATGAGTGAATGAGTGAGATGTGGCCATAGGGTGTACGATTAAATTTCTTGTGTTCATGTCGAAACCATTTTCGTATTTGACAAGGATTTCTGAATACTGTGTTTTGTAAGTTGGCTTGTTGTATTTACATGCAAGTTCTGTTTTTGGGTATATTTGAAATCGTGTTAAATTATTTTCTATGTTGTGAACATTTCTAAATTGATGATTTGTGGTTCTGATCTGGCCAGGGTTTATATCTTCATATAGAATTGATTCAATAAAATATTTTTGTTGAAATTTAATCATTCTAGCGTGTAATTTTGCTACTTGAAAAACTTTACAGGTTTCTTCGGGGAGGCATACAATGGTTGCTTGTGTGCGTGTTGTAGGATTGCAATATCCTTGGTAGTTTTTGCAAGGGAGTCAAATTCCTTGATAAAGAATTGTATCGTCTTTTAAGTCGCGTGTAAGTTGTACTTTTTCAAGTTGTATTTTCCAATCGAAAAACATTACCTCTTGGTAACTTTTATTTTTTGTGTCTGCTTTGCAATTTGAGAAATTATTTATTCCAATGTGTGGTATCCAATTTTTATCATGAAAATCGTATGTTAATTTTCCGTTTGGTCCATGGAAAGAGAATTTTGTATCTATTCTTATGTGACCTTGGTGTTTTTCAAGCTCGGCTTGTTGTGCTACGTCTGGGAAAACTTGAAAATTTACAAGTTTTCTGTTTGTACCCATATTTGGTGTAAGGTTAAGTCGTTTTAGTTTTTTTTTCAGTCTTGAGGGCTGGAATAAAATCAGCTTTCGATGTTACTTTGGTAAAAATATTAATGGTCTAGTCTGTTTTTATTTTCGCTTGAAACTTGTGAACAATGTACTTTCTTTTCGGAAAATGTTGCTGTAAGTTTATATCCTCTCAGTGTTGGTGCTCGGGCTTTTGAGTATAGTGTAGCTATTACATTTGTGGTTTCTATAGCTTGTGGTTCGGATTCACATTGTGTTACTTGATTTATAGCATATTTGTGTAATGTTTTTTAGTTCGTTTTCTTCACAATCGTAAAGTGTTACTAATAAAACCTGAGGTCCTGTGCGAGGAGAAGGATTTTGGTTTGGTTCGAAAAAAATGAGAAAAAGAAGGTGTTGAAATGTGAATAATTTTAGATTATCCATGTGTATGATAATCCTGAGTATGTGTTATAACAAGTTATATATCCGATTGTCTTTTTTGTATTTCTATCGTATTTATATATTATTTCTGTTGTTATTGATGGAGGAGTTAAAGATTGAGCTGTAATATTTGGGGGTTCTAATGGAAATGGGTGTTGAACAATGTTATTTAATCTTACTGTAAGTTCGAATTTTAGTGAGACTGCTTTGTTGTAGTATTTGGATGTTATGTTCTTGTATATCTTTGTGGATATCGTGTCAATATTTTGATCTTTTTAGTGCCCAGTTGTGTAGTCTACTACTTTCTTGATGTTGACCAAATATTTGTGGGGATGCTACGAATGTATTTTAATCTAATTGTAGTGTCATATTATGAGATGGTTGTTCCTGATATCGTGAATCAAGATTTGTAAGAAAAATTTAGAGGAAACTTTGATGGTGATATTTGACTTAATGAAGGTGTTCAGGTAAGGGAATGTGTTTCTGGTAATGTGGATAGTGTTGTATCGAATGAAATTTCACTTGGGTTGCTTGATAAATTTGGTTCACCGTGAGGGTATTTGTGAGTTACCCAATATGGAAGACGTTCTGTGGCTGTTGGGGGATTAAAAGGGTTTTCTCTAATTTGTTCTGATGTGGGGGTTGAACCTATGTAATCTGATGGAATATTTGAAATGCTTTGTTGTGAAGCAGTTGGAGGTGTATCTGATAGTGTGCTACTAGAAAGGTATAAGGGATTTGATGTTGGCGATTGAGATATATTTAATTGAACTCTGGGAGTTTGAAAATTTGTATTTCGTCTTGGATTTATTATTTGTCTATTTATTTCGAGTGTGTTTTGGTTTTGGCTGATGTGTCTTACTCTCTTAAGATCTTGTTGTAGTTGTAGGTAGATGTTATATGTTGGTTCGTATTGCGGTTCGCTTAAAGGTAAACCGAACGCTAGTTTTGAAGTTTGTGAGTGATGAAAGTGATCTTCATCATGGGTGTGTGATGGTAAATTATTTGAAATTGAACCTTTGTTTGGTTGACAATAACTTTGTGCATTTTTATTGGCGTTTGCTGTAAACACTTTTTTTGTGAATTTGTGAATTATATGATAAGGGAAATAATTTTACATCTTTTGACCATTCAGTATATCGTGTATCAATTCATTTTATGATACATCTGAAGTATTCTTGTAATAAACGGTTCATACCTTCGACTAATTCATTTGTCCAAGGTGCATGAGAGGTACGTGGTTTGTGTTTAATATTATATAAGTGGTATAATGTGATAATTTCATTATTAATAAATTCAGTGCCATTGTCTGTGACTAGTATTTCGGGTAATCCGAATTTAGCTATCGAGTGTTCGTAGAGTGTTGTATATGCATAGTAGATATTACAATGGGGTACTGGATTAAGTACTACATAATGAGTAAATGCATCAAAAATTACCATTATATATGAGTTTCCTTCTGAGGATGGTGAAATTGGTCCTTTTGTGTCAAATGTTTTTGTGTGATTAAAATGTAGACTTTCTCCTTTGAAATCTTGTTTTTCTGCGATTTGTTTTTGATTTGGGTAGGTTTTTTTCAATTGGCATGTTATACAATCATTCCATATTACTTTGATCCAAATTGGTGCATTTGGGAAATAAAGATTTTGGATAAGGTTAGAAAATGTTTTTTCTGATCCTGAATGTCCTTTAGTGTGTAAGGTGTGTGAAGTATTGAATGCTAATAACATCATACTCAAAGGGAGTCATGGTACTTTAAAATCAGGTGTTTGATATTCTAAAATGCCTGTGTTGTCATTTATGGTAGTGTTATTGAATTTTCTGAAGTATCTAAGGAGTGTTTTGTTTCCTAAGATTGTGGTATCAGCTTTGGTTGGCTTAGTTTTGTATTTGTGCCATGATTTTAGCTGTCTGATGACGGGATCAAGGTTTTGATATTTCTGTAATATTTCTAGTGTGATTTTTTCTGTTGTTGGTAGGAAAATGTTTTCTACTTCTATTTTTGATAAGGGTATGGTGTCAAATGGCTCATGTAAATTAAAAACTTGATTTATCGTGTAATTTGATTCGCTTGGTAACGGACCTGATAAATTTATTCGTTCCGTTAGGTTTTATTTTTCTATTAAAGGGAATGGGTCTTTTTTTTAAGTAGTTTCTGTTGAGTTTTATTTTTGATTCAAAGTGAATATGGAATCGGCTTGAGTGTAGATGTGCCTAATAGATCAACTTCATAATGGTTATTTTGAAAATCTAAATAGTGTGGAAAATGTTGTAGGTTGTTTATTTGTGATTGTTATATGTCAGTTTTTACTGCATATTTACACTCTAATTGTGGTGAAGTTTCATCTTAAGTTAGCGAGATAAAATTTTGTATTTTGTGGTATTTCAACTGTTTTTTTCCTTGTTAGTAGTTCAGGTGGTGTTTTTCTGCTAAGAGTGTCAGGTAGTGCAAGGATTATTTCTGCTGTCCATACTATGTGTAAGTTTGGAAATTTCATTAGGATTAATTGAAATCTATAAACTCTATGGTTTGGATTTGCTTTTTGTTCGTGGTCTGTAAATAAAACTGTTGGATGTTTTGATTCAAGTATCAAAAATTCAAATTCTGTTAGAGTGTGTATGATAGCTGTGCATTCTCTCATGAGAGTAAAGAGTCGTAAGTCAGTTTGTGTCAATAAGCGAGAATTTGCTTATCTAAGATTCATTTTATTTGTTCCATTGTGGGATTGTAATAATGCTGCACCGATGCCAAAATTTGAAGCAACGCACATCGCTCAAAATGGTTGATTAGGATCTGGCATTGTGTTTGAAATTTGTTCGGTGAGCAGTTTTTTTATTACTTCAAATCGTGTTTGATGTTCTGTTGTCCATTCAAATTGTTTTGTTGTCTAGGAATGTTATAGAATGGTCTTAAATATAATTGCATTTTATAGACGTACTTATTTAAGAAATTTAACATTCCAAGAAAATCTTGGAGTTTCTTTTTGTTTGTAGGTGGTTGGAGTTTTTGAATTGCATCAATTCGTGATTTCAGTGGGGTTATAGTGTCTTTTTCTATGATGTGTCCAAGAAATTTTACCCGTGTCAAGAAAAAATGTGATTTATCTGGGGCTGCTTTCATATTTTTGTTCTGTAAAATTTGTTGATATTTTTCTAGAACTATGAACAATTCATCTTTTAATTGTGATTGCATAAAGAAATCGTCTAAGTATGTGATTGCATTTTTATTGAGTATAAGTGGTCCAAAAATTTTGCTCATGAAAGCTGAGAAAGCTGCTGGTCCTATGGATATGCCATAGAATAAACTAATAAATTCGTATTGATAATTTCCAATAACGAATTGTGTTAATCGTCGTGATTGGTCATCCAGTGCCATTTGATTAGATGCACTATTCATATCTGCGATTGTAAAGTATTTACCGTTTGTTTTTGTCAAAATTACTTGAATTGGTTCTATAGGCCAATTACATTTAGATTCATCAATGAGTGAATTGAGATATCTAGCGTCTAGAACTACTTTTAGTGATTCTCTTTTTGCTAAAAAGATAACAGGGTTGATAAAGGTGTTTCCTTTTGGCTGTTCTTCTTTATTTACAGGAGATACGACTTCATATTGTTCTAGAATGTCAAGTAATCTATTTACTTTGTCATGTAAGTGGATTGGTACTTTGCTTGCTCTTTGTTTTTTGAAAACTGCATCAGGTTTCAAAGGTAAATGTAGTGATGAATTTTTTTTCCAACGTCGAATTTAGATGTGGCATAAACTGTTGGGTATCTTAATAGTAAATCGTATAAATTTTCAAATTCATACTGTGTTATTTGAGAGTAATGAAAATTGAATACTGTTAAGAGTTTTTGTTGTTCTTCTATATATACTGTGATATTTTGAATGTTGGTCTTAAGTAAGCTGTTTTTGTTAAATTGTCTGTATTTCTTTTTTCGTTGCTTATTAAATAATTTTTTTACTAATTCTTCGTCACGAATTGTTGATTGATATATATCTAATAGTTGTATTATATTATTTACTCTATAGGCTAGTTTTTTTGCAGGAGAATTTGTTACTTTAGTTTCTCAGTATCCTAGGAGTCCTAGAGATGGGGTTTTTTATATTGTGAAATATTGTAAGCTTGTAAAGAAATAATGTCAGAATTTGAGTTTTTCATGTATTTTATGGATGAAATTGTTAATCTAAAAAAGTTGTGAGTTGGTCTAAATTCAAAGTCAGACATATAAAGATGTTGCTGTTTTAATTTTTGTTATATTGGTGAACTTGTATGATCGGAAATTCATAAATGTATCCTGAGAGTGGCTTAAGATGTTTTCTTTCTTTATTATAAATAGGGTAAAATTTTGAAAAAAAAGGTGGTTGTTTGTTCATTCTTTGGAAGAATGCTAAAGCGGTGTTATGCATTCTTGTATATTTATCTTTTATATTAATTTTGCTGTCTAATATATTGATAGTTGGTATGTCTTTAGTGATGAATGGAATTCCGATGATATTGTGTTTTATATCTGTGATGTGGAAGGTTTGTTCAAATGGTTTATTTAAGAGTTTGTTTTGTTTCATTGTTTTAGTGGGAACAAGGAAAATTTGGATTATTCCGTAGTTTGTTAAGGTTGAGACTTGTACTGTTGCTAGCTTAATGACTGTCTTCAAAAGTATTGGTTTTGGATGAAAAATCGTGATTTCATTCCAAGTTGGAAAGTAAAAATAATATTTGATTCTGCTCTATTTCATTGACTGGTGTTTAGGGGAAGGGAATGTTTGGTGAACGAGTTCTTTTTGTTGGTCTGTTTTTGAATTCATTTGTTCATCAGTGTGTTGATTCGATTCATTTTCTGAATTGTTTTGAACAATTTCTAAACCTGTGAAAGAATATAATTGTGTTAATTCACGGAGTGCGTATTCTTTTGGGTAATAGGGTAATAGGTTGTTTCGATGTTGAATAATTTATTCTTTATTTGTGTCAGTTAAATTGTATGTGACATCAGTGGTATGTCAATTACCTGGTATGGTCCTTTTCGGAGTGGTTTTAGTTTTTTAGAAATTCCTTTCTGCGTCGTAAAGTTGGGAATTAAAACAAATGTTCCATTTTTTAAATCTGTTGTTGGTTTAAAGCGTGGATTGATTTGGTTATTTATGTTTTGCCTTTGCAGCAATTTTTTTTTGTCATTTTTGTTGTGTTTTTTATCTCTTTTTAAAATCCATTCGGTATGTGTTTGTGTGTGATGAAAGTGATCTTCATTATGGGTATGTGATGATAAATTATAACAAATTGAATCTTTGTTTGGTTGACAATAACCTCGTGCATTTTTATTGGCGTTTGCTGTAAACATTTTTGGTTTACGTGATTTTTGGTTAATTACCATTTCATATGGTGATATTCCTAGTCTTCCCATCTATGATACATCTGAGGTATTCTTGTAATGAACGGTTCATACCTTCGACAAATCCATTTGTCCGAGGTGCATGAGATGTACGTGGTTTGTGTTTAATATTATATAAGTGGAATAATGTGATAATTTCATTATTAATAAATTCAGTCCCATTGTCTGTGACTAGTATTTCAGGTAATCCGAATTTAGCTATCCAGTGTTCGTAGAGTGTTGTATATGCATAGTAGACATTACAATGGGGTACTGGATTAAGTACTACATGATGTGTAAATGCATCAAAAAATACCATTATATATGAGTTTCCTTCTGAGAATGGTGAAATTGGCCCTTTTGTGTCAAATGATATTCTGCGATTAAAACATAGACTTTGTCCTTTGAAATCTTGTTTTTCTGCAATTTGTTTTTGATTTGGGTAGGTTTTATTTAATTGGCATATTATACAATCATTCCATAATATTTTGATCCAAATTGGTCTATTTGGGAAATAAAAATTTTGAATAAAGTTAGAATATGTTTTTTTTTCTGATCCTGAATGTCCTTTAGTGTGTAAGGTGTGTGAAGTATTGATTGCTAATAACATCATACTCAAAGGGAGTCATGGTACTTTAAAATTAGATGTTTGATATTCTAAAATGTCTGTGTTTTCATTTATGGTAGTGTTATTGAATTTTCTGAAGTATCTAAGGAGTGTTTTGTTTCCTAAGATTGTGGTATCAGCTTTGGTTGGCTTAGTTTTGTATTTGCGCCATAATTTTAGCTGTCTAATGACGGGATCAAGGTTTTGATATTTCTGTAATATTTCTATTGTGATTTTTTCTGTTGTTGGCAGGAAAATGTTTTCTACTTCTATTTTTGATAGGGGTATGGTGTCAAGTGGCTCATGTAAATTAAAAACTTGATTTATTGTGTATTTTGATTCGCTTGGTAACGGTCCTGATAAATTTCTTCGTTCCGTTAGGTTTTCTTTTTCTACTAAAGGGAATGTGTCCTTTTTATGTGGTTTTTTAAGTAGTTTCTGGTGAGTATTAATTTTGATCTAATGTGAACATGGAATCGGCTTGAATGTAGATGTGCCTAATAGATCAACTTCATAATGGTTGTTTTTTCAATCTAAATAGAGTGGAAAAAGATGTAGGTTGTTCATTTGTGATTGTTCAATGTCACTTTTTTACTGCATATTTACACTCTAATCGTGGTGAAGTTTCAGCTGTTGTTTTCCTTGTTAGTAGTTCAGATGGTGTATTTCTACTAAGAGTGTCAGGTAGTGCAAGGTTTTTTCCTGCTGTCCATACTATGTGTAAGTTTGGAAATTTCATTAGTATTAGTTGAAATCTATAAACTCTATAAATGGTTTGGATTTGATTTTTGTGTAAAAAGAAATATGATAGGTTTGTGGTCTGTAAATAAAAATGTTGGATGTTTTGATTCAAGTGTCAAAAATTCATATTCTGTTAGAGTGTGTATGATAGCTGTGCATTCTCTCATAAGAGTGAAGAGTCGTAAGTCAGCTTGTGTCAATAAGCGAGAATTTGCTAATCTAAGATTCATTTTATTTGTTCCATTGTGGGATTGTAATAATGCTGCAACGATGCCAAAATTTGAAGCATCGCACATTGCATAAATTGATTGATTAGGATCTGGGATTGTGTTTGAAATTTGTTCGGTGAGAAGTTTTTTTTATTTCTTCAAATCGTGTTTGATGTTCTGTTGTCCATTCAAAATTGTTTTGCTGTCCAGGAATGTTATAGAATGGTCTTAAATATAATTGCATTTTATAGACGTATTTATTTAAGAAATTTAACATTCCAAGAAAACCTTGGATTTTCTTTTTGTTTGTAGGTGGTTGGAGTTTTTGAATTGCATCAATTCGTGATTTCAGTGGGGTTATAGTATCTTTTTCTATGATGTGTCCAAGAAATTTTACGCGTGTCAAGAAATCATGTGATTTATCTGGGGCTGCTTTCATGTTTTCGTTCTGTAAAATTTGGTGATTTTTTTCTAGAACTATGAAAATTTCATCTTTTGTTTGTGATTGCATAAAGAAATTGTCTAAGTATGTGATTGCATTTTTAATGAGTACAAGTAGTCTAAAAATTTGGCTCATGAAAGCTGAGAAAGCTGCTGGTCCTATGGATATGCCATAGAATAAACTAATAAATTCGTATTGATGATTTCCAATAACGAATTGTGTTAATCGTCGTGATTGGTCATCCAGTGCCATTTGATTAGATGCAGTATTCATATCTGCGATTGTAAAGTATTTACCGTTTGTTTTTGTCAAAATTACTTGAATTGGTTCTATAGGCCAATTACATTTAGATTCATTAATGAGTGAATTGAGATATCTAGCTTCTAGAACTATTTTTAGTGATTCTCTTTTGGCTAAAATAAAAACAGGGTTGATAAAGTTATTTGCTTTTGGCTGCTCTTCTTTATTTACTGGAGATATTGTTTCATATTGTTCTAGAATGTGAAGTAATCTATTAACTTTGTCATATAAGTGGATTGGTACTTTGCTTGCCCTTTGTTTTTTGAAAACTGCATCAGGTTTCAAAGGTAAATGTAGTGGTGAATTTATTTTTCCAACGTCGAGTTTAGATTTGGCATAAACTGTTGGGTATCTTAATAGTAAACCAGCTAGTTTTTCAAATTCATTCTGTGTTATTTGAGAGTGTTGAAAATATAACAATGTTAAGAATTTTTGCTGTTCTTCTGTATAGTGTGAAATTTTGAATGTTGGTCTAAAATAAGGTGTTTTTGTGAAAAAGTCTGTATTTCTTCTTTCGTTGCTTATTATATGATTTATGGATAATTCTTTGTCAAGAATTGTTGATTGACATATATCTAATAGTGGTAATATATTATTTACTCAATAAGCTACTTGTTTTGTAGGAGAATTTTTTGCATTAGTTTCACAGTATCCTAGGAGTCCTAGAGGAAGCTTTTTTTATATTGTGAAATATTGTATACATGTAAAGAAATAATTTCAGAATTTGAGTTTTTGATGTATTTTATGGATAAAATTGTTACTCTAAAAATTTGTGAATTGGTCTAAATTCAAAGTCAGACATATAGAGATGTTGTCTCTTTTAATTTTTGTTGTATTGGTGAACTTGTAAGATCGGAAATTCA
Organism: Symsagittifera roscoffensis; assembly: GCF_963678635.1. NCBI lineage: Eukaryota > Metazoa > Xenacoelomorpha > Acoela > Convolutidae > Symsagittifera > Symsagittifera roscoffensis. The sequence continues at coordinate 47,662,459 of NC_087064.1, read as the reverse complement.
TAAATATATCCTGAGAGAGGCTTAATATGTTTTCTTTCTTTATTATAAATGGGGTGAAATTTTTGTTTAAAATTTAAAGGGGAGAAAATTGGTTGTTGTTTGTTCATTCTTTAGAAGAATGATAAAGCGGTGTTATGCATTCTTGTCTATTTACCTTTTATATTAATTTTGCTGTCTAATATATTGATAGTTTGTATGTATTTAGTGATGAATGGAATTCCGATGATATTGTGTTTTATATCTGTGATGTGGAAGGTTTGCTTAAATGGTTTATTTAAGAGTTTGTTTTGTTTCATTGTTTTAATGTGAACAAGGAAAATTTACAAGTGGATTATTCCGTAGTTTGTTAAGGTTGATCCTTGTGCTTTTGCTAGTTTAATGGCTGACTTCAAAAGTATTGGTTTTGGATGAAAAATCGTGATTTCATTCCAAGTTGGAAAGTAAAAATAATATTTGATTCTGCTCTATTTCATTGACTGGTGTTTAGGGGAAGGGAATGTTCGGTGAACGAGTTCTTTTTGTTGGTCTGTTTTTGAATTCATTTGTTCATCAGTGTGTTGATTCGATTCATTTTCTGAATTGTTTTGAACAATTTCTAAACCTGTGAAAGAATATAATTGTGTTAATTCACGGAGTGCGTATTCTTTTGGGTAATAGGGTAATAGGTTGTTTCGATGTTGAATAATTTATTCTTTATTTGTGTCAGTTAAATTGTATGTGACATCAGTGGTATGTCAATTACCTGGTATGGTCCTTTTCGGAGTGGTTTTAGTTTTTTAGAAATTCCTTTCTGCGTCGTAAAGTTGGGAATTAAAACAAATGTTCCATTTTTTAAATCTGTTGTTGGTTTAAAGCGTGGATTGATTTGGTTATTTATGTTTTGCCTTTGCAGCAATTTTTTTTTGTCATTTTTGTTGTGTTTTTTATCTCTTTTTAAAATCCATTCGGTATGTGTTTGTGTGTGATGAAAGTGATCTTTATTATGGGTATGTGATGATAAATTATAACAAATTGAATCTTTGTTTGGTTGACAATAACCTCGTGCATTTTTATTGGCGTTTGCTGTAAACATTTTTGGTTTACGTGATTTTTGGTTGGAATATTAATAATATTTGATTCTGCTCCAGAATCTATTTTAAAAAATCTATTTTAATGTCTGGTGATTGAAACTCTTTAATTTTTGGACTTTCTAAGAGAAATAGGATTGTCCAATTTTTTTCTCTTGGTGGTTTTTTTGGTACGTTTTGGTAAATGTGATTTGTACTAGAACATGGTGCTTGTTCTTTTTCACGTTCGTGTAATGTCGTTGCTTCATTTACTTCTTGCTCTATCTATTGGTATGTTATTTTTTCTAGGTCTATTGTAAAAATCTAAAAGAAGTTCTAATTGATTGCCATAGACATGTGAATGAAATGGTTGTTCGTACGTAACAGTTTCATGGTCATTTTCAACTTCTATCATGTTGACTGAAATTGTTTTTCACTGTCTGTAGATTCGCAATTGATGTGATTTAATTGTAATTCAGTACTTTCCGTATTATCAATACCAGGGGGTCTGAATTAGTTTCTTCAGTTGTTTATACTTGATTTAGTTGTCCTTGATGTTTTGGTATATTGCTTCTATATTTGTTTTGAGAATTGGGATAACGTGTATGATTCCTATGGTGTAATTGAGAGTAGTTTCTTTGTCTATTGTTATAGTTTGAGTTTCTATTTTGTGAGTTATCTCGTGATCTGTTTTGATAACTGTTTTAGTTAGATCTTTGATCTTTTGATCTGTTGTTTGAATAGTCTCTTGGTCTATTGTTTTGGTATCGTTGATTTCGATTATTTGAGTAGCTTCTATTCTTAATGTTGGAAAAATTTCTATGTGATTTGTACGATGAATTTCTTAATCTATCATTGGAATAGTGTCTATTCCTAGAGTGTGAAGGGGATCGGGTATCAAACGAATATTCTGGTCTGTTTGAGTTTGATCGTGAATAACTTTTTCGATACAAATTATTTCGACTATTTGATCGAATATATCTGTTTTGTGAGAAACTACGTGAATTTCTTTGGTCTGGTGATCTGCCTCTGTAGTTAGAGTTATAAGGTGATTGGTTTCTTGAATAAGTTGAAGTGTTTGGAATTGGTTTTCCAGTACTGTTATTGCTGTGAATGTTCTTTATTGGTAAATTTTGATCTTTTCATGTACTGATAAAATGATTTGTTTGGTTCCTTGTACTTTTATTGTTTATCTAGTTGTCTTGTTGTTTTTGTCTGCATTCAGCAATGCTATGTCCGTATCTTCGGCAATAGTTACACCATTTTTTGAATGATGGTTTACCTTTAAAATTTGGGTTTTTCTCGTATATGTTCATAATATCAGTGATCTTTTCGGATAAATCTATTTTTGAATTGTGTATATTGTTTATTTGTGTTGTAGTGGTTTGAACATGATTAAAATTTTGTAGTTTGAGATTTTCTATTTCTTCCTGTTTCATTGTGATTTCTGCTAGTTCTAGTTTATTAATTAGTTTCCTGAAATCTAAATTTGGTTCTCGATTTGAGGAAGGATGTGATACTCTCTTTTTGATCGCTATTTTTTGTAATTGAGGTGTTAGAGTCATCATTAAAATATCTTTCATTTTTGTGTTTTTATAATCATGAGTGTTGAGTGAATATGCTTTTTGGACTAGTGTTTCGATCCTTACTGCTAATTGTTTGATCGTTTCATTTGGTAGTCTACGAATTTCATTGCATAAAAGTCTTTGATGTTGTTTGTTTCTTTCAGAATCAAACATTTTTGAAAATTTTTGTGTGAATCTTTTCCAATCTGATTTCATATCTATATGTAAAACTCATTTTTGAGCTGCGCCATCAAGTGTGGTTTGTATTAACGCTGTGCATCTATGTATCCAGTTTTGGTAAAGTGGTGTATTTATTGGTTCAGGTCTTATATTTAAAATTAGATTTGCTCTTACTGCATTTGAATAATCTTCTACAGAATATTCAGAGTCTGTACCCGTAAATACCATTAAAAGCTTTCTCTAGTATAGATAGATATCTATAGATTATTGAAAATACATTGTTAGTGAATATTGAATTCGCTCTATGTGAGTTTTGATGTTGTTTATTTTCTATGTATTCTGTGAATACTTTTGAACATTTCATATCTACGTCGACTGTTTGAAGTAGATATCTAACATGAAACGTACTTGGTGATTTGGCGTCTATGTATCCAATTTTGGTAAAGTGGTGTATTTATTGGTTCAGGTCCTATATTTAAATTTAGATTTGCTCTTACTGCATTTGAATAATCTTCTACAGAATATTCAGAGTATGTACCCTTAAATACCCTTAAAAGCTTGTTTGACCTTATTGACGATCCACCCATTAGGTATCGATTTATTGTCATTTGAACTGATTCTGCGGCATTTGGCATTTGTGAAAAATTTGTAAGTTGACTCTTTGTTATTTCATGTTGTTGTATGTACTAGTGTAGCCGGATTTCTTTTTGCATTTGCGTTGGTTGATAAGAATGTGTACTAACTGGGTTTTGTGAATGAAAATTATCATTTTTAGATGCTTGATTTGATCTTGGTTGTTGCATATGGTGTTCTTGTGTATATGATTCAAAAATATCGTGTTGGTTTACGTGGTAAGAGTTGAGTCTTTGGTTTTGATAAAATTTTTGATGATTTTGGTTACAATATTCTTCATCATCTGATGAAAAACAGTTAGATGTATAATAGGTTGTTTAATGCCTATTTTTATTTTGTTGTCTATTATTTTAGTTTTGCTGAAAAAAAAGGATAATTTTCAATTTGGCCTTGTGAAATTTGTGGATAATCATTAAAATTTACTGAGTTTGTTGATGGTTTTTGGAAAATTTGTCTTTGTGAGAATAAGTGATTTTGCGTGTTTGCACGAGAGGGTTCAGTTGTTTGTGGTCTATTTACATAGTTATAATTATGTTCTGCAAAAATATTTCAAGTGAATGTTCTTTGTTTTTGTGTTGTTGGTTTTGTCATTGGTCTCAACGTTTGATAATCCAATTGTGTATATTTTGGAACAACGGAGGGTTTAACTGTAGATTGTAAGGTTACCTGTGGTAATGTTGGATTTTTAGGTCTTGGAGTTGTATGATTTGGATGTATTGGTGAAACACTTTGTTGTGCTGTTGTTGTTTTTATTTCAACTATTTCTTCATTTACGAAACGTGATGGTGTTTGAGTGTCTTGTTGTGTAAGATTTGTAGTTCCATTTAGGTTTTCTTGTTGTATGAGGGTTGAGTTTACACTATTATTCCCTATTCTATCGGTTAGAAATGAATTAGAGTTTAAAGGTGTTGCGTCAATTGTGAGTGGATATACTTTAACAGAATCTTTGTGATTAAAAATTGTGCTAATTGCTTGACTTGAAATGTCTGTTGGTATGTTCAGGAATAGTGGATGAGACCATTCAGGGTCCCAAACATAATCTGATTGTTCTGCTACGACAATTTCATCAGTTGAATTTTCAGGTCTTAAAATTTTTCTTGCTTGTGAGATTAAATCAATATTATGTGTGAAATAAACAATGATAAACCTCGATAAGATTTTCTGTAAATCGTGTTTAGCATTCTGTGAAACTTCGTCGTTGGTTAAAATTTCACGGATTGCGTTTAAAAATTCGGAGAAAATTGCAATTTCATGTCTTACAGCTGTAAGTCTAGATGTTCAAACTATTGAAGTTCCTTGCAATTCTGCTTTCTCTAGTATAGATAGATATCTATAGATTATTGAAAATACATTGTTAGTGAAAATTGAGTTCGCTCTATGTGAGTTTTGATGTTGAATTCTTTTTTATTTTTTATGTATTGTGTGAATACTTTTGAAAATTTCATATCTACGTCGTCTGGTTGAAGTAGATATCTAACATGAAACGTACTTGGTCATTTGATTTCTATGGTATAGATTCCCTACTGTTGTGTTATATTACATACTCCTTTTAAATAGCGATCAATATTTTGACTTTTGATTTTTACTTCTGGAAATTTTGATGTATAAGGAATATTTCCTTTTTCAAATGAATTTGCGATTAAACTTTGACAAAATTGTGTTTGTCCTCTATCTTCAGTGAGTGGGTTGATTAAAAATGGAAGAATGGAGTTTTGTCTTGGCTTTCTTCATTTTTATCCGTTTTTGTGTTTCACGACTGTTAATGTGTAGTTTTTAATGTGTTTTATTGGTTGATTCCAATTGTATAGACTTACTGGTTTGTTTTTGTATGTCTTTTTATTTCTTCGTTTTCCTCGTATTGATGATTGTGATGTGGTTTCTGAGTGAAGAAAAAATAATATATCCTTAACTTGATAACTTTTATTTATGTAGTTCTTCTAAGTTACTGGGTTCTGATTCGGAGACTGCGTTTCTTCGCTTTGAGAATCTTTTTCGTGTAATTTGTCTTTGTTTGCTTAAACATTTCCTTGTAATTGTATATCATTTTGTTCTAATATATCCTATTGTTTGTTTGTGTGGAGTGACTACGAGATCATTTTTTTTGTTGTTGTTTATTTCACAATTGTGTAATATGATTGTTTGTTTATATCCTAAATTGTCTAGTGACATAAGCTTTAGGATGACGGATGCAAAATTTGGATTAGAGATTTTTAATGTCTTAAGCTGCTTGTTCTTACAATTTTTTGTGGTTAGCCTAATTTGGGTCATGTATTCAGGGTTGGAGAGAAAAGTTCCTGAGAATTATTTTTATTTTCTCGTGGCTAGTCTAAGTTAAAGTGTTAACTTACTTAATCTTACCTAGGGGTAGTGATTGTGATCAAGGTTGAAGAATAATAAATCAATCCACAAGGTTCGGGTATAATTAGATCACAAGTAGTTCGTTAGACACTATTTTAAACTAACTAAGTTTAAGTATTATATTGTGTCAGGTAAGATGGGGGGTCAAATGATGGATGAATAACCGAAGTTCTTCACTGTTTATCCTCATTATAATGGTTAGTTTGATTGAAAAATTTCTATTACTCCTGGATCTTGAGGAAGGGTTGGGTAGCAAATCGACGTTTGAGATCGTTAGACACTTTATTAATTGTGAGGGGGAGAACAAAATTGTTCTATTTAATCCAAGGATAAGCCTTGATGATAAGGATATAAAATTAATGAAACTAAATTTAATTTGATTAAAAGTGAATTAAAGATCCAAGGAAAGCCTTGATGATCTGTTAATTTTAAATAAGTTTAATTTGAACAAAAATAAGAATTAGGATAGGCCTTTATAAATTAAGTTAAGGTTTAATTTAATAGAAAATTTTAGTTTTAATAGTTTTTGATGATGTTAGTAGATTTATGATTCGCTGTTTTGTTTTAGGTGATGAAGCTGGGATGAAGAGATGATTCATATATATTAACAATTAGTATGCATACTAATTAATTTTTGTAATTTTATTTTCAATAATTCTTTTTTCCAGGTATCTTTTTAAATTTACTGCAGATTTTGTAGAGAACGACAAGAGACGTTTTTATCAGCCGTTATTGTACAATAGTAAGTTTAGCCCCTATAATTTTTGTTGAAGACTTTTCTTCAAAGATACTATGTTTGCAAATGAAAATCTATATTCAATGCTAATACAATTCTAAATATAAAAGTTTTTGTTGGCTTTTGCCGTACGATCATGAGTTTTAATGTTAAGTTCCTTTGTAGTTGTATATCGTCTTTTGTCCGAGGTCTTTTTCCAATACCGGGTAATTCTCGTATTGTTCCGAATAATGGCTCTGATCTATTGAGTCGTAGAGACATTTCAATTAAATTGTTGTCATGTAACATTTTTGAAAATGTTTTTTTTTGTCTAATTCTAATCTATTTGGTTAGTTCTAAGCTAATTTGTTTTTAAGGTCTTGTTCGAGACTTTTGGTTGCACCAAATGAGTTGGGATAATTGGTCTAACTCATAGAGTAATTTCAGATAGGGTACACTGTCTGCTCGTCATGCTTATTTTATTTAGATTCGTGCAACTTCTTAGTCTATGTGTATTCTTGAGGAATAAAAGATTAATACAAGAATCAATTCGTCTTGTTTATATAATAGATAGGTTTGTAAATAAAGTCATGACAAAATATAGAGTTCAACTTAAATCTTTCATAAATTGACACAGAGTGAACGAGCGAACTTGATTAAGAATAGAATATGGATTGACAGGTCGATAGCAACCTTGAGAGCCAATAGGCAAGATTATTACGATTAACAACTGGCATTGAAAGTAATACTATAATGACGTCATAACAATACAGTTAGACATCACCACACCACACCACCTTTCCCCCTCTAGGGAAAAATTCAAAAGAAAAATTTGATTTTCCTTGAATTAAGAATAACTAAACGTACCCTCACTGCCGGTAACAAAACTTCCTATAACAAATAAGGCACTAAGAGAAGTTGACAAGATTGACGGATATGATCTTTAGATAAATCTACTGAAAATGATTTAAATGACTAGAAAAGTTTAAATAACAGGAGAATTTAATTTATCTGCACGACGCAAGGGATGATCCATTGAACTCATGCTCGGAAAACGTGTAAATTTTCTGCTAAAACCCTCTGACTCATTGGGAAGAACAACCCGGGATGGCCCCACTTGAACATTTGGCTCTTGGTTAGACACGGCAAAACGAACTCTCCTGTCCGGCGAAACAGAAGTTGGTGGAGAAGACAAAGTAGCTTGGACGACATTCACGGAATGTCTGATTGGGCTGCCGTAGAAAGTTGTCTGCTTTTTCCGGCGAGATGAGATTCGGGAAGAGCTCGACGATGACAAAATATTTCCGTCCGGTTTGGAAACTAAACCCGAAACATCGCTGTTGGGAAGACCCGATGCTGCCAAATTGGTCGAAGAGCACTATTGTAGCTTCGGTACCGATAACTCATCGCCGTACGATCATGAATTTTAATGGTAAGTTCCTTTGTAGTCGTATATCGTCTTTTGTCCGAAGTCTGTTTCCAATACCGGGTAGTTCTCGTATTGTTCCGAATAATGGCTCTGATCTATTGAGTCGTAGAGACTTTCAATTAAATTGTTGTCATGTAACATTTTTGAAAATGTTTTTTTTTGTCTAATTCTAATCTATTTGGTTAGTTCTAAGCTACTTTGTTTTTAAGGTCTTGTTCGAGACTTTTGGTTGCACCAGATGAGTTGGGATAATTGGTCTAGCTCATAAAGTAATTTCAGATAGGGTACACTGTCTGCTCGTCATGCTTATTTTATTTAGATTCGTGCAACTTCTTAGTCTATGTGTATTCTTGAGGAATAAAAGATTAATACAAGAATCAATTCATCTTGTTTATATAATAGATAGGTTTGTAAATAAAGTCATGACAAAATATAGAGTTCAACTTAAATCTTTCATAAATTGACACAGAGTGAACGAGCGAACTTGATTAAGAATAGAATATGGATTGACAGGTCGATAGCAACCTTGAGAGCCAATAGGCAAGATTATTACGATTAACAACTGGCATTGAAAGTAATACTATAATGACGTCATAACAATACAGTTAGACAGCACCACACCACCTTTCCCCCTCTAGGGAAAAATTCAAAAGAAACATTTGAATTCCCTTGAATTAAGAATAACTAAACGTACCCTCACTGCCGGTAACAAAACTTCCTATAACAAATAAGGCACTAAGAGAAGTATACAAGATTGACGGATATGAACTTTAGATAAATGTACTGAAAATTATTTAAATGACTAGAAAAGTTCAAATAACAGGAGAGTTTAATTTATCTGCACGACGCAAGGGATGATCCATTGAACTCATGCTCGGAAAACGTGTAAATTTTCTGCTAAAACCCTCTGACTCATTGGGAAGAACAACCCGGGATGGCCCCACTTGAACATTTGGCTCTTGGTTAGCCACGACAAAACGAACTCTCCTGTCCGGCGAAACAGAAGTTGGTGGAGAAGACAAAGTAGCTTGGACGACATTCACGGAATGTCTGATTGGGCTGCCGTAGAAAGTTGTCTGCTTTTTCCGGCGAGATGAGATTCGGGAAGAGCTCGACGATGACGAAATATTTCCTTCCGGTTCGGAAACTAAACCCGAAACATCCCTGGTGGGAAGCCCCGATGCTGCCAAATTGGTCGAAGAGCACTCTTGTAGCTTCGGTACTGATAACTCATCGTCAAAAGAGATAGGGATAAGATCCGGGCAGAATAGTAGTTTGATTTTCGTGGGAGATGGTGACTTAGGTTTGATACTGATGGGAACCTCCGCTCCTTGCTTTCCTGATGTGGACGAAGAAGCCGTCAAATCTAATACTGGAGTAGACTGTTGAGGACAAGGAATAGCTTGAACTCCTGGAGCCTCCGATACCAAATTGTACTTTGATTTGGACAATAAAACTTGGGTACGCGATGGCGTAGACGAAGACATCATAGATGGGAATTGCGGACGAGCAGGTACAGACACAGTTTTGGCCAAAACTCGTTGACGAGAACTAGTTGGCTTTAAAGGAAGATTGTCTTCGGAAGATTAAGGCAAAAATGATGACGCAATGGGGCGTTTTTGCCCCTTTTTGACAGGCGTTGCTTGCTTGCCTGAAAAACTTAGACTCGTTGATTTAAGGCGTACCGAAGGTGATTTCTTCTAATCACTTTCTCCTTGTCAGTAATATATGTGGACCCAGTAATCTGCACAATTTTACTTTTAACAGGTTTGAAAAGTTCACGACCAGATTTCCTATTAAGAAAATTCCTAAAATTTTCGACCTTACTTGGTTCATTCATAACTAAGTAATCCAAATTACGTTCTGGTTGGGACGGACAAATTTCTTTGGTTGGCATCTGGTTCCTAAATCTGAGCGTCCCAGCGGACAAGTTGGAATGAAGGGTAGCTGCGAAAACTCGATTCCGTTCAGTCAGCGTCTTAGGAGCTTGAACCCCTCTTGATGAGATAAGGACTTCTTCAATGTTAACCGTTGATTTGCAGAATGAGCCAGACTATCCAGCGCACGATAGTGAGGTGTGTCCGCAACTGACTCCGTTGGTCCTCCAAAGTAGGATGACACTGTCGGGCTTGATTGCCGTTTCTTCACTAGCTTTATTCTCGGTCGGCTGTCGCACTGCTCCCGACGCTGTTCCGGTGTTAGTAGGTCGCGCTCCAATCTAAATTAACGCCCGTAGACAATCGCTCTGCCGCAAGAGATAACTCCGTATTCCGAGGACGACCAAAATGAAGCTCAAAAGTTGAATTCCCAGTAACCGAATTTTTTGTTATCGAATACCCTCAATTATATTCCTAAGTGTATCTTGAACAGTTGAAAAATCCGAACTCAATCGCGAAGCAACCAATCGACGCTTAATGGTTTGGACGGACCGTTCCACCAGACCACAACCACGATGATCACCCACCGGGCAAAAATATTGGGCAATATTTTTATCTTTACAAAAGGCCTGCACTAATTTGTTCTTAAAACCCGAATATTGGTCAGTTTTGATGGATTTAGGAATACTATGCTGTTGAAAATACGTTTTAAAAAATTTAATAATCTTCCGTGTAATCAAAGCTGACGGATATTTAGAGTATCGGTCGATCGCGACCAAGATATAAATACTGTTACCATCAGAATCGAGTAGAGGACCCGCATAATTGGGCTGAAGCTCTTCATTAGGACCAGATAAAAGGGGTAGAGGTTTGGTAGAGTTAAATTCTTACCAAACTTCGTGCACTGAGGACAGTCTTTACATAACTGGACAATATCACGATGCATACGAGGCCACCATATGTATTGCGCTGCGTCCACCATGGCTAGCTGAACCGCATGCGACCTATGTAACCGAGCCAGTGACGGTTTCCTAAGACAATTGGGAATAGCAATTCTATTGTCCACGACAACACAGCCATCAACCACCGCTGCACAATGCCTAAAGGATTTTAAGTATGAGTCAATACGACAAAATCCTTCATAGTCCCGGTTAACTAACGCTCTTTTCATCAAGCGTAGGCAGGAGTCTTCATCCGTATGTTCCCACAGCACGTCGGTGTCCAAAATGCCCACCAAGCCGGTTAATGATTTCTGGTCCTGAGCTACCACAGATGATTTCAAAATTTCCAAACTTTGAACTGGCTGAACATGACGATTTACTGATCTGACTTTCCTGAGCCTCTTTGACCTAAAATTGGCAAGTATTCGGGCGTATTGACCCCTCAACGCCGCACCACGCTGTAATGTAGTTGACATCTTTGGACGAACTGCTCCCGCGCGAAACCGCGGCCTGGCTCGATCCGACGAAACCAATGTTGATTAATCGGAATGAATTGGTTGAGCAGTTGTTCAAAGCTATCGTTAGCGTTAGTGGTATTAGTATCCATCACGGTTTGAAAATGAAAATCGCCCAATAATACGAATACACACCAATAATTCCAATAAACTAAAATAAATTCAAAAAGATCCACGAACGTACTAGAAATCACAAATTACCGTACTAGAAATCCACACTAATGACAAAGTTGGCAGATAATTTGTGATCGACGCTGAGAAAGTGACAAAAACATGCATGAACCAGCTCAAAGCTGATTGGCTAGAATTTTGACCAGAAATTCTAACGCACTCTAGCGGAGAAGTGACAAGCGCATTGAATTTTTTACATAATTCGATATAACCAAAATCAAAATATCCGTCGCCCTCTACCGGTTTGATGTATTGAGATGTAACTCGAATGTCCCAATTATTGACGCCCTCTACCGACTGATTGGCAATATCCTAGGATGAAATTAATGAATTACCCCGAACGGGACAATTGGCCCGGAGTTGACCAAAATCAATCGACTCGATTAAATTGATCGAATTAGATGAATCGGAATTTTGACTTTTTTTCGAAATATTGGATGATTCTTCTGATAAATCACCTGATAATGAACAAACCCGAACCCAACCATCCATGTAATCGCAAGCATCAAAAAATCGACTAATACACTTGACCACATTTTGTTCATCGATACTACTTGGTCGTGGCGCCTCAAACGTTGGAAAACGAGATAAAAAATCCACTATTCCCAATTTACATCCGGAAATATGAAAAATATCGAAGTCAAAAGGCAATGATCAATCAGCTCATTTGGTTAAACGAGATTGATGGGTTTTATTACCTGTATTGGTCTTCAACGCCGAGATAATCGCTTCATGATCAGTTAGAACCACAAAATGATTACCCAATAAGTAATCGCGGAAGTGCTCAAATGACCACACAATGGGTAGAAGTTCCAACTCGTTTGTACTATACTTCTTTTCCTGGTCATTGAGAAAACGCGAAGCAAATACAATAGGAACCCAAACATCCTTTTCAACTTCCTGTTCTAAAGCAGCTCCCAAACCGCTATGGCTAGCGTCACATTTCACTCGCGTATTCCGACTTTGGTCATAATGAAACATCTTTGTGTATTTGCAATCAATTGCAAAATATTCCTACGAGCCGATTGCTGGTCCTCCCCCCACACAAACTTGCTTTTATTACTTGCTTCCAAGGAAGGGCGTAATTGGTCCAAATGGACCTGACGATTCGGCATAAAACGTTGTAAATGGTTGAGTATGCCCATGAAAGAACGCAGCTGTTTGAGCGACTTAGGAGACTCCAGAGCTAACACTGCATCAGTTTTGGAAAGTTTTGGCCTATAGCCTTCGGAGTCAATGTCGTAACCCAACCAAGATAATTGCTTCATCGAAAAATCGCATTTCGACAATTTCAGAGCGAAATTTTCTTCATCCAGACGAGTGATCACTTTATTTACAAGATTATTGTGATCCATAACTGATTCTTTCGATACTATCAGAATATTGTCCAAAAAAAGCAGAAAACTCCCGATAAACCCTGAAGGGTATTGTCCATTGCTTTTTGGAATTTTTTTGGCATATCCGTTAACCCATAAAAACCGGTTTTAAACCGATACGTGCCAGTTTGCTCTCCACAGACGATAATAAAGTTGCAACGACGACTAACTTCATCACTGAGCGGGATCTGACTAAATGCATATTTCAAATCCAGGGACGTAAGCCAAACATCACCTATTTTGTCCGATGTGATTATCTGGGCTGCCGAGTCCAACAGTTCCAACAAATTCGGCATCTGATATTGGTTCTTATGAATCTGATCAATCATAGGCTTTTCATCCATAGCCAATTTCACAGAACCATCCTTCTTAGCCGTAATTACGATTGGAGATATGAAATGTTCACTTGTACGTTTGTTAAGTTTGACCACATGGCCGTCTTGAATTAAATTCTGAATTTCAACACCAACTTTATCTTGGATATGCACTGGAACCCGCCTTCTTTTTTCCTGAATCGGAACGAGCGGTGACTTGAATGTAGAATACTTGGTGATTTTTGGCTCTACCAACTCTGGAAAACACACGATGAAACTTCTGATGGAAATGTGATTTCCAAGACTCTGACATCTCATTCAGGTTTGATTGGGATACTTCACCCACCAAAGACCTTTCTGGTCTAACTTGCCTTGTTCTCACCCCAAACTGGGGCTGCAAGTCTAAACCTAATGAGCATCGTGTACAGTTTTCCGAAATGAAAAATTTTGCAGACTTGACATGTCAACCCAATGATGACACATCCACTATCAGGTTACCCATCAGTTCAATTCTTTTCCTATTGTAGTCCACATATACCGTGTCGATTGGACGTTCCTGTTCACTAAAAACTTTGGCTGACGGAACTGTTTTCACGATATAGTCTGCTGTCCTCGTAATCACGAAAGAAGCAGGGCTTCCAGTATCCACCGTAGCTTTGAAGAACGTCTTTCCACAACGAAGTGTTATCTGAGTAGAACGTCATTTGCCCGTAGCAGCATTAACCACTTCCAATTTCTCCACTGACGCAATGGGATGACTCGGTTCTTCTGCCGACACCGAAAAAACTGCAAACACTGACTCACTATCGGACGTGATGAAATTACAATTTTCTTCCAAGGTCTCATCTGACTCAACCTCTACATTCGCTACGTTCTTGGAATTACAGCATTTGGCGAAATGTCCCTTTTCACTACAATCACATTTCTAGCTGGACAGCTTTGTTTATGATTTGCTGAAAACCTGTTACCACAAAAATAACATAGTTTCGCTTTCTCGTTGGCCCCCTTCGACCTATTATTCTGAGCTCGATTGATTCTATCTGACAATTTCTTCCCTTGGACAGAAAATGTAGGTTCCTGTTTTATGCGAGTGTTCTGACCCGAACTGGATCCTGACTGGGAAAAACTGTCAACCCCAAATTGCTTTTGCAGATCAGTGGCGGTTTGTGCTCCTTTTTTCTGCAGCAACGCTGATTTCAGCGTCTCTTCCGGAGTTGTGCCTGGGGTAATACACAATTCTCTTTGAATGTCCTTATACCTCAATTTGGCAATAAAGATATCTCTTACAACTTCTTTCTCCTGATCAATCGACCACCCACAACGGACGGCTTGTCTCGTCAGTCGCAAATAAAAAGCTTCCAAACTTTCTCGATCTGTATGTACGGCATTATACATTTGCAATCGTTCGATAATGTAATTTTTCTCCTTTTTGAAAAGAAGTACACAGAATTCGTGAAATTTTTTTAAAAGACATTGCACTGACATCCGCATGCGGATAACTTTGGAGAAACCTTTTCCTCCCTTCAGAGCCAACTGAAAAGAATAAACGATATTTAATTCGTTGCTCAAATTCATAATAGAACACACCTGGTGCTACTCTGGGATCTTTCGCCCGGCGTCTTCGTTCATTTCCGTCACTCTACGTACGGCTGCCTCATTTCGTGCAATACGATTCACAATTGCTGCGGCATCTTCATACACCCCCACAGCTTCTGGTTTTGGAACAGGATCATCGTGTACCACACCCGGTGGTTTCAATAACTCACATGGATCATACCTTTCTCTCAAGATGATTGCCAAGTTAAATTGGCCTATCTAAGAATCCCAGCTGCTGGGTGGATCCGCTGTTGGTTTGTGCCAGAAAACGGGAACACCTAACAGGTCAGTACGATCATCGGAGACCGGAACTGCTGGCTGCGCCACGTGGTGTCTTGAGGAACAAAAGATTAATACAAGACTCAATTCATCTTGTTTATATAATAGATAAGTTTGTAAATAATGTCATGACAAAATATAGAGTTCAACTTAAAACTTTCATAAATTGACACAGAGTGAATGAGCGAACTTGATTAAGAATAGAATATGGATTGACAGATCGATAGCGACCTTGAGAGCCAATAGGCAAGATTAACACCATTAACAACTAGCATTGAAAGTAATACTATAATGACGTCATAACAATACAGTTAGACAGCACCACACCACATTTTCCCCTCTAGGGAAAAATTCAAATGAAACATTTGAATTTCCTTGAATTAAGAATAACTAAACGTACCCTCACTTCCGGTAACAAAACTTCCTATAACAAATAAAGCACTAAGAGAAGTTTAAGAGAGAATATAAAAACATAAAACTCCTTTGGAAGCAAAAACCAGGAATAGGAGGCGTAGCAGCCTTGCGTCCGGTGGCGTCGCAGATACCGGGAAACTATTTATGCTTCTTGGTGACGAGGACGTGGGTGACGGAGAAGCGGCATGTGGACCCGGAAAACTTGGTCCACGGGAGCTATATGCACTGATACACATAATCTTTTCTGATACTAACATACAATTATACTTACATAAGAAATATTATTTGAGTATACGCTGAAGGTTGCATGCAGGAAGGTGTCATTCTATGTGTGTTGTGTGTGATATGCTGCATGTTGTGTTATGTTATTAAGACCCTGGGTAGGAAGGGATAGGTGACCATGAACAATCTAATGACGATCTTAGGAAGAGATCCAAAGTTTGGACTGTCCATTCTTACGTCGAATTCCAAAATTTTAGCAATAAACTGATTTTATTATATTTTAGGATCAAAATCTTTTTATCTGACTGTTTTAACTAATTTTATTGCAAAATCTGGGGTAATGATGACAAATGTGATACTCGTGACCTCTTTCCTAGATCCTGATTGATCATTTAACTATTCGTCAAATTTAAATTATGCAAACTGATAATCAAACCGAATCTAACGAAACCGATAACTTCGACTTGAATGAACTGATGGACCTAGCGGAGGCGTATATAGGACCAGTGATAGATGCGATCTATCGTCGGCTAATGGATCGAGAGTTCGCTCTAGAGGGCCCAGAGGTGATCATGTTGCTGGTCGCCTTGACAAACATCTTAGGGAACAATAACTGTGGGGAGCGCCCCACGGAAGTCTTATTGATGGCAGCATATGGACAACAAGGAGTACTAGACCCATCAGACATGAGGGTAATGAGGTGGTGAAACGGGGCTCTCTCAGGAAGTGACTTGGCGAACGAGCCTGGATTGGGAAGTTCCAGGACCTACCAACCAGGTGTGATGCTTCTACCAACCAAGCCTAGGCCTGGTCTGAGAAGAATGCATCAGGAGATGAGCAGCGAGGCTGCCTTGTCTAGTTCACAACTGAGAGCAGCTGTGCCACCAAAGAGGGCGAGAGTAGAAGAAGAAGTTCAGACGAACGAGACGATGCAAGAACTGGAGAAGACCAGAAGGGAGTTGGATCAAGTGACTAAGACTATGCTCAGTGTAGAAGAAGACAGGGATAAGTGGAAGAAATTGTTTGAAGATTGCACCAAGAAACAGAGTCAAGAAATAGAACGCTTGAGGCAAGAATATAAAGAGCGATCGGAACGGCTGGCGTTGACGACGGCATAGAAAAAGCGATACCTGCAAGGAATGCTCCTCGTGGGCAGTCCCCGATGGATCTCTTAACGCCTCGCGAACTAAGTCAGACGATGGAAGTGCGACCCCCGACTACGACAGGAAGACTGACAATCCCGGACACAAGTGATACCCTAGGTGACCCAGTCGTGGAGCAGACAGTGCGTAAATTGATAGAAACACCTGGACGACTAGTCGCTAATAGGAATGCACCAGGTTCCGGGATGACAGCAA
The DNA here is from genome assembly GCF_963678635.1 of Symsagittifera roscoffensis. NCBI lineage: Eukaryota > Metazoa > Xenacoelomorpha > Acoela > Convolutidae > Symsagittifera > Symsagittifera roscoffensis. The sequence continues at coordinate 47,645,470 of NC_087064.1, read as the reverse complement.
CCTATGGAAGAAAAGACGACACGGGCAGAGTGGAACTCTCCCGAGAAACAATAAAGAAAACGGGAACTGACATTGTCACGTTACCAGCAAAGACATCTGGAGCCCCTGAGAGGAAAATAAGGGAAATGCCGATGAAAAAAGGGTCCCGAGTGTTTGATGTGCAGAAGAACAACCAGGTGAAGAATAACTTCACAGGAATTCCGGAAGCGGATTCGCGAGCCTGCTTTAATCGATCGATTTGGAGTCCGGTGATAAACATGCAACAACCGCGGCTCGGTTCATCTCATTTGATACTGGGTGACAGTTTCGTGAGAGTTCTCGAAAACCTGAGAACATCTTGGATCACCACGGTGATGGCCTTTGGAGGTGTCACGATAGCCCAGCTATTTCGAATGGTGGAGTTAATGAACCCAGGAAGGATCCCTAAAATAATGATTCTAATCGGGACAAACACAATGTCCAGAGGCTCAGATGAGGAAGAGGCACAATGGGAATCGATGATTGTGTGCCTATTCACTACTCTCTGGCAGAAATTCAAGTGCGCTGCACTGACCGTCTGCACCGTACCGATGAGCACGAGAACGTTGACATCGATAGGGAGGAGGCATAACGAAGGAGTCATCAGGGGAACAACATATTGAGAAATCTGGCGAGTCAGAATGCTGGACGGATGATGCTCATGGACATTGAACACGAGCTCAGAGCTATGGATCAGGCCAGACTAACCACCGATGGGATCCACTTTGATAGTATAGAAGGACAAGCCTGGATGAACCGAGTCTTACAGGAGCGACTGGATGAAATGGAGGTCGAGCTCTTTGACACGGGAGTGCTAAGGAAAGAAGAAATGACGAATGAGCCGGCAGTCTCAACAATCGTGCCCCCTAACCTAGAAACACGTCTAGTAGCGGTCCTAGCCGTAACCTACAGGCCGCAAAGCTCTAGCGAGCCAGGGCAAAGAACGGACGTACAGGACCGATTGGGAGAGGCGCCAGCAAGAAGAACCATTCATCCAAGGCAAACGAAGATTAGGACCTGTCAACCCGACTACGGAGACAACAATTACCTCGAGACCGGAAGCGAGATCGGAGACAAGATCAGAGACTACGAGTACCATCCGAGAGGAGCGACGACCAGACAGAAGCTCTTTGATGTGGTCGACGCCCATACTTTCTCCCTGGCATGTCTATTGAGCCTTTAGACGGTAGGGTTTGCAGCCGATGCCAAAAGGATGCTAAATGGAGCGAGACTATCCGTCAACGGACTGTACTCAACCGCAGGTGTGGACTGGTTGATAGCAGCTGGCATTAACTTCAACTCCAAGACCGCCTTCAGATTCGTTGATTCAGAGGGACTGCCCTCAAACAACACAATGGGTCCAGTAAATGCAAGACCTTTTCAAAACGTGAAACTGAATCATGGTGAAGGAAATCAAGAAGAAAGGCCCGGAAGATTCTTGACAACAAGGGCAACAATAGGACAACATGTGAAAATGTTCAAGCAAATACGAGCAGCCCCATGTCATGTAAAAGAAAGAGCGTACCCGAAACAAGTGACTCAAGAAGGCGATGTTCAGAGATATGGTGGGATGAAGATGATTAGGAAGGAAGAGACTATCTTTGCAGCGTATGATAAAGCAGAAATGAGAAAAGCGAAGATTTTTATAGTTGTGAACTCAGACTTCGTGCATACCTCCAAGTCTCTCTTTTGGCCTGACGTTATAATGTTGGCAGCGGTCGACCTGGACCTAATGCAGTCGGTGTCAATGGCAATCGGGTTACAACGACAGACGGAAATGAACTCGATCACGATCGTATTTGCCGGCATAAACGACCATCTACAAAGAAGGGGTTTTCTGAGCAGGCTCAGAGAGCCTACAACGGCTGAAGACACAGTATGGCCAGCGATAAAGGATAAGCTCGAATCGATGGGGGAAGCAATGGACACGCTGAAATAAGGTGCGTTCCCCAAGATAACACTGAGAGCTGTGTATGCACTGTCTCCGGGATATGCACATTTCCCGGATGGACTGAAGCTTGTGTATGCGATGGTCGCGTTGTTTTCGGAAGGGAAATATGATGTGATCATATCTGCCCCGAATCGCGGAATAGATATGGAGAACCTATGGAGATCCTTAGGGCGGAAATACTTGCGTTGTGATCTGGCATCTCGAATGCGATGGGAGGATTTAAGGACCATTCACTACACATGTTAGTGTTAGACGAAGTACTGTGGTTGGAACTGTCCAACTTCAGCCGACAACTTAAACTGAGACCACAAACTGACCATGACCATCGAGTAATATTAGCGATGTCTAACGACTTATGTTTCCGAGGAATGGAAAGAAAAGAGGAAGGGTAAAGAAGGAAGAATTCCAAGGAGACGAGAGCTCTCTTGGAAGCGATGGTCTTGAGAACGAAACCAGAGGCTAACAGGTGGCTGCACTTGGCCCCTCGAAAAGCCGCATTGGGCACGGACGCTTTCGAGCGAGGCCTAGTGATGATCAGGAAGACCCATGCCTACCTGGTGAAAGAGGAAAACCTGGCCGAAAATGCTGAACAGATGTCAGCCGATTTTGTAAACAGAGTGTGCCAAGTTACCCCGGAAGCTTTCTGTACGAATAAAAAGGGAGAAGAAGGCTTTGACCCGACTGACAGAATGCTGGAAGCGTCTTGAGCCAGACGGACTGCGTCCTTCCTGGCGAAAGTTTACCCATCGCTTTCTCGATACCTGATTAAAGAGTTCCTCCAAGCAGTCCTAGAAGTATCGATCGTGGAACTACTAGCCCTGTTCTTGACGTTTGGAGCGGAGATCTTTGTGAGAGAATCTCTGATACTGCTCACCGAAGGAGTGCAGAATTTTCGACTATATGGACTTCTGACGCTAATTGAGATAACGCACGGGAATTTGGGAGGGTTGATGAATCTGGCCCGCTACCCGGAGCAGATGAGAGAGAACGTGAGGAGGTTTGACGTGAAGCGATCCACTGATTCCTGGACCAAGATAAGAGATCTGCGACATACTCCTATCCAATACCTCCTGCAACAGGAGAGGATGAGACAATTCAGAAGGAAGAAGACGTCATGCTGGGGGCATGCCCCTGTTAACTGACCTGAGCTTGGCCATGAGGACCGATCCCTTGGCATTGATCAGAGGAGCCACGGAGTTCGTGACAGTGATATACGGTCCAGCAGTCACGTTTGTGTTCCCTGACGTTAAGGTGGAGGCATGCAAGAGGTCGGTGTTGCACCTGAACCTCATATCAGCAGTGAACGGAAGTGCGCTCAACTGGTGTGAGCAGCACGCCCTACGAGAGATAATGAGTGAGGACTTGATATTCGCAAAAATATCAGAGCCGGAGATGACCGTCATAAATTTTGATGATCACTACCGTGAAAGGATGGGAGAGGTGGATAGAGGGCATATCGAAGTATTCCCGAAGCTCTGGAATCTAACGCCCTACAATAAGACGAACGGCGAAATTAAAAGAATTCCTCGACTGACTGCATCATATCACAAATTGAGAGAAGAAACGAAAGCCTGGGGTGACTACAGGATACTGCCAGAAGAGATCCCCGCATTTCCCCTGATTAGAAGGATGTTGCTTGGAGCAGACTCCGTAGTACAAACCCCTAGGTTGAGAGCCGTCGAAACTAATGGAAAAGGGTAGCGAAATTCTCCGAGATGATGGACCCGTGTTTTGTGGGCAGAAACTGGATCTGCCCCAATAGTCATGAGAGGCAAGGCGGACTTACAAGAAGCCTCACTAATCTTGACGAGTGTGAAACCAGAGTTAATGGTGGGCGGAACATTACAAACTAGAACCATGCTAGCACCCTTCGGCTGTGAAGAAGTCAAAGTAATGCACGGAAAGGAAGAAGATCAATCGGCTGGCAGACTAGTTGTATCGAAACTTTCAGATGGAGTAAGGGATGAAAAGCAAGGGCCCTCGAGTTCAGGAAAGAATCCAAGACGAGACGATGGGCAGGGAAGAAGCCGTCAAGTGTTCAAACAAATACGAGCACCCCCATGTCATGTAAAAGAAAGAGCGTACCCGAAACAAGTGACTCAAGAAGGCGATGTTCAGAGATATGGTGGGATGAAGATGATTAGGAAGGAAGAGACTATCTTTGCAGCGTATGATAAAGCAGAAATGAGAAAAGCGAAGATTTTGATAGTTGTGAACTCAGACTTCGTGCATACCTCCAAGTCTCTCTTTTGGCCTGACGTTATAATGTTGGCAGCGGTCGACCTGGACCTAATGCAGTCGGTGTCAATGGCAATCGGGTTACAACGACAGACGGAAATGAACTCGATCACGATCGTATTTGCCGGCATAAACGACCATCTACAAAGAAGGGGTTTTCTGAGCAGGCTCAGAGAGCCTACAACGGCTGAAGACGCAGTATGGCCAGTGATAAAGGATAAGCTCGAATCGATGGGGGAAGCAATGGACACGCTGAAATAAGGTGCATTCCCCAAGATAACACTGATAGCTGTGTTTGCACTGTCTCCGGGATATGCACATTTCCCGAATGGACTGAAGCTTGTGTATGCGATGGTCGCGTTGCTTTCGGAAGGGAAATATGATGTGATCATATCTGCCCCGAATCGCGGAATAGATATGGAGAACCTATGGAGATCCTTAGGGCGGAAATACTTGCGTTGTGGTCTGGCATCTCGAATGCGATGGGAGGATTTAAGGACCATTCACTACACATGTTAGTGTTAGACGAAGTACTGTGGTTGGAACTGTCCAACTTCAGCCGACAACTTAAACTGAGACCACAAACTGACCATGACCATCGAGTAATATTAGCGATGTCTAACGACTTATGTTTCCGAGGAATGGAAAGAAAAGAGGAAGGGTAAAGAAGGAAGAATTCCAAGGAGACGAGAGCTCTCTTGGAAGCGATGGTCTTGAGAACGAAACCAGAGGCTAACAGGTGGCTGCACTTGGCCCCTCGAAAAGCCGCATTGGGCACGGACGCTTTCGAGCGAGGCCTAGTGATGATCAGGAAGACCCATGCCTACCTGGTGAAAGAGGAAAACCTGGCCGAAAATGCTGAACAGATGTCAGCCGATTTTGTAAACAGAGTGTGCCAAGTTACCCCGGAAGCTTTCTGTACGAATAAAAAGGGAGAATAAGGCTTTGACCCGACTGACAGAATGCTGGAAGCGTCTTGAGCCAGATGGACTGCGTCCTTCCTGGCGAAAGTTTACCCATCGCTTTCTCGATACCTGATTAAAGAGTTCCTCCAAGCAGTCCTAGAAGTATCGATCGTGGAACTACTAGCCCTGTTCTTGACGTTTGGAGCGGAGATCTTTGTGAGAGAATCTCTGATACTGCTCACCGAAGGAGTGCAGAATTTTCGACTAGATGGACTTCTGACGCTAATTGAGATAACGCACGGGAATTTGGGAGGGTTGATGAATCTGGCTCGCTACCCGGAGCAGATGAGAGAGAACGTGAGGAGGTTTGACGTGAAGCGATCCACTGATTCCTGGACCAAGATAAGAGATCTGCGACATACTCCTATCCAATACCTCCTGCAACAGGAGAGGATGAGACAATTCAGAAGGAAGAAGACGTCATGCTGGGGGCATGCCCCTGTTAACTGACCTGAGCTTGGCCATGAGGACCGATCCCTTGGCATTGATCAGAGGAGCCACGGAGTTCGTGACAGTGATATACGGTCCAGCAGTCACGTTTGTGTTCCCTGACGTTAAGGTGGAGGCATGCAAGAGGTCGGTGTTGCACCTGAACCTCATATCAGCAGTGAACGGAAGTGCGCTCAACTGGTGTGAGCAGCACGCCCTACGAGAGATAATGAGTGAGGACTTGATATTCGCAAAAATATCAGAGCCGGAGATGACCGTCATAAATTTTGATGATCACTACCGTGAAAGGATGGGAGAGGTGGATAGAGGGCATATCGAAGTATTCCCGAAGCTCTGGAATCTAACGCCCTACAATAAGACGAACGGCGAAATTAAAAGAATTCCTCGACTGACTGCATCATATCACAAATTGAGAGAAGAAACGAAAGCCTGGGGTGACTACAGGATACTGCCAGAAGAGATCCCCGCATTTCCCCTGATTAGAAGGATGTTGCTTGGAGCAGACTCCGTAGTACAAACCCCTAGGTTGAGAGCCGTCGAAACTAATGAAAAAAGGGTAGCGAAATTCTCCGAGATGATGGACCCGTGTTTTGTGGGCAGAAACTGGATCTGCCCCAATAGTCATGAGAGGCAAGGCGGACTTACAAGAAGCCTTACTAATCTTGACGAGTGTGAAACCAGAGTTATTGGTGGGCGGAACATTACAAACTAGAACCATGCTAGCACCCTTCGGCTGTGAAGAAGTCAAAGTAATGCACGGAAAGGAAGAAGATCAATCGGCTGGCAGACTAGTTGTATCGAAACTTTCAGATGGAGTAAGGGATGAAAAGCAAGGGCCCTCGAGTTCAGGAAAGAATCCAAGACGAGACGATGGGCAGGGAAGAAGCCGTCAATCGGAAGAGCCTATGCAACAGGATCCCGATCAGGCTGAGGAAGAGGACAACAAAGTTTCGACAGGCGGGATGTCCAGCCTTGACTGCAACTTCCTCGGCGATTTTGAAAACGAAACAGACACGTTAGAAGCGACGACTGAGCCAGCAGACGAGGGAACTTCCACGCTGGAACCTCAGTCGGCCTTCATGGAAACGAACCAAAATTTGCCGGAGAGCAGCTCTCCGAGCATTTCTAAAAATGCCGAAAAGAAACTCTCAATGGAATTGCCGAGGAGAAGAAGAATAGAAGGCACTGCCAGAGTACCTTTCTTGGGAAAGTTGCCCAAAAAAGAGTGGAAAGTTAATCATAGAGACCACGAGAATAGGACGGGATGCAGTATGACCAGAGTTGCTTTCATGGAAGAGGTCTGGACAGTAGTTCAGAGCTACGGGACCCAGTCTATACTAAAAATAGGTCTCATCAGACCACTGATGCGGGAAGTCCTTGACAAGCTCGATGAGTGTGAAGCCAGATTGAGCGAGTTGTTGATCAAATCGGCCACTGACGAAAGTGAGGAAAATTCTCCTATAAAGACGACGCCGTAAGAAGGCAAGAAGGAAGTAGTGTATCTGTCGAGAACCCGAAAGGTAACGATGCAATCAAAGATGGAGATTGATAAGATTAACGATATGAAAATGAAACTTGGCAGCAAAGTGACATTGAGAAAAGCTGGAAAAACAAAGGTGGATTCCAAAATCTCGATAAAAGCTGTCAACTCAGCCAAAAGAAAACGCGCTGAAGAAGCCATGGACATGGGACAGGGTGATGACCAGTTGCCTGGCACTGACAGAATGTTGACTGACGTAGCGATGGTGCCACCCATTCTAAAGGCAGGATTAAAATCAGCCAGTTTTAAAACCAAGAGGAGTGACCGCACTCTGACTGTAGCAACATTAGAAATGGAAATACTCAGCCAATGTGGAGAGAGTACCCTACAAGATTTCAAACCTTCTTCCATGAACCATGAAAAGGGAAGCGTCGTAGGACAGCTAGTCCCATTGGAGTACAACCGACTGACAGTGTCGGAAGCCGTATCAATTGATCGATTGATGAGACCGCTGGTGGATCCATGGAGATGCTGGAATACAGAAACTCGCCTAGAGGACATTCAATTTCTCTGGAAAACAAAAGTGCTATGGATGGTTATTTAAAACGATGATGCAAGGCACGGCCCTGAAGCAGAAGGAATACCGAACTCTGGTCTCTTCTGAGATGCACGCCGAAACGATAGACCAGTTGGTGAGCCTACCATGGAGAGCAGTAGTGTTACGGTACTTCGGAGAAGAAATGAGAACCACTCCGAAGATACACGCTCTGATAGCGATACCCTATGTGAGATCAAAATTACAACTGAGGTTCGCTTGGTGTATGACTAGACTGACACGCAGGGATTATGATTCGGAAGATTAAAAAAGATCGAAGGGAGAGAAGGTGTTCTTAATGACGAGTGTGAGGGATCAGATGGCCCAAGAAGGAGCAGCAGTAGCGTCCGCGAAGCGGAGAGACGCTCTCTGTTTCGTTCGGTTTATGATAGAACAAATTTCAGTACCAGCATTGAACACTTGTGTCAAGATGCTTAGGGAATGCGATGAACGAGCAAAAGCCTTGCTCTTGCTAGCACTGTTGGACATATATCAGAGCAAACGAATGCGAGTGAATATGAAAAAAAACGTGGAACTAGAGCCGATGAAGAAAATAGACGAAAAAAGGAGGTTCTCAAAGAAGGAGCTGAGGCTCTCGAAAGAATCGATGGGAGCACTGCCAAAATCCAGTGAATACTGTGGACCGGTCAGGAAGAAATCATACAGTTACGTATCCGGAATCGTAGGGATGGCGTACAACACTTTCATTAAAGAAGACATGCGCGATTGCTTCTTTGATTACGAGCAAGCAGTGTTTCTAAGATTCTGGACATCAAGAATTGCAACAATAAGAATTGCTGCTAATCATCAGAATAAGCTGGGACTTGTGTTGGAAGAAAAGATGACTGCACCTTCAGTGCCAAAATCTGACAACCGAGTGGAATTTTGATTGGGATTTTCGGACGCACTGCTAAGAAAGAGTCTGATGGTGTAGTGGGAACTGATGAAACCATCATGGTGTCCGAGTCCTAATGCCGATTCGATATTGCATGCAACACAAGACGTGCAGAGGGAACTGAATTCAGACTATAACTTGCGTGACTTGAACATCATTTACAATTTGATGATGACAGCCTCTAAGAGCAACGGAGAAGACAAAGTAGAGTTGCCTGGCTGGGGACCAGAAGACTGGGCTAACTTGGTAGCTGTCTGGCGGAAGTCTGTGAACTGGAGGGTCACATCTGTGGAGGTCTGGATTGCGTAAAGACCCTGGCGAAACAACACAAGCAATTAACGATATTGTTTGGGAACATCGTAATTAAAGCAAAAACTGAAACGGAATTGATTGCAAATTGCCATGGAGGAACCCAGATGAATCTAGTGACTGCACTAGGATTCTACAGCATGATGGGTTCTTTAGAGTCACTATTCAATGAATCTACAACAAATGAATGAGATGGTCACGACCATCAGTGTAGAAGTGTTTCCGGGAGTTTTGCAAACCGAGCAAAATTATATTGGAAAGTGGAGAGAAGCGATCGAGGCGGAAATGAACATCCGGCACAGTGAAACCTATCGTAGACCGACGGGAGCGCGATATTTAGTGGGATCGACATTAGCTCAAATGTGTTAAAGCAGATACCCCGTGCATTTCGTAGCAGTGGATGTGAAAAGTGCGAGGACGATCGTGGATCAAGCCTTTTCAGTGCCGAAAAGCGTAAAACTTGCGAGAATGTTAGAAAAATCTTACAAATTTTTGTGCAGAATGTTCTCAGCAGTTCCAGAGAGGATCAACGAAGAATTAGAATCGATACTGGGAAAGAAGTTTATGGGATTCGCCAGTGGGAACTTCAGTGACCTTGAAAGACAGAAGCAGAAAGGGTCAACAGTCACATATTACAATGCATTAGATGAAAATGATGAAGTCCACCGAGTGATGATGGAAGAGGAATCACTACTGGAAGCTTCGGGAAAGCGTATTTGGGGGAGCATCATGCTGAAACATGATGAGTTCCCCTGCCATTGCTTGCTACAAACATGGTGGTATCCCGGGCGTAGTAATCTGGTGTTGATCTGGGACTGTGGAGAGCTGCTTTCGATGGGTTTACCAGATTCATCACAGCCCATAACTATAGTGATAGTGGGAGTTATGATGGCGATTTTATGGCTGGAAGCTCAATGTAAAAGAGAACAATCGACAAGAAACGCCTACGAATGAGCAATTGCAAGAATAGGATTGTCTAAAATTTTTAGATCTTTTTGAGACAATGTGCAAAATCCTGGTTATTCCGATGGAAGTGAAAAAGATATGGGCTAGGAGACGTCTGATGCCATGGTTTAGAGCCAACATGACTGCATGGTTGTACAAATATGCCAAGAAGCGTATGTCAAAGCATAGCAGAGTGTACAGTGCGTATCAGCTGGACATTGGAGCAGGAGCTTTCAAGCGAGCTTTTGTAACTCATCGGAATGCAGTAACCACTGCAATGAAGAGGACGTCTAGGACAAGTGAATGTGACGGGAGAGAAAATGAAGAAATGTTGAGGGAAGACTTGGAGAGAAGCGTGACGTTGTGCCTCCACAACAGCTTCTGCCGAAACGGAGAGATTAACGTTGATCCTCTACTTTGTTGCAAACAAAGAGTAGAAGAACAGAATTGTTAGAGGACTGCCCCCAACAGCGTCAAAATAGCTACCGACGAGTTGCATGACACTGAGACTGAAAGTGCGGGAGGAGGAGGAGATGGAACATTGACATAGAGCCGAAAAACAAGTTGCAAAAAGAAGAGAAACTAGAAAAGTTTAGAAGTTTTACAACTTCTAAACGATGAACTCAAAGAGTGAACAAAAAAACAAAGAAGCAACGAAGGAGAAAATGTCAAAACTGTGAATTGTTTTGTGTGAGAAAAACTCAAATGAGAAGAAAAAGCAAATAAGTTTGCAATTGAAACTGAAGAGAAAACATTTAGTTGAATTTTGAAGATTAAAGAAAATGTTGCATTTATAAATTTGCATTATCATTTTAGTTAGTGGCTTTAAAGACACTCATTATTCTTTTAGAACGGCTTGAGTGGAGAGTATATTAAATATTCCAGCCTGCATGATTGTTTTTGATCAACTAAGACGACTGATCACTTTTTGGTGACATGAAAGGCTTGGGTAATCTCTTGAAGAGGGAGGTTTTCTCATTGTTCCTTCTAACCACCGAGTTCCTTAATCTTATTATTCAGGACCAATAACAAGTAAGTTTCCGAAGGGAAGAAGCATAGTAGGATAATTTTAATTTGTTGGTTGACAGGACCGACCTGCGTCCCAACACTTTTTAAACCTAGGAGAATAAGTTTTAAATCGGGACGTAGACATTAAAAGTCAGAAAAATTGTTTCATTTTAAGTCATTTTATCAAAACTGCAGATTAGTGAAGGAATTTGGAAGGCTATAATAGTGTAGTATGATGCCATTTGTATTTTGCAGTGAGTCGATATGACGTGGATAAAGGTGATTTCATGCATTAGGTAAATTCTGTTCGATCGCACTGTACCATTTTTGATGAAAACTACGGGACTCAATGAGGACATTGAACGGGCTGTCCGGGTATGTGTGACATTCGACCAGAATGTACGAAAATGCAGAGTCGAATTCGAAAGTTTATTGTGACATCTGAGTGGGAAGATCAACCTTTCAACAAAATAGAGGTCTTAATCGTTCAATTTGACGATTGCGGAATGGTTAATTTGGAGTTTCATGTTAATTTTATCAATTTCTTCAGAAAGAAAGAGACTTGACGACATCGAGATTTCGCACCAATGTAACAATCGTCTACTGCAGTCACACATGAGGCTTAAGAAAAATAGGCCCTATAACCATTGGCTCAAGAGTCAGGGACACTATCTCTTGTGTTTTTGTACCTCAAATCAGTCGGAGCCAATTCGGTTCGCTTGTGACATGAGACTACGACCCGTTACAGCTTAAAGGCTACTACTAAAATATCCCCCCACTCTAGAATTAGAAACGACCCCATACTTAGGTCTCTAGATACCCAAAATACATGAACGCCATTAAAAACCGGGTCGGAACAATCCGTTAAGTTACTTTTTATTAGACAGTGGAACTTTGATCCATTTCAGATGGATCAACCTAAAACTCGCCTTACCTCAACATAACAATTGTAAAACACACTCTAGAAATTTAAATTAGTACTCACATTGTAGCACGCTCAAGAATCAGGAAGTAAATAAGTCGGTATGCAACTCAAGAATAAATAAAGTAACTAAATTGAGTTTAATGTTAATCAGTTTTAATAACAAGAACAAGTTGTTACTCTAGACTGTCAGTTCTCGTGAACCATTGGGACACTCTAGCTGTCCACCTTTCCACCGAAGGTTCACTCTAGTCCAGTTTAGAATAATACTCCAATCACAACAATCCAGTTCGTGGGGATGCGCTCGTCTCTCTTCTAGATGGGACAGCTCTACTCTGGATTATTATCGCTACTGAAATTGCGATTAGCAATTTCCCACTGATTTTTCTAGCAACTTTCCCGCGATTGTCACTCGATCATTCTGACTTCTCTTTTCTGATTTTCAGTTATTGCGAGAAAATCGTGCATGACAGGTTCCATTCGAAATTTTGAAAAATTAAATTTCACTCCAAAATTAAGTGTTTTTTGCTTCTCTCAAGGTCAAACTTCCAAATATGACCGACTGGCACATACTCCCCGGACTCGAGATCGATGTCCTCATTGCGTGCTGTCTTCTGCCAGTGAGTCCCAGAAAACCGAGTGTTACTCAAGATACAGTGCCAGTGGTCATTTACAGAAGTTTGCAGCAGACTTAAGCTTATCTACACCCCAAAATTCACAGCCATGTAAAATTTTCACACTATCGCTAAACAGCAATCAAAATCTGCACACACCTGCACCCTTGAATTCTCGCTTTTCAAGCCAATTTAAAATTTCTTTTGTCCCATTCAATTAGGAAATTGTCATGCAGCATTTTCGTTTATATAATAGATATAGCATATTAATAACAATATCTTGTTTTGTTAAAATTTCTTTTTCGTGAACCCAGGTTTCACCCGGATCCACGCTCAAGCCCCCTTTCCCTCTCAAGACTCAAGATCCATTCGAGCCACCTGCTTATCTCGCACTCTTCGCCTTGGAGGTACTGCACCCTGAAGTACTAGATACGGCAAACTGTCTCAACAGTTCCTCTTCATCATCGGAGCTAATCACAATCTCCTCCCAAGCCTTCAGCTGCTCGTAGGATCGCATCCATTCTCTTTGCTCTTGCAACCTCTTTGCTTGGTTGGGTAGTGCCTTCACCCTAGATTCCCGGTTCAAACAAAAGGAGTTGTGCAGGCTCAAGCTCACGTTCTTCGCCAGGTCCTCCTCTAGTATCGATTCCCTCGCCTTGGTATTGTCTCTAGACATTTTACCCACTCTCTTCCATCCTGTCGTGATTGCATTACGATGGGTTAACAGGGGTCTCTTGAATGCTTCCGGCCCAATCTCGGCCTGGAACTGTCGATACTCCTTTTGATGTTTTCTCATGTGATCTTTCGTTGTCATGTACAACCAGGACGTCAGCGTCGCCCGAAACCATGGGAAGTACCTCAAACGGCTCCAGACATGTCTGACTTCCGTTGGTATGGCGAATACCTTGCACGCAGTCTCAAACAACTCGAGTCTCCTACTGTAGTCTATCGCGTATATTGACTCAGCCGTTGGCGTCCCTGCTTCCCGATACTTCGTTATATTCTCTTCTATCCATCTCAGAGCCAACATCGTACTCACTACCAAGATCGTCACCTTCTGTCGGTGATCCGGTAGTCCGATCGACCGGATTTCTTCCATATCCCATACCAGGCAAAGGTTCTTGTGATCTGGATACCACACCGTTTGCGCCAAACAGTGGCATGGGCATTCTCCATGGGTGATCTCAATGCTCCTGAGGTTACGCTCCCCCGAGGCTTCCAAAAGAGGCTCAAGCTCCATCATTTTCTCATGCATCGTGTCGTTATCTTCCAGGCTTGGAGCACTTCCCACAGGTTTTCCGATCACGTTTTGTCTCTCGTGATCGCTTGTGTTCTCTCTCTCCAACTTCAAAAGTTCTTCTCCCCAGATTTCACTCAAGTCATCTCTCAATTCTTTTGGTACTGTCCCTCTGATTTTTCTCAACAACTTGTGCGAGTGATGCGATATCCTAGCCAACCTCACGCACTTGGGCACTGAGAAGGCCTTGTCCACCAGTACTCTCTGGCTGGATGCTTCCACCATCGCCATGTGCAGTGGGTAGTGACTTCCGCACAAGTTGGCCATCATTGACCCTATCAGGGATCTTGCGTTCAATGGCAGGCCATAAGCTTCGCTCATGGGAAACCCCATTTCTGCCTCAAGACCAACTTTCCAGCTCCGGATGTGTTTTTGAGTCACCTGCAACACCCCAGGCCATGATTCTACGCTCAACGCCGTCACCCAATGGTGTTCAGACTCTAGTCTTTCCAATGACTGCAAACTACACATTCTCGAGAAGAATCCGAGAGCTGTCGCTATATTCACCGTGGTTCTCGCGTAACACTCCGCTACTATTTGCACTTCACTTCTCTCCCTTTCCGTGATATCTTCGAACCAAGTGACCAGGTCTTCTTTTTGAAAGGACAGTATTCTGACGCATGACCGTCCATCGCAGGTGTGCTCTCCGTTTCCACACGTCGAATCCAGACAGCTACCCGGCTCCAATTTCTTCGCTGACCCGGGATTGTTCGTCTTTTCGCTTGGCTCTTGCATCTGAGGTGAGATTAGCTTATGCAGCACACTCAACTTTGCCAGATCTTCATCTTCCGTTGGTGCTAACCTCACTCGCTCGGTGGTTTCCTCGATCAGACTAGCGTGGGGATGTGGACACCAGGAGGGTCTTAGTAGCTTCCATACCACTCCCAAGTTCGTGGTTAACAAGCCATTTCCATCGCCCATGTTCACTTCAACTCTCTTGTTCGAGCGCGGTATGCTTACCACCTCTGGTGTTTTCTCAAGAATCAGGCCCAAGCTCGGCCCCTCTTTTTCCACCGCGTCTATTTCCATTATTCTTTCTGTCCAAAACTTCAGTAGCTCCGCTACCTCATGGTTTCTGTGGGCACCTCCAGTTTCCGAGTCTAAGAAGGGGTTGTAGGCTATTCCCATTACTCCCGACACATATTGGTATTCCCCCTTCTCGCTGAGTCTCGAGTACTGCTCTGACGAGGCCAGGTTACGGTGAACATCATGTTCTTCCTCGAACTTCTTATTATAAAATCTCCGTACCTCGTCCAGCTTTCTGTGGTTCTCTAGGGACAGTCTGGAACCATCTTCTTTTTCTATACCAGTACTCTGATACACGTTTAAGATGATCGTTGAGACTCTTTTTTCCACGGTTTTACTTCCGTTTGCTCTCTGGTGGCATGCCAAGATGGTACTATTAGACATCATTGACATTATCCATCTCAAGAAACATGTGGCATCCTTCCTCCTAGCCAGGCTCAAGCCTGAATTGTCCCTAGCCACGTGTTGCATCAATGCATGATACACATCTAGCTTTTTGCTTCCCAACTTCAGCCTGTCATACGAGGTCAGTGTTTCCAACTCTATTCCCACCAGACTCCAGGTGAACATTAATTGTCCTGCAGTTCTAACGAAGGGATTCGCCATTAATGGTGGTGCTGATGAGGATGTCCTCATTGCCTCTTCAAAATGATCCTTCAACAAGTTCTGCCAGGACCTCTTCAGCTGATTCGCCACTTCTATTTTATTAACCTCGGCCTTTTGCTGGGTGGCCCAATTGCGTCGCTTGCGAGCTACTCCACTGTCCAATTTCTTCAAGCAGTCCTCCATTTCCTTCAATGTCTCGAGGGCCACCCACCACGTCCGGGAGGTGTTCCTCGTCTTGTTCCTCTCCAATGGATCACTTGTCCTTCGCTTGCCCGTGGCCTGGTGTGCCTTCGAGATCCATTCTTTGCCGACATCTACTTCCCATGTCTGTCCGTTCGTTGAACCTCTCTTCACGTTTATCTTCTGAGGCTTGAAGTCTTCCTCCGATGTCGAACTGGTGGAAACCTCTATTTCCCTCTCTACTTCAAGTGGTCTTCTGAGCTCCGAGCTGCTCTTGTATGCCGCCGTCTTGCATCGAGCCAAAACCATGGGCGCCGTCTCTCTCAAGTTTCCTTCCGAAACAGCATCCTCTGAAGGACTACCCAATCCCTCCACTTCTCTCTTCCTCTTGCGAGTCTTCACATCTCTGCTTGAGGGTGTTGTGGCTATCATCACTGATTCGACCTCTCTGTCTACCTCCAATCCCTCCAACTCTTGCCTCCCCCCTGCTCGAGCCTTAAGGATATTAGTACTTTTAATCATATTACTAGTCCCAATCTTATCCCTTTTTATATCATTAACTATTTTATCTACAGTTTTTTGTTTCAGAGTAGAGCTGTCCTCACATTTTTCTTCTCTAGTCTTCGATCGTGAATTCCTCAGCTCTACCAGCTTGCTCAGCAGCTCTTTTCTCGCCTTCTCATCCAGGCCCGTTCCTATCAGAAGCGGTTCTCCAAATCTTACGACTGTGTCCCACAGTTCCTCCTTGAACTTGTCCAGCGTCGTCTCGCTGCCCACTTCTTGATTGAATTCTTCCAAGAACTCCTGCCAAGCATCGTTCTTCAGAGACCCCAGGAATATGTCCCTGTTCCCTTCGAAAGTGTTCCTTTCCCTTTCCTCCGAGCTCAAGAGTATCATCCCCATATTGAAGGTCTCATTTGCCAATGGCAATTCCAGATTCTTCCGGGGGGACGGATTCAGAGGTGGGGTGGCAGTATCTGCCCAATTCTCCTCGCTCAAGTCTTTCAACAGCTCTTGAGTGGTGAGCTCCTCCCCTGATGGCCCTGGTTCAGGCGTATTCCCCACTTCCATGTCTTCACCGGCTTCACTGAGAGTTTCATCCATACTCTCTTCTTCTGATTCATGTCTCCTTCTCTCGAGAATTTTCTTAAATCGGTCCTCGACGGGTCGACTCCTCTTGTCTCCAGGCGTGTCCACTGACAGTGGTGATGGGGTCGTAGGGTCCAATTTCTTGTACTCCGTCAGGGCTACATGCAGTTGACCTGCTGCATCTAGTTCTTTTCCCTCCTGTCTCACTTCCACCTGTTCTAAGCCATAGGGTGCCCTGTATTTTCTCGTTGCAAATTTCATGTCGTCCACCAATGCGACGTGCCCCTCCATCACGATCATCCTGCCATCATCCCATATGGGTAGCATGTTCTCAAGTCCCTCCTGCTCAAGAGCTCTCAAGACCTTTCGCACCTCATATCCGGGGGGCTGCGAACCTCTCATCTTTTTCGCTCGCGTCGTCCACGAATTTACCTTCGCCTCGCTAGTATGGAAGTAGACCGCCGCCGTGTAGCCGATGAACAGGGGGTCCCAGCCATCAGTGAAATCCTTCTGCATTTCCTCCGTCGTCATCCTCGCCATTATGGAGGGAACTACCAAGGGACTGTTCATTCCTAAGGTCATCCTCCTGACTATTGGGAACTCAGGCATGGTGGCTGGGAGGATTTCTTCCTCCATTATGGTCTCCAGCTTCCTCTTCACCAGTGCGAAGCACTCCTTCCAGGCAGGAATTCTCAAGATTTCTCGTCCGTCTGCTGTCAATGGGTTCAAGTTCCAGAATTTGGGATACATTTCGATGGGACCCTCTCGCTTGCCTCCCATTCTACATTGCATTTGCCCCCTGAAGTTGTACACTATTAGCTCGGCATCTTTCACCTTTCCAAAGAGTACCGTGTTGCTCATTCGCCCTCTGAGCACCTCCTGCTGACACCAATTTAACGCCGTCCCATCCAGTATACTGATAAGACTCAAGTGCGTTACAGAGTGACGATACGTTGTCACCAGGGGGTCTGGGAACGCGTACGTCACTGCTGGACCATAAATGCAGGTCACCACCTCCTCTAGGCCCCGGATTATCCCCATTGGGTCCGACCTCATTGCCAGGCATAGGTCCGTCAGCAGAGGCATCCCTCTATTCGTCTTCTTCCATTCTTCTCTCGAGGTTGGATTCTCATCTTCACCCGTCATGTGCCGATTCTGCATCATGAGGTATTGCACCAACAACGTCTTCAACCCCGCGGCACACTTGTAGGAGCTGGTTTCAATGCTCGAGTGGACTCTCCCCATAGACAGAGGCTCTCCATATTCCATTAATCGATGAAACGACACCAATTCCCCATGGGTCAAGAGTAATAGTGCCAGGTAACCATCAACTCGAAGTGTCTCCACTCCTCGACTAAACATGTATGCTGGGCCCATGTTGAACAAGTATCTGGGGTAAACCGAATACAAAGCCAAGAGCAGGCTGATGGGCATGCCCAGTATCTCCTGCACGAAGGCTCCAAAGATAGTCGCCGTGGTGCCGAACATTCCTGCCATGAGTTCCTTCTCCCAGCAAGGACTCAAGAACTTGAGAATCTCATAATCCCTCCTAGTCCTCAATTCACCCTTGGCGTGCTCTCTCCAGAACCCTCCAATCGTCACTTCATTGGCGGCCGAGACAAATCTAGCCACCGTCATGTCTCTTGTTTCGGCCAGCTCCAGTTGTTTCTCCAGAAAACTCCAGACTTGTTTCACGAGGGGTGGTGCTTCCTCCCTCGTCTTGTTCGTGGCGTTCTCCAGCCTTGGTGTCAAAAATGGCCACCAGCCATTCTCTTGAGTCAAACGATATTTCATCGATTCTAATTGCTTTTCCGTCTCGGCCACATTTCTTCTCTCGTTACTGGGACCTCTAGACTTGCTGGTGGAGTTTGTGATCTTCACATCCATACTCCGAAACCACAAGCTGGCCGTCAATTGGCTTATCGCCGGGTGATCTTCCCCGATGACTGGGCTGAACTTGAGTTGCCTGGCAAAGTTCGATATCTCTAGCAAGAGCACCTCGTCTAATACGATCAGGATGTCGGCTAGTCCATAAAAGCCCCTCAGTGCATGAGATATGTCCGCCCATGCCGCCGCCAATTCTGACTTGCGAAGCCTCAGGTTCGATGGCTCCAACTCCCGATTGGGGGCTGCCATTAGAATCCGCCATTCATTCCCTTCTGCTATCAGGATCAAGACCGCGTACACGAATTGTAGGGCGGGTGGCATATTCGCGTATCCAGGGGATGTGGTAAACACCACCTTCGTCTTGGACCCAAATCTCGAGACAACACTCTCTTGCACTTCATTCATCGCCGCAAACAACGCCTGAATGGCTTCCCATATCTTCCTCGATGTCGGAATTTCATCGCCCTTTAGTTGCTCAAGAAGTCCCATCGCGTGCAGGTGATCATTCATTCCTGCAAACAATAGCAGCTCAGGTTCACAGGGCATCTCCGACTTTATTGCCACCACCTTCGAAGTCTGATCCCGCCACAATGACTACTCTCGCAGCAGCTGGATCTGCTCTATCATAAACTGCCAGGGTTTTGGCCAGCTGGGTGCTGCCACAGGGCTTCCCGTACCTGGGATCTTCCGCCAATTTCGAGCCTTCGTAAGCGGCATCCGGCAATTCCATCGATCCTGGAATGAGTAGCTTGTCCACCACTTTCAACTGTGCCGGGGTCGCCAACCTGATCCTAGCGAGGCTCGTTCGGTGCTTGGGAGGTTCTGTTATAAGTCCAGGACTCCCCAGCAGCTTGAGAGGTCGGTAGTTAGTGGGTCCCATGATCGCTTTTGTGGGAATTCCAGTCAGGTCTGTGGTCTCCATCAATTTCGTTCTCGAGAAGTGCGCCTCATGAGCTTTCAACCAGTCCACGCAATGACTTCTATTCAAATCCTCGTGCGACACTCGTTCAATCTCCAGGGTTTCCGCCAATTCTCGCCTGCATTCCAAACTCTCTAGGTCCAGTTCTTTCACCTTCTCAGGATATCTCAAGCGAGCGGTCTCCATAGACCTCTTTTCCCGCTTGCTCTCTGCCACTACCACTGAGGACATCGCCGAGCCTGGAGGTGTTGATGACATCACCTCCTCAGATTACATTGGCGTGGCACTCTGCAATCGGGTCTGGATGCTCCTCGAACCGTCTCTAGCGTCAACTCTCGTTCCCAAGCGACCAGACAAGGCCCTTGAGGCAAGGAATGGTGGGTTCGGAGGTGGTCCTAAGGTAAATTGGGCTGTCTCTAGCAGATCCGACTCTAGCGTGTTTATGTGTTCCTGGAAGACGTCGTTCAGCCACTCCGCTCCCCTTGGCCTATCGAAATGGCTTTCATCATTGGAGGTGTCTTCAGGGAATCCCTTTTTCTCCATGCGCTCTGCTACGTCCAACAGTCTGACAGGAAGCACACTCTTCTGGTGTATGTCTCGGATCACCTTGTTTAGGTTCCGCACCTTCTCGTTCATCTCCAAGGCGTGCTGATCAAACATCATGTTGTAGGGGACCGTACATACTGTCAGCAGGATGGGGTCCATCTGGATCCTCAGCTCCTCAAGAAGGCAGCTCATCTTGTCGTACAGCCTCGTTATTCTCCTCGCTTCTCCCCTTGACACATCGTTTGTCCCGATCATCAGGGTCACCGTGTATACTTTAGTCATCCCTAGCATGTCCAGGGTTGCCAACATCTGTGGCGTGGCAGCTCCAGCGAAACTCAAGATTCCTGTCTGCCAATGCGACTGGATCCGGGTCAACACCCGCACCAGGCTGTCCCCTATGATTAGGTGAACTGCACCCTCTGGCACACGAGGTGGCGCGAGATACTCCACCCAGGCTGCATCATGGAAGCAGTCCCTCCTGGCTCCCTGTTCCGCACTCCAATCCAGTCGATTGTGCCTGTGGTACCTTCCCTCTGTATTTTTCTTATAACTCGAGATCACGACGCTCCTGACCGGCTGTTCCCTCCAAGTTGGGGGAAGCTCCGGTCTTGCCGATCTTTCCCGGTTTTTCTGCTGTAATTTCTCGCCTAGCTCTTTCAGGCGTGATGAGCCGCCACTCACTTGACTGTCGCTCGAGGTCGAGGTTGGGGTATATCCCGGCAGCACCACATCCATTAGTGGACGTACAGGTTGTGTCTCTAGGCCACGCAAGGAAGGCGTCGCGTCATTCGGTATCCAGACTTCCAACCCTTCACTCATGTGTTCTCTGGCCTCACGGTCAAGGTTGAACCGTCCTCTTGCCCTGGGAGCTTCATCCACCTCCATGCGCGACTCTGGCCTCGAGCTGGTCACCACTCGCTCCTTCGGCCTGGCTCCCTTCTGTGCGTCAAGCTCACGTTGTCGCTGTTCTATTCTCTCCAACTCCGACTTCAGTTGATCACGATTCGCGGCGCTCTCCCGCACCCTTAGTTCCTACTGATGTTCAACTTTTAGCACCTCAAGTAACCTCAGAGTCTGATCTCGCTCGTTGACTGCCTGGTCTCTCTCCAGCTGAATCTTCTCCCGATCCAGCTTCGCCTGATCCCGATCGAGGTTCGCCTTGTTCCTTTCCTTCTGCGCCTTCTCGAGCTCTTTCTTTAGAACACCCAGATCCGGATATGCCTCGGTCGTCTGTTGCGCTCGCGTCATCGACGGCACCCTACTCGAGCCCTGGCTTGTAGATCTTGCTGTTGGCCTAGTCGGTAGTGGGAACTCCCCTGCGCCATATTCAGTGTTGTTACTCAGGCCAGGATTCCTTGCCAAGTCAAAGCCCCTTACTCCTCCATCCACGTTCCAAGACAACCATCTGGTCTGTTCTTGGTTTGATATACCCTCGGTGGTGTACCCGATCATCAAGACAGCCTCCGTTGCAGACTCCCTGCACTCACCCTGGTCCTCCAACTGGAGGATGGCATTCAGCATCACCGCCATTCTCTCGTCTATTTGGGTGTAGTCCAAGTCCCTCAGGCGTCTGTACAGCTCATCAAGAGTGGGCTTCTTCAGGGCCGCGGGCATGGATTTCCAGAATCGGTCTGCCATTCTTCGTGACTTCGGGATGTATATAGGTATGTGTTAACCAGCTCAAGAATTACCCAACCGACTTAAGTATTACCCAACTCAAGAATTCTCTAGAAACGTTCCCTTGCAAATACTTGCTGTAGGTGCGGATTATCGCGAGTTCAATCAAGATTTCCCTTTCTGTTTCTCGCTTCGAGTATAGTTGGATTTTCAACTTTGTTTTTCAAACTTGATCTGAAAACAGAAAGCATATTAAAACTTCACATGTCATATTCCTAACCTAGAGGCCCCCCTTTTCACCAGTATGGTTAAAATCTTATCATTCTCATATCACTTAAAACAATTCAATTGGAATTTCCTTAAAAGCATGCAGATTCATTTTATGTTTTAGCACCGTTAACTCGTTTTAAAATTTGATTGTCATGCCAATCATATCTTAAGATCCCTTTACCTGCGCCGCACCCCAGTACCTAACTCAAGACTCCTCCCTCACACCCGACTCGATACCCCCATGTACCCGACTCAGGCGATGCTCAAGTAGTACTTCTTATGAAGATACACCATTATCTCAGTTTCTGCAAAGACCACATGTAGGATAGCGTACAATTCCCTTGGGCTCAGTTTGCCCCTGTTTGGGTCATACACCGGCATTGAGACCTCTGTTATCCCTCTTTCAATCATGAAGTCTCGTAATCTTGTTAGTGCCAATATCACGTGTTCGGGATCGATTGTGTTCCTGTCATTGACCCTCGTTACTAGGAAGCACAGATATTTGCCCGGGACTTGTGCCACTGACGGTGGAAGCGCTGCCATCCCTCCCAGTCCTGGTCTCTGTCTGAACAGAAACTCTACATTCTGGTACTCTCTTTTGAAGTCAGCTTCCAATCTTGATTTGAAACTCATGTCCGCCGTGATGCAGATCGCGCTGGTCCTGTTTGACAGGATGAAGTCGCTATCCGTTATCATGATGTTCTCCGAGTATTCATTGGGTATTTCGAATTTCGTTTTGAAATTCCGACCTATAGTAGGCTCTGGCTCTTCTTCCTCCAGTTCCAATTCGCTCGTTTCTCTCACTTCCTTGAGCTTCTTTATCATCAAATTTTCGGTGTGGGTAAGTCCTACCCCCACTCCCCGGACAAAAATATTTATCGACGTCCCCGTCGATGTTGTCGGGTCTGAATTGTCCTGAGGAATGTCCAGTGGCCTGTCTGTTGCCGTCCATCCGAAAAGAGGGTCCTCTGTCTTCATGTAATTTGCTGCTGATACATCGACTTGCTGAATGCTTTGTCCTTCGCGGCTCTCGTCTTTGACATCACGCATCCACTCTAGAATCCTCAAGTTCGTGTTCTCCCTCCTCTCTATCTCACTCTGTTCGAGATCCGTTTCTAATTCTGGCGTCGAGTAATCATCCTGCGGATAATGACCACCATCGTCAATGACCTGCCATTCCTCTCCGGCTTCCAGTTCGCCTGCCTTCAGTAATTCCTCGCCCAAATTGTCTGGCTGTATCTTATCGATCAAGAAGTCATCCCCGTACCTGTTGTACCTCATGCCGGTGCGTTTACGATTGCCAGTCCTGGTTTCCGGTGGTGTTGGTCGATCCGGCTCCATCCACTTCGGCACCTCGTCTTGCTCCGGGTCGTTCCAGTCTTCTTCTACAAATGATCCTGCATCAGACCCCACTCCTATCTTTTCATTGTCGTCCAAACTCAAGTTCTCATTACCATAATTTTTCTCTCGAGTACCTTTCTCATTCACTTCACACGCTGGCTCTACCACCAGGTACTCAAGACCCTCCATGTCCTTCGGTATGCACCAATCCTCTGGGGACGGGACGTGAGGCTTCAGATTTTCATAATGTGCCGCTCGCCCAGTACTCAAGCGATAGAACCGTCCTTGTTGATGAACCTCCGTTATCATGAATGGTCCCCTCCACTTCTTGAGTAGTTTCTTTGTTCCCTTGGGCGGTATTACATTTTGGAAGACCCACACGTATTGGCCCACTTCATATGGCTTTGCTCTTAATATTTTTTCGTCGTATTTCCTGCGTTGCCTCATTTGCGCTTGCGCCGTGTTCCTCCTGCATAGCTCGTTCAACTCCTGTTGTCTTTTGATAGCTTCTTTCACGTATGCCTGAGGCGGCGTCCTTTTCCCCTCGTATTCCGGGTAAAAGAATGTCAGAGGCATTGCTCTCTCCCTGCCCGTCAACATCATGAAAGGATTGATGCCCGTAGTTGAGTGCTGTGTACTGTTGTAGGCTACTACTACCTGTGGCAGGTATTTGTCCCAGTCCGTCATGTATCTTGAGCAGTACACCCTTAACATGTTGACCAGTGTCCTGTTTTGTCTCTCTATCAACCCATTGGTCTGCGGATGATAGGTCGTCGAGTGTGCTTGAGCAATGTGCGATCTCTTCATCAATTCTTTTGTCAAGTCCCCCACAAAAGCTTTGCCGTTGTCCGACTGGAAAGTCATTGGACAACCATACCGCGATATCCAATGCGTTATCAGATGATCACATGTCTCTTCGGCCGAGGCTGTCTGGCACGGAACCGCTTCCGCCAACTTTGTGAAGTGATCTATTATAACCAGTATCTGGTTGTATCCCGACTCTGTCATGCAGATTTTTTGATGGTCTATCTGCACCACTTCATTGAACTCCGAGCTCTCAACGGACTTGAGGGGAAACTTCATCTTCCTTGGGTCTTTTACCTGGAGACATGCCAGGCAGGCATTCACCCATCTCTCGCAAGCTTTTCTCATTCCTGGCCAATCAAATCTGTGAAGTATCCTTTGTTGTACTTTGTCTATCCCCTGGTGACCCATCTGGTCGTGTGATCTGAAAAGCACCTCTGTCTGGTACAATTGTGGTAGTATGATGAGGTTGTGTTTGTGTAATATCTTTTCCTCATCTCTCCTCTTGCAAGCTGTGTGATAAAGTAAGTCTTTCTTTTCTTTGTAGAACTGGCTCAAGATCTTGTAGCTGTCTTCCTCAAGTTCCCCCTTCTCCTTGACCCCCGACTGGATCCATTTGGAGAGGTTACTTGTCATTTTGTCATTCTTCTGGGCTCTTATTAGGTCTGACAGCCTATATCTTGCCTTGACATGCTCCTTTAGCGCCATGATCTGTCCATTCATCTCACCAGGGTTGTGGATGTCATCACTCAGTTTCACGCATATCATCCTTTTCACGATTTTCATATCATCTTCTGGCACCAGATTCGTTCTGATGTTTGAGTTGCATGATAGTTCCCTGAATGATTTCCTTGCGACCGCAATTTTCTCAAGTTCCTCACCACCTCGCATCTCCTGCATGTCCATGTTGTATGTTCCTGAAGATGGATCCGTCTGTAACTCCCTGTCGTGGTGCCTTGTCTTCTCTTCCGCCAATATCATGCACAGACTGTCTTGGTTTTCGCTGCTCTCACCCGAGTCTTCATCCCATCCTTCACGCTCCCCGGACAATTTTCCTTCTCCGGTTCCTTCTTCCGTGAACCTGGAACACTCCCCGGACTCTTGACCTAGTCCCAGGTGTTCAGTATCTTCCTTGAATGTCACTTTCTTTTTCCTAACCTTGGTCTGCTCCAGAATGTCTTCGGGGATTTTGTCAACTAGTGACCGCACGACATCTTTGCTGTCAGTGACGCTTCCTCTTGATGAGTCAGTATCGTTCACTATCTCTTTTCTCCGAAGTATAGTGAATTCCGGTTTCTCTTGACCCTTCTCCTGGATCACGGGCTTATCATCTGATAGTTTCTCGAGCAACCTCATTAAGTCATCATCTATCTGTGCAGTTCCTGCTTCCACCTGGTTAAGATCATAGCCTTTTGCCTTGAGCGTCTCCTTCACGATCTTCGACTTGAGTATAATCTCAATCGGAATCCTCTTGCTCTTCCTCAAGATGGTCTTCTCTGGAGGCTCTTTAGGCAATTCAGGATGATCTTCTATCGGTTTGCCTGACTTGTCCAGCCATCTGGTGAGTGGAAGACTGTCGTACGTTTCCTTGTTCATGAATGAGAAGCCATCTTTGATTTCAGGTCTGTCTGCTTCTCTTTGCTCTTGTCTCTCATAGAACTCCGTCTTCTTACTCAAGCTGTCGGCATTCTGATGTTTATCTCGCGTTCTATGCTCAATTATCATGTTGTATCCGTCCAGGCGAACCATCCACCTCCCAATGTAACTTTGGTCCATTGAGTACGTTTTCAGCCAGCTCAGTGCTCTGTTGTCGACTCGCAACTTGAATGGCTCACTGCCCAGGTATGCCCTGTATTTCTCGACAAAGGTAACCACCGCGAACATCTCAGCTTTCGGTGCTCCGTACTTCATTTCCGTGTCACTCAGGACTTTGCTCCCGTACGCTATTGGTCTCAAGACTGTCTTCCCATTCCATTCTTGTTATTGGTGGAGAATCCCAGAAATCGCGACTACCGACGCATCCGTGTCCAGCACGTACATCCCTTTCTCAGTCGGCATACCCAGTACTGGTGCCTCACATAGCTCTTTCTTTAACCTCTGGAATGACTCTTCTGCTGCGTTGTTCCACGTGAACTTCTTGCCCTTGTGTCTCATTAATTGTTGCATCGGGTATACCTTGTCTGCATAGCCTTTGATGAACTCTCTATAATAGTTAGCGAAACCCAGGAAGCTCATCAACTGGTGCTCTGTCTTCGGTGATTTCCAGGTCAGGACTGCTTCCACGGCGTCCGTATCAGGTCTGATGCCGTGCTTGTCTACCATCCTGCCCAAGTATTTTATTGAGTCCTTGAGTATCTCGCACTTTCATGGTTTACACTTTAGCCCCGACCTCTTCATGCATGCAAACACTTCGTCTAGTCTCTCAATGTGGTCTTCCAGTGTTGGCGTCGCTATTACCACGTCATCCACGTAGCACATTACCAGGTTGCCATACTTCTTCGTTACGCCTATCAGCGCGTGTGCCATCAACCGCTGAAACGTGGCTGTGGCATTGCAAAGTCCAAACGGCATCCGTTTCCATTGAAACAGACCCAACTCGCAGGCAAACCCTGTCTTGTCCCTGTCCTGCTTCCTTAGTGGTACTTGCCAAAAGGCCGAGCCTAAATCAAGAGTCGTAAAAAATTTTGCATCACCTAACTTCGAGAGGCTCTCATCAATCCTAGGTATGGGATAGGCATCCTTCACCGTGACGGAGTTCAGGTATCGAAAGTCACAACAAAACCTCAACTGGTCGCCTTTCTTTTTGGCCATCACTACTCCACACGCCCACGGTGACTTGGATGGTTCTATCATGTCATACTCTAGTAACGTCTCGATCTCTTTTCTACACGCGTCCGATTTGTGTGGGGTCATGCGCCTCGCCCCCTCCCTGTGTGGTACCGCGTTTTCTTCAAGTTCTATTTCATGCTCAACGAAATTACAACACCCGATATCCGCCTTATGCCTCGAAAAAACTTCCTCGTTCCGCTCTAGTACGTCCTTGATGGCTTCGAGCTGTTCATCTTTCAGTTTGCCCCTCAAATGTTCAATCTCCGGCAGGACCGGTTTTTCATTTTGCATTTCATCTAGTGTGGGTCGCTCTGGAAAGTTCGAACAGCTCGAAAGACCATCATCCGTTTCTGACTTAAGTGATTTAATAAGACCTGAAGAATCTTTTATTTTCTGCAATCGTCTCAAGATACAAATTTTGTCCCTGTGATTGGGACAATCAACAACTTCATTTTGTTTTGAGTTCTCAATTGTTTCATATCGAGTTTTAACCGGTAAAGCATATCCCAGTTTCCTCCCTCTCTGTATCGTGATCGGTATATCAAGGGTAATCAACAAGACACTGACGCAGAGGCCGCTCTTCGTTATCGAAAATGATCTTCCTAAAACAGCAGCACTTTGACTATTAGGATTCGGAACTATGCACACTTGCTTGTTGTCACTTAGTTCATTGTAATTTTTCATCCTCAAACTTACGATTGCCGCTTCATTAGCTTTTAGCCTCACCCTCCTACTCAAGAATACCGGTGCTTTGTTTTCATTTGCCATTATTAAATTTACCGGTTTGATTGCGTACCTCCTATCCGGGTTCCGTATCCTGAACATTGCGTTATTTAGATCAATCGTTACGTCGAAATTCCTGATGAAGTCTCTGCCCAAAATGAATTGGTCAGATTCATCTAGGTTTTCTACCACGATAAAGCTCATCCACAGGTTACGTTCCCCCAAATTGAGGGCTATTATCGGCGTCCTGCCCAGCACCCGAAGGGCCCCTTTGTTTGCAGCCGACAGCCGTATTCTCGAGTCTATCAAGTCACCTTTGTCAAAGCCCATCCTCTCCCAAGTTTCGATTGGTATGACGCTCAAGACTGCTCCCGTGTCAAGCAACCCACGCAACTGAGTCTTTTTGCCACTTATATCCAGCACGTGCCCTGTCACATCTGCCTCCGTCCCGATGTGCATTGCATCTTCTTCAAGCATGGCGCAGTGTCCAATCGATCTCACTTTCAATTCTTCTTTCCCTACGTAGATTTGTCCAATTAGGTCTTCGTCACATGTTATCATCGTCTTGGTATAGATGTTAATCCCATCTATATTTAGCATCACCTCGTGTGGACCATAAGCTTCAGTATATCTGCTATCAACACGTACCGACTTGCTGCCCCCTCTCATGAGTAGTGCTCTCAAGGCTCTAGAAGTCGTTTGTGGGCTTATACAGCTCAAGTAATCTGCGTACACGTCAATGTGCATTATCGTCTGGTCGCTCGGTTCGCTCAAGTTTCTGGTTACCTCGTGGCCGCCCACTGTGATTATCGACATTATTCTAGCCCCAATTTTCGATATGCCGAATGGCTTTCCCGTCACCATTTTTACAGTGTTACAATTCCCCGTCTTTGTTGAGCCCGGTACAGCCTCTGGTGTTTGGTTCGATCCGGTTAATGCTTCGTTGAAATTCTGTCTTTCGATCTCCAGCTTTAGTCGTTGCTCTATTTCTTTCGCAGCCAGATCCTGTTTTACTTTGGCAATTGCTTCCGTCGCCGCTTTCTCATAGTTTATCTCTAGCGAGTTCCCAGCCGCGGACTCTATCGCACCATTAACATGTGTTACAGCTTTTACTGTTTTCGTCGGCAATTCCGTGCTTGGTGCTCCTAAGTTCCTAGATTCAAACTCGTTTTGTCTATTCCGCTGATTCTGCACTGCCGCTAATGCCAACTTATGTTTGGGGTGACTCTGGTCCTTGAATGCTTCCCAGAACAAGGGACAATCCATTCTGAAGTGCCCCTCCTGGTTACAGAAGAAGCATCTTGCGCCTATCTTGATGATTAAGCCACTATAGTACTCGTGTTCCTCCATCTGGCTCATGTCCTCCTCATCTGGTGCATATCCTAGACTCTTCATGCCTTGTTTGTATGTTGTGCAGTCAGCCACTTGGTGATCCGCCGACCCGCAGTTCGCGCATGATCTGCGCTTGTCCATGTCATCTCTAGGCTTGTACCATGACGACCTCTGGGGTTGACTTCCCCCTTGCGTGTTCCTGTTTTCTGTATATGAGTATTTCTTGGGTTTCATCAGCATGTATTCCCTTGATTTCTGTCTCATTTCTTCTGGGGTTGGTGCGCTGTCTTTCGACAATGTGTAGTATGTTGCTAACATTGTCCTTAAGTCGTCACTTTTTACCCCATCAATGAACTTCGAGGCAATGCTAAAGTTTCTTCTGTTTGTCGACTCCTCTGGGTCACTCCTTCTTCTCAAGCTCTCGAGATCATCTAGGAACCGATCTATTGACTCGTCGTCCCTCTGCCTTCTCTTTTCAAATCGCATCATCGCTTGGTGACCCTTCATGCCTGACCCGAATCGATTCAGCAATATCTCGAAGATCTTGTCCGCGGTATCGCGTTCTTCTTCTTTCTTTGCAACCACGCATTTCAATGCCGTGCCTTCCAGGTTACTGAGTATGGCTGTGCATGCTTGCCTTTCATCATTTAAGTTATCTTGTTCTAGATGTAATCTCATCACTTCCACCCACGTGTCAATGCATCCATCTGAGTCGTCTTTGAATTCTTTTGGCTTCTTGAAAGTTTTCCTTGATTTTCCGTCTCTCCTATCGCTCGAGTTAGTGTTCCTCGTGGCGAAGGCCTCTAGAGTCCTGTTCATCATCTCCCAAGTGCTTGCCCACGTCATGGCATCCGGACCTGCGTTGCTGCTAGCTGTTGAGTCCCCCGGACCACTCGTTGTGTTTGAATTCCCACTTTTCATGATTGTTTTATCAGCCGTTGGTGCTATGCTCACCGTATCCCGGGTTAAGGGCAACGGTGTCGATTGCCGTTTGCCCCTTTGTGGTTCCACAAAGTCAACTCTGGTGCCTTGCGTGCGATCCGCTGCCGGTCTTTCTTGTGAGGTAGAATTTCTCAAGATTGCATCCAATTTCGTCTGTATTGCACATGAACTTTCGGCCTGATTCTTGCTCATTGTGCCTCTTTTCCAGGCTACCTATTTGGCTGTTGACATCATCATATCGGTTTTTCAACTGTTGCAAATCTTTTTTGATGTTCCCTTCTCGTTCTTTATTGGTGGCTTCTACCTTATCTGTCATCTCCTTGAGTCTCTCGTCTGTTGCCTTAGCCAGGTTAAAATAACTATCCAGATACTCGTGTTTGTTGTATCTTAATTCTTTTCTTATCACTTCTCTGTCCTCTTCGCTGTGCTTCAGCTTTTTGTCGATCTGATTCAGTTTTGCCATCAAGTCACCTAGCTCAAGAGTAGCCTCTTCATGTTCAGCCGTTGGTCTTTCTTCGGCCGTTGCTTCTGCTTTAGTTTGTTCCTCTCTCGGATTGGCTTCTGTCGTCTTCTTGCTCACTGTCCCAAATGTTCGTGCTCTTTCAGCTTTTGGTTCTTCAGTCACGTTCTCTTTCGTTTTTATTCCGACCATCATCGCCAACCTTTCTGTAAAAGATGTCTTTTTTACTTGAGAGTCTTCTTTCACCGTTTCTTCGGTGTTGCCTATTGCATCTTCCACATCGTCTATTGGTGAGAACTCTATGGGTTTCGGGTTTGGTTCTTCTGCATTGGGTATTGGAGTTGACTCCGTTGTCTTTTTCTCCAGTTCATCTACGCTCTGGTCTGGTGTCTCTAGGTCGATTTCGATTGTAGGCTCCACCTGTTTTTCCCTCGCATCTTCTCGCGTCTTGCTCTCGGTGCCACTCCTCGTGCTGACCATGCTAACTGAAAAGTTATTTCTTGTTTTGCCTGGGCCCCTTGATGTTGTTCCACGCAGCGACGAGTTATATTTCGTGTTTGATCCACTTGACCTTTTTTCAAGCACCGGTACCCTACTCCGTTTCATTATTCCTATTTACAATTTCCCTTATTTACAATATTATTATATACACAATTCTATTCTAAGAATAAAAAAAAATTTTGTGGAAACAAATTCTTAAAAGAAAATATACAACGTGATAAAAACCTTGTTCCAGTTATCTAAAATCTTCGAGTAACTTTCTTTATTCGTGGTCCCAACCGTACCGGGTTCCAATTAGTCTTGTTCTGTCTTAATTCTGTCTTAAAACAACTTGTTGTAATTTTACTTCAATTTTTATACTGTCCTAAGACTTCCAGTTACCGTCCCTACTCTTCTTCGTACCGTCCCAGGCTTCCTTTTACTGTCCCAAGACTGTTCGGTAATGTCCCAGTACTCCGTCAGTGTCCCAAGACCCCTGACCCAAGGCTAGTGTCCCAAGACTACTGTCCCAAGGCTAGTGTCCCAAGACTACTGTCCCAAGGCCAGTGTCCCAAGGCTAGTGTCCCAAGACTACTGTCACAAGACCACTGTCCCAAGACTGTATCAAGACCACTGTCCCAAGACCACTGTCCCAAGACCCTGTCCCAAGACCACTGTCCCAAGACCACTGTCCCAAGACCCTGTCCCAAGACCACTGTCCCAAGACCACTGTCCCAAGACCACTGTCCCAAGACTGTATCAAGACTGTTCTGGTCCAACACTGTCCCTGGACTTCTTTGGCACTGTCCCAAGGCTGTTTGACAAGTGTCTGAGCGGTGGGACTTCTCTCTTTTTCGTTATGGGGACTTCTTGATTCACTGTGCCTTGTACCACCACTCAAGCTCTAGTAAAATTTCCCCAAAAACCCTTTCTTAAAAGCCAAATGCTGACCCCCCTTTTTTTCTTATTTCTTTTTAGTTACCTCTATTTCAATGTTCCAAGCAACTTGAGACCAAAACCTGTGCGCAGGTATCTTGTGATCACCTGTTCGTATAAAAACTAAACACAAATCCTCCCCAAAATGCAACAAAAAATCCAAGCCAGAAAAAGTAATAAAAACTGAAAAATGAGCCCACCTAAATTTCAAAGGTGACCAATGTCTACCTTTCGTCGAAAAAAAAAATGTCTGGTACCTAATTGCCACGCGTTTCCTTCCCCCCTGCTAGCGATCTTATGGGGTATCACAAAAACTGTCTATGTCCGTTTCCCCCTACCGATCCGACCAGGGTACCTACCTTAACCTAATTCCAATTTTGGATATCCGTTTCCTATGACCAACGCGTGTAAATGACTAATGTAACTAAATCAACGATGTCGACCAATTAGTTCCTCTAATTTCTCCCCTTTTTACAATTTACAACCGCCAACCTCTAACTTAACCAGCCCCCCTTCTAACCTCCCCCCTTTTTAGCCCCCCTTCTTAAGCCTAAAATCACCTTAAGCGCCGGGTGCTAAACCTCTCAAGAGAAAACCGTAGACTTGTCTCCAGGCCTGCTCAAGTAAAAACGTTTCTCAAAACCGGGGGATATCGCTTATCCAATTTTACACTTATTTCCTATAATGTAATGTGAATTTCAACGATACCCGTTCTGCTCAACTTGAGAACTCGAGAACTGCCAAATCCTTCTTGGCTACTTTCCCACTCGACTGGTCACCTCTTCCAGTCCAGTCTCCTATTGGTTCAGCTCAAGTGCTCCTGAACCGCTTTCCCACTCGGCTGGTCACCTCTTCCAGTCAAGTCTCCAATTGGTTCAGCTCAAGTGCTCCTGAACCGCTTTCCCACTCGGCTGGTCACCTCTTCCAGTCAAGTCTCCAATTGGTTCAGCTCAAGTGCTCCTGAACCACTTTCCCACTCGGCTGGTCACCTCTTCCAGTCAAGTCTCCTATTGGTTCAGCTAAGTTCCAAGCTATCTGAAAACCCTTGACAACGCCCCACACTCGGGCTCTTTATTAAGGTTACTGGATTAAATTACTAGGTTGATAGAAACGATGGAACTTGTAAAACAGTATGGGTATACTATTTAATTAATATAAAGGTTTGATCCAACTAATCTGGTGTCAAAGTCACTGTCTTTTTTCGTTTTATGGTTTTTGTTCCTTTTTCTATTCTTTTTTGGTTTTTGTTTCGCTTTTTGTCTTTTTGCTCGTGTTTTTGTCCCCCTAGTTGCCCCCCTTTACTCGGTTAGCTAAGCCTCGTTTGGAGAGCGTACCAGGAAGTTTTCTTGAGTTTTCTTAAAAAGCTATCACGGTACAACCGGAAGGTTTGCACGTTCCTGTCGAACCGTACCGCCGGTACTCTAGAATGGGCATTCAGCCCGAAGCTGTCTCAAGTGGGTTTGACTCCGTAGTCTTGATGTCGTAAACACCCAGGAGCGCCATAAAAACACTATGTAACATTCGTCTACTGCAGTCACACATGAGGCTTAAGAAAAATAGGCCCTATAACCATTGGCTCAAGAGTCAGGTACACTATCTCTTGTGTTTTTGTACCTCAAATCAGTCGGAGCCAATTCGGTTCGCTTGTGACATGAGACTACGACCCGTTACAGCTTAAAGGCTACTACTAAAATATCCCCCCACTCTAGAATTAGAAACGTCCCCATACTTAGGTCTCTAGATACCCAAAATACATGAACGCCATTAAAAACCGGGTCGGAACAATCCGTTAAGTTACTTTTTATTAGACAGTGGAACTTTGATCCATTTCATATGGATCAACCTAAAACTCGCCTTACCTCAACATAACAATTGTAAAACACACTCTAGAAATTTAAATTAGTACTCACATTGTAGCACGCTCAAGAATCAGGAAGTAAATAAGTCGGTATGCAAATCAAGAATAAATGAAGTAACTAAATTGAGTTTAATGTTAATCAGTTTTAATAACAAGAACAAGTTGTTACTCTAGACTGTCAGTTCTCGTGAACCATTGGGACACTCTAGCTGTCCACCTTTCCACCGAAGGTTCACTCTAGTCCAGTTTAGAATAATACTCCAATCACAACAATCCAGTTCGTGGGGATGCGCTCGTCTCTCTTCTAGATGGGACAGCTCTACTCTGGATTATTATCGCTACTGAAATTGCGATTAGCAATTTCCCACTGATTTTTCTAGCAACTTTCCCGCGATTGTCACTCGATCGTTCTGACTTCTCTTTTCTGATTTTCAGTTATCGCGAGAAAATCGTGCATGACAGGTTCCATTCGAAATTTTGAAAAATTAAATTTCACTCCAAAATTAAGTGTTTTTTGCTTCTCTCAAGGTCAAACTTCCAAATATGACCGACTGGCACACAACTGAACCGGCGCAAAAAACACTCAACAACAACAATTAGTCTCGAGAACAACATTAAAATTAGACAGAGAAGAGTCAGACGAGAAATACGAGCGAAAAGAATATTTTTGTGACCCACAACCATTCCGAGTTGTAGCGATTGTGCCGCTACAATCATTACAACGCGAATCCCAAGAACAAGGAAGGGTGTTGGGACGGCGTTTCCAGCCTTCCTTTTATTTCGCCGGTTTCTAGAATCCGGAGGGGTATCGGGAGGAGAACTAAAACTGTATTTTATAAACTTTTAGCTTACTGGAGATGTCCCGAATTGAATTCAATTAACATCTAAGTTTATTTTCAGATCATGAGAAGCTAGGAGTTAAGGGAAAGGGTTGATCCATCTTCGATAGAGATGATGATTTTAATCTACTGAACAAAAACAATAGTTATATAATACATAAGTAGTAGCCCTGTTTTTAGGAGTGACCTCGTGGTCTGGGGATACTGAGACCCAGCCATGAGCTCACTATTTTGCATATAATTAATTTAATTAGAGCGTTCTGATCGAAGCCGGAAACAGTGACGTTTTTTGTCGACCCGATGTTAGAAAGCCCACCAAAAGAACTGGCTTTGGCAGACACGCTGAAAAGCATGTAGAGCTGTGTTTTGACGCTATTCAGTCGTTTTAGAACCTAGCTTTATTTTCTGTCGATATGTACTTCCGGGCGAATGTTACATTCGTCAGATTTGAAAATAATCGAACAAACTGTGCAGTTTTATTTTGAACGTTTGTTATGAATTTTGAAAATAGATTTTATTTGTCAGTTGCAGAAATTGTTCAAAATGTATGTATTTTAAGGTAAAATGGATGGAATTGAACTAGCCAATTACCTGGAAAGTTTTACAGAAAAGTCAAATGTCTTCCTTGATGATGCCAGACAACTTTATCAAACGTCTGCTTGTTAGTTTGAAAATTTGTAATAGCTAATGAATGCAGCGGTTCATCACAAACTTGCTGTGTAGTAACAAAATTTGAAATCGCGTGAAAAAATGATAAGCTAAGTTTCAAAAATGTTTTGTAACTTTCAGGATTTCGAGCGGAATAAAAAACATACCTATCGATTCGGATTTCTTTACGAAAAGTTTTAAGAATATAAATGCTAGTCATAATATTTCCAAAAATTTGAAACAATGTCTAATATTGTCTATTGGCTACGTTGTAAGAGTTGTGACGCTTCTGATAGTTTTCCGAGTTCATAGATTTTGGTTAGCGTGTTATCAAATTCAATTCCGAATTACTCGTTCTGATGTTCGTTTTATTGTAACTTAGTAAATTCATTTAGGTAACGATTCAATTGGGAGGTTTGGCTCAGCAATGTATTCTATTATGCTGTGTTATGTGAAATTGTTCGAACAGTAAGTATCAGGTTTAAGAAATTGACAATTTGAAAAAACAATTGAAAAGCAAGTTTCATTTTGGTCCTAGCGTTGGAGCAGAAAGCGCTGAAAAATTCAAAAACATCCTGGCGAAGCATTTCAGGTAATATTTTCACTTGAGAGAGCAAGTGACTTTGTAATCGGGAACAAGACTTCTTTTCCCGTAAACATCTTTTCTTACATATTTAGCTGCACGTATTTCTTCGATTGCTTGTGTATAACCAACTGCATGTATTTCTTACATAGTAGTAGCTGACGTGCTCAAATTCAAATAAAACTACCTCATGAATCATTTTAGGTAGTAAATAATTTTTAAAATAAATTTATTGAAAACATGGTTTTTTCGAGTTTGTGTTTTTCGTCTTAATATCTTCCTGCTCGTTTTGCCTTTTTTCCAATTGCAATGTATTTTATGTAGTAGGTTTTTCAAGCAGTTTTTTTCCATTGCTTGTTTCTTTTTCGTTCCAACTGTTTTTTTCTAGAATTGAAAGTTGTTCTGTATCTAGTCAGTTTGCGAACTCGGGTTTTAAATAATCGCTTCAATTTCTTTATTAAACGGGAAATTTGATGTTATAATTGGCTTGGTCAACTTACATTGCGTAGATTGAAGGGGAATTTTTTTCAATGCTTCTGCATGTTCACGTGGGATGGGCTGAAATATTTAGAGTTTTAAATTTAAATTTTATTTTTGAATTTAATATTTGAGTTTTATATTTGAATTTTAGATAGCTCTAATTTTTTAATGACTATAGTTTCGTTTTCGGCTTAACGATGGTCGACCCAATTATTGTCCTTTTAGTTCGCAATGCTTGATATGGCTGTTTATGAATTTCATCCGAGACAAAGCTGAGAAGTTTTTTAAGATGGTATTTCAAGTAATTTTTTCAGCTTAATTTTTTATTGAAGATTAAACAATATAAAGCTAAACTAATGAACTTGAACCTGGGTGCGAACCCATGAGAACTATCTCTAAATCTTTTACTACTAGTAATATAATGTTTTGATTGTATCGCAAGTGTTGTATTGATTCAAACAGTTTTTAGTAATTGCAAAATTATTTCTATAGTTTGTAAATTTAACAACTCTGATTTTAGTTTTTTTTCAAATAAACTGGTTCGGCTGATGTTATTTCAGCTTTTCCAATTTTGAAAAAAGTGTTACAAACAGATAGACCGGCTTCTTTCCTGCGTGCTTAGATAGTCCGCTTGTCTCTTCTTTAGATCACAGGGTGTTCTACGATCTTTGAGAATATGCATGGGAGGGAGTTTTTGACCAATTTTTTTTGGAATATTTTTCTCCAAAATAAAGAAGAAACTATTCAATTAGAAGAGCTTGTTCTGAGGATATCAATGAGTTGCTACGCCCTCATTTTGGCCATAGAAAATGAACTATATTGGAAATTAATTTTTTTTCGATAGAGCGCCTGACAATTCTGAGGTTCAGGGTTTAATTTAAAAGAACAGATTGTGAGTCTTCGCTGCCCAACTGGTTTCGACCTAATTGTTCTAATGAAAAAAGTAATCACCTTACAAAAGCACTTTTAAATTGTGCTCGTTTTTTGAAAATTTTTTCGTCGCCAAGATTTCTCGCCTTAGTTTTTGCTCGGTCCTTGGTTCTCAATATTTGTTCAGGTTCCTTATGAACATCAACCAAAACCTTGGTATGAAATTTTTTGTAGATACTGTTTTTTCGACCTTATTGTGTTTATGTTGATTGTAAACCAATTCCAATTTCTTATGTCCATTTTTGTTCTCTTTAACCGCTCTAACCACGGCCTTTCAAAATTTTATTGCAATACTGTTGTTCTCTGCATGGACCGAAAATAAATTATTGCAATTCACTGACACCGGAAATAAACTATTGCAATTATTGCAGCTATTGCAAAATGAAAAAACAACTTTATTTTTCGTATACCAATGCAGATAAAACATCGATATCCCAAAAATCTCGATTGAAATTTAGAAACAGTTGCATTTCCAAGTTAGTTGGCAGCAGGCTCTGCCGTAACTTGTTGTATGTAAAGCCAGCTCTGCAAGTTCGGACGCTCCGCATGTAAAGCCAGCTCCGCAAGTTCTGCAACATCGGACGTCGGCTTCAAAAAGGTCGTTTTCATATAAAATTCATTTGCAGTGCTGAGCCGTCGTTTCTTAAGTAACATTGACGCAAAGTCGGATGTTTCAGTTACCTCTGCCGAAGTCGTCGAACTTTTCTCCAGCTTGAGAGATAAAACAGAATCGGTTTCATCGAGAGAAATACTCTGAGTTTCGGAGTTCTGAATTTTAACAATAGCTGATTCGAAGGTACTACTATGATAGAGTGGTCCCTCGAAAAAGCAACTATGATAGACAGGTCCCACATGCATTTCGCATGTTATAATTTTGAAAATTAATTTGTGTATAAATTATTCTTTTCAAAAACCTTGCTAAATATGTTCCGCCAGAAACTTTTCAGATTGAAAATTGTAATCACTATTGTTTATAAATTGAAATTTGCTCGCTTTACTTTATTTTACGGTTTAACAACTATATAATTGGGTTGACTTATTTGTCATCAAAACCCACTATTGGCGGTTTTTTTTTAAATTTTCAACCTTAAAATGGTGAGGGGGAGGTTCTAAGAGGTAACTAAACATGAAATTTGTTTGAAAATATACTGCGTCATCTTTCTGAAAGGCGTAATTATAATTATTAAACGATTTGAGAGCTCTAGGTGTCTTATTCTCAAGGGACTTGGTTATTTTTAAGGGACCATTCTATCATAGTAGTACCGATTCGAATACCGGGCTGTGAACAATATCTGCTGTTGCACTCAAGTAAACCGACGTCAAAGGAGACTTCTGAATAACACCGTCAAAAACCATTCTGACATCGGCCATACCAAGGTTTTCACGTTGCAAGAGCTTTGTCACGGACTCAAACTCTTCAAGCTTCGGGAGCAGGTCAGCAATCTCTTTGTCCTCTGTAGTTGTCAGAATAATGCTGTGCAAGTTAGAATCCGACAAAACTTTCGAAATTTTGTCTCTTATTTTACAGTAGCGTTTTATCATCAGATATGTACTTAGTGTTTCGCAAAATCGAGTAGTGTTTCGCAAAATCGAGTAGTGTTTCGCAAAATGGGCTTTTT
The DNA here is from genome assembly GCF_963678635.1 of Symsagittifera roscoffensis. Classification (NCBI taxonomy): domain Eukaryota; kingdom Metazoa; phylum Xenacoelomorpha; order Acoela; family Convolutidae; genus Symsagittifera; species Symsagittifera roscoffensis. Next base: position 47,606,839 of record NC_087064.1, on the reverse strand, counting down.
TCGAACTGCAATGTTAACGGAAGCTGGTCATCATCTCTTGCATCTTTAACGGCAAAATACTGCTCTTTATGTGCGGATAACAAGTGGTTTTCTAAGTTTGACCACCCAGAATTAAGTTTTTGCTTCCGTTCCGCTCCACAAATCCATCGGTATCCCTCGGTTGTTCCAGTAACAAGTGTAAAAAAACTAGAGAACAAATGCTTTTTTGAAGCCATCGCGAGAATGAACTGCCTGCTTTGATGATCAAACAACACGACTGCACGAAAATGCGGTAAAAGTGCAAACAACCAAGACTTCCATCGGCACTTGACAAAATTCACTCAAGTGGCTGAGCTGGAAAGCAAACAAACTCTCGAAACTCGTAGGTCTGATGTTGATTTCTGGAGCACTGTAATTAATTTTGCAGTAGTGCAATATATTGCAATTCTATTCCACCAAAAAGTTAGTAAAAATAAATTATTGCAGTTACATTATTGCAATAAATTGCAGGGGTAATCAATTTCTGAAAGGCCCTGGCTCTAACTGTTGATTCGACTTGCTGAACTCTGGCTAGTGTTAATCGGTTTTGTCTTGAAGTGTGTCGATTGAGGGCGAAACCGTGTGTGTGTGTGTGCTACACAGTATGAAAAAGTTTGCAAATCTTGAAACATTTTGATATTTTGGTTGCTATACTTAAAATGCCTCTTTTTTTTTTTAGCTCAGTTAACCTCTACTCGAGTTTTGAGGACTTAGCTGCTTATTTTTGTCGAACTTTCTTTACTTCTCTGTGCGCTAGCTTAACATGCCGTGTTAGATTATTGCTTCGTCCGCTCCGCTTTGTCTTTGTGTGAAATAAGCCTGAGACACTTTCGCGCAGTTATTTCAGGCCAGCTTGTTTCAATGACAATAGTGGCTTTCAATGATCGATTTTTTATTGTCTTAGAAAGTTTTTCAATTAACTATATTTTTAAATGCGTCTGACGCGTAGCTCGCCGTATACGAGTCGACCTAATATTGAGCATCATCGACGTACTGTTTTTCAAATGTTTATGCAAAGACCTGTTTCGCTATGCTTAAACTATATTCTAAAGTTAACAATTATTGAATATGTTATGCGTATGTAATCCGGCCGTATAAAAGTAAGTATGTAAGAGAGGCAAGCTTGTCGGAATAAAAGTTCAATTGATTTCTAATTTCTACACTTGCGAGAACAAGTGTATTGTAATCTGGAACTAGAAGTTTTTTCCTCGAAAACATTTTTTCTTACAAATCTATAAGAAATTGCGAAGTTGCTTTATTTGTGAACTTAAGCAACTTCAATACTCCTTCCCTTTTGGCCTAGACTAAACGCGGTTACCTTTTTTTCCAATGTCGCGGCCAGACCCTGTTTTTTTTTCATGGAAGAAGTGAATTGCATGACTTTCGTTTGTCTTTTTAGGTTTCAGCGGCTTAGTTGCCACATCAGATAATTTTTTGTACTCTCAGTATTTTTCATCGCAGTTGATGCAAGTGCTTTTGAACTAATCCTGTAATTTTTAAAATCAATAACCCCAAGTTTGTATGTTTTCCTGGGTTTTTCTTTTTTGCTTGGAAGCTTCCCCGTATATTAAGGAAGGGAATAGATCTCCGGTCTTCATCCTATGTATGAACATAGGTAGTAGATTTTCCATGTATTAAGGTGGGTTATAGTTTTCAGAGTTTCATATGGTAAGAGTATTTGGCGCCCAATTTTGCCGATACAGCTAGGTTTAAAAATATTCTTCTTGCTTTCATTTTTTTTTATTTCTCTGGACAAAACAGGCTTAGATTCATTATACTTACAAAGCGATTCTAGAGAAGTTTCTACTGATTCCTGACAGCAGATGGCGACTTCCAATGCTTTTAATATTTCCCGCTTTGAACCCGTATAAATGTTCTTTTAGTGCGTTCAGACTGCTCCATTCGACGGCGAGCTATTTCTTCTTATTAAGTTGTGCGTTTTGTAAATGAGCTTGATGCTTTTGCTGTTTCTCGTCTCTATTGAGCTCTCTGATAAGTCCTTTTCACTCCATAACCTCTGATTGCAGTTCAGCAGCGACGTTTTGTTAGACTTCTTTTGATCTTCCATCTTCATGGCGTGAGTTTCTGTCTAATTTTTTCAGCGTTTCTGGATTATCATAAGAAACGACAAGTGGCTATTTGTTGCTTTGATCAGTTTATTCATCTTAAAATCGACTTGTCTGCGCGAGAGTAACAATTCTAATTGATTTTACCTAGCGCAATGTTTCTTTCTATGCTAGACACAACTTGTGAGCGCTTTTAACACATTACTGATCATCTATGCAGTCCACTTCACTCCATTCATTTCTTAGTTTGCATATGATGCAATTCATTTCGAAAGCACAGTCTTCCACCGAAATCTGAAATGCCCACGATAATAGGGGCTTCCCAATGAAAATAAACTGTCCTACTTTTCATGTCATGTAAACCACAGAACTCATTCACTAACTCTTTAAAAACAAAATAAAAGGCTCCCGGGTGCAAATAGAGACTTGACAATGGCAATACTTTTGGGTGATTCAGATTCCAATTTCAAATCGTAGTTTAGTTGTTTCTTTTTAAATGATTTCTTTTGATTTTTGAGTTTTTGAGTCTTTCAATTTACTAATTTGGCGGCATAATCATGTCAAAAATGTGGCAAAATTAGGTTCGGCAAAGAATCAAGTTCAAATGTCGTAGACATAGCCGGGCCCATTTGCAGGTTGCAAATTAGAAAATAGTTCGTTGATTGTCAGCTGATGGTACGTCGTCGTTGATTGTAATGGTCATCTAGTTGTTAGCTGTCGTTGATCACGTTGGTCATCTAGTTGTTACTGTGGTCCAATACTCGCGAGAGTTTGACTGCTGGTCGGTGTAGAATCCCCCTGCTAGTTTTAATTTCGCACGAGCGAACGATTCCGTCTGCACCTGGGAAAGTACGAAGTACCCGTCCCAGGGGCCAAAGACCTCGAGGCGTTAGGTCTTCCAGTATCCATACAAGGTCTCCTTGCCGAAAATTTTCCACTTGCTTTGTCCATTTCGTTCGGGTTGTCAAGGTTGGCAAGTAGTCTTTGAGGTATCTGTTCCAGAACTGTTGACTCAAGGCTTGAGCTTGTTTCCAAGTTTTCTTGTCCGTTGTGTGGCGAGGGAGAAACAATCCGGGAGGCAAATTGTTTGTTGGTCGTCCTAGTAGAAGGTGATTGGGTGTAAGGGGCTCGTCGTCGGTTGGGTCTGATGAGACGTGGGTTAGCGGGCGAGAATTCATCATAGCTTCAACCTCGCACGTGAAGGTTGACAGAGTTTCGTCGTCCAGTGCCCGTGTTCCAATGACTTTGTAGAAGGCAATCTTAAATGTTTTTATGAGGCGTTCCCATGATCCACCAAAGTGAGGAGCTGCAGGTGGGTTGAATTTCCAGGTTATTCCAAGTAATTGGCATTGATTGTTGAAGTCGTTGATGTGTTGAATCTCAGAAAGGCTTTCCTGTAATTCCTTGTCAGCTGCAACGAAGGCTTTTCCGTTGTTAGAGAAGATGATCCTGGGTTTACCGCGTCTAGCGATGAAACGGCGTATGGCTTGTAGAGTTGAGTTTGTGTCAATTTGCTGGCATATTTCTGAATGAACTGCTCGCGTGACGAGGCAGGTGAAGAAGAGAACGTATCGCTTACTGTACTCGTCGTTGTTCCGCGTGGCAAAGGGTCCAAAGAAGTCAATTCCTGTTGAGTAGAAGGGGTAACTGTTTTCCGATAAAGGGAGTCGTTGTAGGGGCAGATCTGCCATCAGAGGCTTCACTGGTTCCTGTCGAAGGCGTCGGCAAGGTATGCATTGTCGAATAGTTTTCTTCAGATGCTTGCGTGATCTTATGATCCAAAAGTCCTGCTGAAGAATGCTTCGGGTGTGTTCCATTCCACAATGGGAACTTATTTCGTGTGTTTGCTTCATGAAGAGTTGTATTGGGTAGTTTTCTGCGTTCAGAATGACTGGATGTCGGCTGCAAAGTAGAAGCGGGGCTTTCTGTAGTCGTCCTTTGGCACGTAAGTATCCGTGATCGTCGATGAAGGGGCAAAGAGGTTGTAGAGGGCTGCGGGGTGGAATGTCAGATTTCTTTGTCAGGCATGCTATTTCCTTGGGGAATGATTGATTCTGTGAGTGTTTAATGATCCATGCGAATCCTAAGGTGAGGTGTTGAAGTGAGAGGCTCTGGCGTGTCTTCCTTTTGATGTTTTCTGCGAAGAGAAGAACATATGAAGTAACTCTGAGTGCTCTTGTCCAAGTGCTAAATCGGTTGAAGTCGATTACTGATGTTGGCGGTTGTAGGTCGTTGTCTGTCAGATGAATATCGGCTGTAGGTTGTGTTGGTGGATGATTAGGCCAATCTGATGATGGTCTTAACAAGAAGTCTGGTCCTTTGATCCATCGTGAATCGGTAGTCATGTCACATGCTTTTTAACCACGTGTTCCGTCGTCTGCAGGGTTGTCTTTGCTGGGCACGTATCTCCAGTCCAGTGGAGATGTTGAGTCCATGATGAAATTCAGGCGATTGGCAATGAAGATCCGGTGTCGTTGATTCGGCGAGTTTATCCAATGAAGAACTGTTGTACTATCTGTCCATAGTGTCGTACTGTCGATTCGTATGTCATGTTGTTCTTTGATGAAACGAGACAGTTTAGCTCCGTTAGTGGCGGCTTGAAGCTCGAGATTTGGAATTGTCATTCTGCTGATGGGTGCTACTCGGGCTTTTCCAATGACGAACTTGAGTTCCGTTGTGTCGTCGTCGTATCTGATTCTGAGATAAGCAACTGATGCTAAGGCAAGTTCGGAGGCGTCGCTGAATACATGGAGTTGGGTTTCCAGTATCTTCGTTTCTGCTTTGAAGTAAATCCGGGGCAGGCAGATGTCGTTGAATTGGCCTCGCTTGTCTATCCAATCGTTGAGGTCTGTTAAATGATCCATGTTTAGAGGTTTGTCCCATTGAGGTCCATTACTCCAGGCAAGTTGAAGTGATTGTCGTAGTCGAATTGTAAGTGGCATCGTAATTCTAAGCGGGTCAAAGATTGAAGAAGCAAACTTCAATAGTTTGCGCTGCGTTAAGTCCTTCTTGTCAATGGCGTGAAACTTCTTTGCTTCCACAAGAAAGACGTCCGTGTCTGGTTTCCATTTCACTCCAAGAACTCTTTCGAGGGGTCGTTCCTTCTTGGTGAGGCTGTCGCTGTTTTCCAAGTGGTTCTCGTTAACTGTTGTGAGGAATTGTTGAGAGTTTGAGGTCCATTTTGTGAGGTTGAAACCTCCAAGGCTGAACATCTTTTGAAGGTCGTTCATTAACTGTGTCGCTTCCGTCGGCGTTGAAACGGCTTTGTATAGGTCGTCCATGTATATGTTGCGTTTTGTGATTTGCTCCAAGGCTGGATATTTGTCGGCATTGTCCTTCGCACATTGTCGAGTGGCGTAGCAGGCAACACATGGTGAGTCGGTAGCTCCGAAGATGTGGCGGGTGTATTGGAAGGTTGCGGGCTGGCCCGTGTTGTCCTTCCACAGAAATCGCAAATACGGCTGGTCCTCTGGGCTCACGAAGACCTGCATGAACATTGCTTCAATGTCGGCAGAAATAGCGATTTGGTCTTCGCGAAATCGCATAACGATTCCAGTAAGGTTTGTGAGGAGGTCTGGTCCAGTTAGTAGGTTGCTGTTGAGTGATACTCCTTTGTAGATGCTCGATGCATTAAGGACTCGGCGTACCTTGCCAGGTTTATTGATGTTTGTCACTGGATGATGAGTAAGGTACCATTTTCCTGTTGAGTCTTCATGGGAATCATCAACTTTGACTATGAAACCTTTCTGCAAGTCGGTGTCGATGGTCTCCTGATATTTCTGTGCCATCTCGGTGTTTCTCTTCAGTCGTTGGAGAAGGCTGTCGAGCTGCTTCTTGGCAAGCCATCTATTGTTTGGCAGTTGTTGTCCACGTTTCCAAAGCATTCCAATTTCGTAGTGTCCATTGGGCAAGCGGGTTGTTGAAGATTCCAAGATGCGGAGAGCTTCCTTGTCGTCTGTTGAGAGGATGCGTTGGTCAGTTGAAATCCCTTCGGCGTCCAATTTCATCCATTCAGCTACGTGGCGAAACAGTTTATCGTCTGTCGTGAAGTTGATTGTGTTGATGTCGTTGGGTGTCGCTGCATTGTCTCGTCCACAGAGAGACCATCCAAGTGGCGTTTTCCATCCAATAGGCACATTTTGTTTTGAATGGATTACTTCTGAAGGTGTCACGAGTTCGGCGAAATCGCATCCAATGATGATTCCGATTTCTTTCGAGGGCAGTGTGGCTATCCGAATGTGTTGAAGAGGCTCGTTTCTTTGGCAGATGGAGTTGACGAGTTCAGGGTTGAATTGGGAAAGGTTCCAATCCATTATGACGTCGATGTCATTTAGTTGAAATGGCTGCTTTTGCTGGTTATAGGGTCCAATCGCAATCGTCATCTTTGTAGAAGCTGTGTCTGATGATGTCAGTGCTTGGTTTAGCTGGATGGTGTCGTCTAACTGCAGATCTGGTTTGAGTTGGAGGGCGATTGATGATTTAAGCAATGTCAGTTTGCTTCCACAATCAAGCATGGCATAGGCATGAACTCTATGTTTGCCATGAGAGATCGTTATTGGCAGGGTCGGAATGTGGCGATTCGATTTCCTTCTGCTTATGCTGGTGCTGCAGTTGGTGGTGTCGTCATGTTGTCTGGAGTTCCGGTTGGCTGTCTCCCTTTGTGTCGTCGAGTTGTAGGTGCTGCTGTTGTGCAGAAGTGTGTGGTGTTTCTTACTGCATCCTTCCGTCCGGCAGGTTTGCGTTGATTGACAGTCGGCGAACTTGTGGGGGCTGAGGCAGTTGAAACATAGTTGTAGGTCTCTGGCATGCTGTAATCTGTCCTTTGGGTTCATTGCGATGAAGTGTTGGCATTTTCCAAGGTACTGGCAATTGCGTTTCTCCGGGCAAAAATCTCGTCGTTGATCCTTTTGTCCAGATTTATGTTGCTGCTGGCTGCGTTGCTGGTTCCGGTTGTTCTGATTGGCGCGGTGATCCGATGGTCCATGTTGGTGGGTGTGACCGTTGGATGATGATCCTTGAGTGTTGCTGCTGTTGTAGTTGTTGCTGCTGCTGCTGTTTCTGGTGTTATTGTTGTTGCTGTTGCTCGGCAAATCGCTGCATGCTTCGGCGTAGATGTTAAACCAATTGGTGAGGTCGATGAGTGATGGTTGTCTGATGTTGCATTGCAGATTGTATCTATTCCATTCTAGTCGGCAAGGGGTAGGCAGTTTTGACAAAACTGTTTGGACATTTGTCGTAGAGTGTAGATCGTGCTGGAATCCAAGTGTCGTGAATGTATCGACCATTGTCTGTAGGAAGTTGGCGAGGTCCTTGTAGCTTCTGGTATGTCGTAGATTGGGGCCGCTGATGGCGTCGAGTCGTCGAAGGAAGGATGTAACTATCTTCGTCGGGTTACCAAAGTCGTTTTCCAGTCGCTGAAGGGCTGCGTCATACATTGCTCCATTGCATCCATATCCTCGGATGAGAGATTTGGCATCTCCGGATACAAGTTTCTGCAGATGTGTCATCTTTTCCGAGTTTGTCATGTCGGTGCTGTTGATGGTTGCGTTGAACAGTCCTATCCAATCTAACCATTGTTCAGGTTCTCCGTCGAATATGAATGGTTTGACAATGGGCACTGATTTCCTGAATGTCTTCGAGATCGTTTGATGATGGTTGTGGTCTGTCGGTGCTGTTCCAAGGTTGGTAGGAATCGGGAAATAAGTCGGCTGGTTCTGATGTGCTGCATGTTGATGTGCTGCATGTTGATGGACTGCATGTTGATGAGGGGGAGGTCGGTTGATATTTTGGTGAGTTGTTCCTGTTGGTCCCCTGCAGCCTGCATGAGTGAAGGCTGTGGTTGATGATGTCAGCATGTTCGTAGGGTTGTATGCTGTCGTGGTTCCCAGAAATCCTTCCTGGTACGATCGCATGGCAGGTTGTGTACATTGGTGAGTCAGGGTCGGCTGGCTGGAGGTCCAATTTGTTGCTGTTCGTTGATCTCCTTGGTTTGTTGGCAGTAGTGCTGGTATCGGTACTCCATTGATGTTTGTGATACCCTTAGCTGTCGTCTGGTGTCCACTGAACACGTTGGTGGGGGGATGATTGGTTGAATTCTGATTTCCAATCGTCAAGATGGGTCTAAAGGCGCTATTCGGATTATGTGTCCTCTGTTGCTGACTTGGAGGCTGGTTCTGTTGAAGGCTTGAAGGCTGGTATAGTCCATGTGGGGGGCTAGCTGTCTGGGGAGCAAGAATTGGGTGTGTGATTTGCTGTCCAATCATTTGACTCTGAGCTGCTTTTGAAGTTGCTGTAGGAAGAAATATTGGCTCTGAAACATTTCTTTGTTGGGTTGCTGGTGCGTTCATCTGCTGATTGAAAACTTGGATTTGAGTTCCAGGGTTGGAGTGTGGTGACGTTTCATGAAGTTGAGCTTCTGAGTTCGGTCTTCGTCCCACTGTTGCTGTCAATTGCTGGTTGTCGATTTGGAGTTGAGTTCCATTGTTCAATTCTTTTGTCGTTCCTTGAAGTTGAGCTTCTGGGTGGTTCGGCTGAAGGTTTGAACTTTGTGACAAGTCGGCGTTCGGCTGCTGCAATGAGAGGTTTGACTGAGGATGGAGGTGAGTTCCATGGGCAGTTTGAGTTCCAACAGTTTCTGTTTGTTGTTGATGAATGCGATGATCCAAGGTATTGGCGTCGCTGTTAGATCCGGGGCGAAGTAGGAGTCCTGAATTGTCCTGGGCGGAATTTGATCTGTGGTTTGAAGTAGCGTTTAAGATTGCTGGCAATCCTGAAAATTGTGGCGAATCGTCCGGGGTGTCCTGGTCCATGGTGACGTTTTGTGTAGTGGTACTACGGGTTAAACTTTCCGTTTGGCGTCGAAGGGGAAGATTTTCCAAGGCTTGTCGTATTATTGAAGGCGTCGAGACGTTGCTGGCTACTCGTGATGAGTTTAAAGAAGACGTGGCAGTGTTGTTGAGGGTACGCTCGTATCGTTTTGATCGTAGTTGGATCGTTCGGTACAAAACTTTCAAAGTTTTCAATCGTTCAATGATTGAGTCTTGCTGGTCCGTTCCGGTGCGCATTATCTTGACTGCTTCGTTATTGGCATCGTCGAGCAAGCTCTTCAATTCCGTTAAGAAATCGTTTATGATCTGTACTTCGTCGGAATCGCTTATGGCTTGGTTAATTGCTTTTGCTAAAATTTCTACGTCTGTTTCTATGACTTTAAAAACAGCATCATAGGTTGAATTCATTTTTAATTGACTTTGTCTCCTTATCTTAATTCACGTTTTGACGTGTTAGGCAAAAGTGTAAAATGGCCAATATGTAATTCCTTTGATTACATGGAACCTCGCAATTGTATTGTAACAGAAAAAAAATGATTTTGAGTTTTTTTTTTCTTTGGAACTTACAATCCAAAAAAAAAGTAAACAATATGATTGGTTAGTATAAGGATGGGTTCGTTGATTTTTCCAACAAAAAAAAACCTTGGTTTCGGTTTCTTTGTTTTAAAAACTATTGGGCGCCAATGACAATGGCAATACTTTTGGGTGATTCAGATTCCAATTTCAAATCGTAGTTTAGTTGTTTCTTTTTAAATGATTTCTTTTGATTTTTGAGTTTTTGAGTCTTTCAATTTACTAATTTGGCGGCATAATCATGTCAAAAATGTGGCAAAATTAGGTTCGGCAAAGAATCAAGTTCAAATGTCGTAGACAAGACTAATCAATAATTTAATTCGAAATATCTTGACAGAATATGTAGTAAAGTTGTTTTTCTACCAATTTGCTCTCTCAAACTCTATCTTCTGGCTTACAGATGTCTGCTCAAGTTTTGTTTGCTTAACACGCATTTTTACACCTACATTAACGCTCGTAATCATTCTGTTTTCTGAAGTCGAATCCTTCGTTGCAAAAAGAAAAAAAATGCGTGTTTCCAAAATGCATCATTTTTTTCTTGACTGATTACTTTTGATTCACGATTCTCGGCTTGCCTATTACGCTATTTTCGGTCATTTTTTTCTTCTATGATTTAGACTGGAAAATTTTCAATCTATCTATCTATCTAATATATAATTAAATGCGGGCTTCACTATCTCGCCATGTTTAAGCTTTTTCAACGCTTAATTATTCTTTTTATTATTTTTGCATGTTTAACAAAAGAATTTTTTCACGTTAAGCTATATCGTATATTGCAATGGTTAAGGTTTTTTTTTCGATTTTCCAGTTTGAATTTAGTGGTTATTTAACCGAGTTTAAAATAAGCAGCCCAATAGTGGGATGCTGCCAGGATTCCTCAAGGGGTTGTGAGTTTGGCCTCAAATTTGAATGCCCAAATCATTTTATAGTGTATGAGATACGACAATTTTTGTGGTTTTTTTAAAAATTTTCAGAAACTCAAAATACAAAATAATCTATATATCTATTATATATTTAAATGCGGGCTTCACTATCTCGGCACGGTTAAGCTTTTTCAATGTTTTATTTAAACATTGTTAAACGAAAGAATTTTTTCACGTTTTAGCTATATCGTGTACTGCAATGGTTAAGAATTTGTTTTTCGATTTACCAGTTTGAATTTAGTGGTTATTTAACCGAGTTTAAAATAAGCAGCCCAATAGTGGGAAGCTGTCACAATTTCGCAAACGGTTGCGAGTTGGGCCTCCAGTTTTGAATGCTCAAATCTTTTTAGTGTACGAGATACGACAACTTTATCAAAATTGCAATTGGCAACACTGTAGGTGGGTGCTGTCAGAAAACTCTCAAGGGTTGTGAATCTTGCCTCAAAATATGACTGCTCAAATCCTTGTAGTTTTTCAGATATGAAGTTTTTTGTGGTTTTTTCAAAAAATTATCAGAAAACTTAAATTTTTTTTTTCAAAATTTAAAAGTTTTTATCCCTGTAGTTGTGTGCTATCAGAGAACTCTTAAGGATAGATTTTGTGGGCAATTGTGACTGCTCAAATTTTTGTAGTTTTTGAGATATGACGTTTTTTGTCATTTTTTTCCAATTTAGAAAAGTTAGTTAATTTTTTTCCAAAATTTGAACTTCCCTTCCCTGTAGTTGGAGGCTTTCAGAGTACTGTCAAAAATTTTGATTCTTGCCTTCAAAAATGACTGTTCAAACTTCTGTAGTTTTCCAGATACGACGTTTTTTTGTGATTTTTTGAGAATTTTTTTAGAAAACATAATTTTTTAGTTTTTTTTTAAACTTGAAATTCCTAACCCTTTATTTGGGGGCTGTCAGAGTATGCTCAGGGCGTGCAAGTCTTGTCTCCAATTTTGACTTGTTAGATCTTGAGATTTGACGTTTTTTGAAACAAAAATTGTTAAGAAAACTTGAACTTGAATTTTCTCAAAATACTTGGGTACTCTGAGAGTACTCTCAGGGCTTGCAAAACTTGCGTACAAATGCGACTGCTCGATTGCTTTTAGTTTCCAAGATGTGACGTTTTTATGTCATTGTAAAATTTTTCAAAGAATTAATATAAAATTTTCACACAAGTTCATGGTTTTTCAAAATTTAAAATAACACGAATTTTGAAATTACCATCACTGTAATCCACTTTTTTCTTGACGTCACATTTATTTGGAATTTTTTCTATTCGTTTTTGAAGAAAATTGCGAAATTGTAACTAATGTTTTTTTTTCGCCGCCGCAGATGATGATGAGCATTGCTTTGATTCTGTGGTTTTGCTTGAGATTATTTGAAAATTTATGCAACAGAACATCTGCCGTTCAGGAAGCATACGAAGAGCTTCTACAATTTGAGGTTAATTATTTGTTCTACTTGGTTATAATACCCGAGCTTAAATTCAACTTTAATTTCAACTGAATGATTTAGGACAATTTAGACACCTTCGTGGGTCTAATAGACGGGAAATTTTGTCGGAATGTGGCTTCAAATGACGCAAAAGTAGAGACTGGTGGCATAATGGATCCAACTTTATCAGTCACCCATGTGGAATCAGACCAGTTAGTATTCAGTATTTAGTAAGGCGGTTTTTGCGGTTTTAATCTGTTCAGAAAAGCAAGGCGCAAAAACTGCTTTTCATTATTGCGATTCTTAAATTACAATCATGCGATTTTTTCCATTGTAGAAACACATTCGCATTGTCAATAGGATGCGTTAGAGATTTATGGCAAAGCTACGAGGCTGCTTCTGCGTGTAAATTGATACTAAATACGAAACTTTTTGTTCTTTGTAGGGCAGTGAGTGTTGGAGACATCTACAGCGAAAAGCCATTTACCTTGTTTGTGCTCCTCAGGCACTTCGCATGACTTCCATGACGAAACCACGTGACTGATTTGGACCAACATCATGTAAGACAAACTAAAACCAAGAAACAATTTACAGTAGTTTGGTTGTCAACTGAGATTTTGATGGAGTGAATATCGTGAGGCGAAAATTAGTAACATAAGTTTAAGCGGCAACCCTGCTTCACGCACACTATGCCTCTCCTGCTGAATAGTAGTGAAGCCGAGCTAGTGGTACCTTCCTGCCGGTGCCAAGGTACGAATTGCTGCTTGTAACGAATTATTGCCCAGCCTATGAAAATAACAGTCAAAAATTTACTAACCGAGTAGATAAGGGGTGGTCACACAAGAAAAAAAGACATCTTTATACATGTTTGATTCTTTCTAACAGGACTAACGTGTTTTTTTTAGTTAATGGGGTAAGTTTGTTGTTCTGACTATCGAAGAAAGTTACAGAGTATTTATGCTCCTCGTTTTTTTAGTTCATTCAATTGATTTTGACGGATTGTTTTATAGCATCTGGAAGATATTGATACCCTTGAGGTCACTATTACAAATATATTTTACCTGCGATTGTTTTTTTTTTCGCCAGCCATTGTGGTTTGAAAATTCAAATTGCTAATTTGGAATAATTGATGCGAGATCAAGGATCAGCACTTATCCCATTGTTGTTTATAATAGTAATGGAAGAGGCCAAAATTTGATATCAGGCCAAAAGTGTATTCCTCGAAAAATCCGAAAATATGCATGTGATTGTTTTTTAAAGAGAGTCGGCGCCAATTCAATACGCAGCTTTTTTGTAATAAGTGGGTGCATAAAAATTGCAGGGGTCTGAGAAAAATACCGAAGTATAATATCAAGTATGTTTGTCCAAGATGCAATAATCCTTCCAACTATCGCTCAAATCAGAATTCTACTCGACTGATCAATCAACTTGAGACCCTGAGTACTGGCCAAGAGTTCTGCTATCTGGTTGATATGATTACCAATGAAAGTGATGAAATAATTTTCATCATCGGTCAGATTAGCAGTTTTCTGGACAAAGTGGTGGTAAATTGCGCCTCTGCTGCTGAATAAAGATTTTGACTTTGACAAGGTATCATTTATACGGAGCTTGACTCCATAGCTAGAGATGGCAATATACAGGCATCTTTAAAAGGACTATATGAACTGCGAGAAGAACAGGAGTCACTTATAAAGAAGGCTGATATCCAGCTCTCTTAAGAAGGCTGATATAAAAGCTCTGACAGGTCTTGTTGATCAGAACAAGCTACAAGTGCGGTTTCGGCTACGATGGTTTGGCCATGTTCACCGAAGAGAAAATGACAATGCACTAAAATCAATAGGCCAGGTTTCAATCTCAGGGAAAAGACGAGCAGGAAAGCCTGAAAACCGCTGGATCGATTATGTTTAACGAGATCTGAATACTGTAGGCCTCAAATCCTCTGAGTGCCTTGATCGAATGGCATGGAAAAACGTGTTATCCTCCATTAAGTAGCTTCATTTCTACTCAATACCCTCACCTGAATCTTTTCCGATTATTCAACCCCGCCACCATGGGAAAACGGACAATAAATGCATAAATAGTGGTAGTGATGCGAGATATTTAACATCAACACCTTGGCCATGAACCAACAGAAACTCAACTTCAGGATGCGCCCGCAAATATCTTATTATTTCTTAAGAGCACTGGTCGAAAACGACTCCCTTATCTGTGAAGAGGGCTCACAGCGCTACAACAACAACAAGATATTTCTCAGTTTTCTTTAAACCCGTAGCGTAAGCAGTATATTAATTCTGCATCATTTAATTCAGCTATCATTTAGTACCGGACATAGCGTAAAGACTTCAATATCTTTTTCCCTTACTATTTATATCCTTATTACACAAACCAGCTGTCAAGTGTTAACTGGCTTGTGTAATAACAAGCCAGCTATTACAGAAGCCAGCTACAAAGTTCATTTTTCAGTCAAAAATGTAAGTGCTCGTCATTTGGTTGCATTTTTGCAGCAATAGCATTTTGATTTGGTTGGATTTTACTGCATTATTTTCATGTCTTGTATTTTTTCCGGTGTCTAGTGTTCGCGATTGTCAAGCACCAATGGCTGAGATGCTAGGACGTTAGATTTTAAATTTGAGCCCGGTGGGAGCAGAAATTTGAGATTTTAATTTTGAACATAGCAGAATTTTTATTAGATTTACCTTTTCTTTCCTTTACTTTTGCCGGTTCCTCACTTTTTTTTGCATAGTGCAGCTTTTCCTCTTTGTTATTAACTTAAAACCGAAAGAAAAGCTGCTTTTTTATTTAAGATTCAGCTCCTATTTAAGTATATAAAACTATTTTCTATTCGTGATCAAATATTTGAAATCGATTGAGAAATGGTTATTAAGTCGATCATACTTCAGGAGCTTTTGGCTAGTTTGGGTGTCCAGATGGTCATGGTTTCCTTTGGATCTCAAAAAGGGGCTGCCAGATGGAAAAGGGAAACTGGCTGCACGCACACTGTAGTCACTGACCAGTCCAGGAAGGTAAATTTATCTGCTTTCTTTTTTGTTTATCAATATCATCCTTCGATAGGTACACGGCGCAACTTTTAACAGGTTATTGCTATTTTGTTATTGTTTAGTGTCTATGAATGAAGTGTTTTGTAACTTGACTGAGTGTTATAGTACCTTCAATTTTCGACTTGCTTTATTATTGAACCTCTAAAGCTTCCAGGTTCTTTCCCACTTGGCCCAGAGATAACGAGTCGCCTTTGCACCCTAAGTTCTGAGATTCGAGTCCCGGCCGGACCTTGTTTTTTTGTAAGTTTGTACCTAATTGAAATTTGTTTCTGGTAAAATTTGATTTGTCGGATTTTTGTTTGTCTGCTCAAGTTTTGTCGGTTTAGTTGTCACAACGGATTTTGCTTGCGCTGTAAGCTAATTTCATTGTAGTTGCAAGTGCAAATGTTGTTCATTGTAGTTTCAGGGGGACTTGAATTTTCTAGAAAACTTTTCAGTCTAATATTTTGGCTCAACTGGTGTCTGCTCAAAATTTTTCGGCTTAGTTACCACATCACAAATTTTTCTTGCGCTGTAAGCAGCTTTCATTGTAGTTGCAAGTGCAAGTGTTGTTCATTGTAGTTCAAGGATGGACTTGAAACTTTCAAGATATTTATAAAATCAGTTTTTTGGGCTCAACTTGTGTCTGCTCAAAGATTATCAGCTTTGTTTGCTCGTCATAGGTTTTGTTCCGTTGCTAAATTATTATTCAAATGTCTTGCAAGTTTGCCTAGAATGAACCTCTATCGAGACATGAACATTTAAATTTTGTAGGCCTAATTTTTTCAACCGTTTCCTTTTTTCGATTTCTTTTGTTTTTTATGCTTGTTGCATCGAAAGTGGCGCGAAGCTCCGCTTCGCCCCTGTGTAAATAATTTCCTCTTGATAATATTTTTTGGCTATTTATTAACGCTATTCATTCGAACTGTCTATTGGCAATGTTTAGTTTTACAACTACTTTGGACTGCGTATCTCCTTCTCGAAGGTGTGGGGCTCTCAGACTATGCATTACTACGCTGGTCAGATCCAACAGGGCAAGCAGTTCCTGAAACCCTTCGAAAATGAGGAGGATGACCCACTCCAGGCAAGTGATTCAGAAAAGCTGCTGTACGTGGTAGTCAGTAGTGTTACTTGACGATTTGAGTTTCTTTGTTTTTCAAATGTTCATAAAAATGTGCGCTCAGTACCGTAGCATATTTGTTCCCGATCATTTGAAAAATGGGGAGGAACTTTGTATTCGGGTGTGTTTTACTTTTTTCACGCAAAATCAGCTACCAAATTATAATCGGACTGGGTTGATTGAGATATCGTATTAAAGCCTTTTCAGTTGTGATTCGAACGACAATAAAAGTTTCCTAAAAACTAATTTTCGAGAAAAACCGGTTTGAAATTTAAGCCGTGAAATTTTTGGTTAAACCGTGAACATTAAAAAAAATGAAAAAAAAATCGCTAAAAAGTTTTCTTTTTTATTGTCATTTTTCTACAAAAACTGTTCTTCGATATAGTTATTTTACTATGACTGTTACATATGCATAAGTTCTAGCTTTTGTTCAGATCCCTTTAACTAGCCAAAAAAGGAGCACTAATTTTTTAAAATAACTGAGTGTTTTTTTAAGACTAAGGTCGGTACGTTCTGTGCTACTTGGACAGTAACCGGCTATCCTTGTTTTGGTTGTGTGATTGAATGTAATGAAGGAACATAACTTGGTCACCAGTTTTTTTTTTGTTTCGGAGTGGCTGCAGATGTGGATTAATAGTTTCTTAACTCTTAATTTGTCAGCTGGCTATGTTTTTGCAATCGTTGTCTACTTATGATACCAACTGTGCAGGTTTTTTTTCGTTAATAAAGGCCGGTCAGTAATCTATCTCTAAATCAGGGGCGGATCTAGAATTTTCTCGAGAGGGGGGGAGGATTTTCAAAAAATAATTTTAAGTCGACTAAATTGATTTTCTGAGCTCTCCAAATCACTATAAAGACCCAATTTCGACCAATTTTTTTCTGCGCCGCAAGCAATTTTTTTTAAAAAACAGGCCAAAAAAGGCGCTCTAAGGCTCTTTTGGAAAATTTTGACCAAAAAATCGCGTTTTTTTGGCGCGCGCTCCCCAGCAAAATTAGTATATTTTGGCGCCGAAAGCGTCTTCAGAAAAATTTGTGGCTCAGTCAGCCAAAAATTGATATCTCAAAATAGTATAAAGGGGGCCCCCGCCCCTAAATCCGCTGGTGCTCTAAACAATTAAAGCTTATAAATTGAACTGAAATACTGGTTTGGATTAGGACCCACGAGCAAATCGCTCAAAGCAGCCAAGAATGTTTTTTTTGTTTAATTTCTCCAACTGTCTGCTCTTAAGGTTTTCTGTCGACAAAATGATTTTCAGTTTTTAACTAGGAAACCTTAAGCATATCTAGCTATTATTAGAATCTTCGAGTAAGTAACATAATGGAAGAATTGCGATCGCAAAATTCGATAAACATAGATGCAGCCCATAGAGGCTTCAAATTCCACTGCAACATACAATTCCTCATTTTTTGGCATCCAAAATTTTTGTGTTTCATTTCAGATGGGAGGAGATTTTCTAGTCGACAAGTGCGGGAAGCTCCTGATGTGTTATCCCCAGAAGTACGCAGCTGACAGACCTTCTATACAGTCCATCATTAACTGTGTGCAAAACGCAACTCAATAGAGAAACCAACCAGCAGAAGTTATCCTTTGATGATGAATGATGGGCGGATTGAAAACCATGTTTTTATGGATCTACCGCTCGGAAGAACCTTATAGTGAAAACTCCGCTGGTAGTAATTTCACTGTTTTGTTTGTAATTGTAATGCGATTTATCTTGTAGTTTAGGCCACATTTGTAGGCATTTTAATTGAATTTTATTTTCCGTATCGGATTTTTTACACATGCGAGCTTCCGAGCATCGATGTATTACGATTCGATTTTCACAATCCAATTCGCCATCAATTTAGCTGATTTTGGTGGCACTCATGCTGATTTGGGTGGCGTAGTTATGACTGTTTATAGCCTTATTGGTGGCTAGTGGTTTGTTAAATTCTTCAATACATGGAGCAGATGGGATGACGTCAGAATGTTACTCTACTGATTGGGGTTTGATTAGTTTATTTTTCGATGAGTGTTTGCCCTTGTTTGAGCCAATTTCGTATCTGATTAAACTAGCTAAAGTTTTTCCCGTTTGAAGCGTTCTACATAGAATGGTCAAATTAATCGAGAATGGTAAATTGAACTAACTTTACAAATCAACCCAAAATTTCTATTTCATTTTGTCCTTGTACGGCTAGCTTACCCGTCTAGTCCCGCATAGATGCAAAGGTCAAATTCCGTTCGGAATTTTTTGCATTTTATCTTGTAAGCTTCGACTTTGGTCTCCGTTTTTGCTCGTTTTGTCCCAATCTGTATTTTTAGAAGTGTTCAATTTCCGGGTGCTGAACTACTCTGTTTAGATTTTAAATCGGTAATCGAGTTTGAAATCATTTTTGTCATGGATTTTTCGGCTTCCTGTTTTTCGGCTAAAATTTTGTCAGCTTTGTTTTCTGTCCGTTGTTTTCAAAAGTTACATACAGAGGCTTCAAAAGCTTAGTAGTAGCCACCAACATCTATTCTCATCAATTTAAGCTAAAGAAGATTGATAATTAGTTATGCAAAAAAAATTTTTTGCTCGAAGTTTGCTACAATTCTGCTGCTTTCCAAGCTTAAGATCAGTTTTTGCAACTCTATAAAAAGTGATGTAGTTCTTGTGTTCAGCGTTTTTTTTTCTCACGTTTCACTATCGGAATTATTAAAACTTCATTTTAAAATTTTAAAGATTTCACGTTTTTTGTGACATTTTGGCTTGAAATTTGAAGTAGTTTTAACACGCTATTCTTTCAGTTTTCTATCGACGCGTGGACGCCAAATCAATATTGCTCAAAAAATATGTTTCAAATAAGATTGAGGAAATTTTATTGGTCAAATATTTACTTCTTAAGATGAAAAATTTATCATTTTAAATTTGACTTTGCGTTCCTTTGTCTGAAGTAACTTTTGGTTGCAAAATTTGATAAATGGAAAAAAGTCTTCCAAAGTTTCCATTTATCAAATTTTGCAACCAAAAGTTACTTCAGACAAATTTTGGGCTGTTTGCAAGTCAAATATTTTCTCCCTGATATAAGCAGTATTTTTATCTTAATGCATTTTATCTTGTAAGCTTCGACTTTGGTCTCCGTTTTTGCTCGTTTTGTCCCAATCTGTATTTTTAGAAGTGTTCAATTTCCGGGTGCTGAACTACTCTGTTTAGATTTTAAATCGGTAATCGAGTTTGAAATCATTTTTGTCATGGATTTTTTGGCTTCCTGTTTTTCGGCTAAAATTTTGTCAGCTTTGTTTTTTGTCCGTTGTTTTCAAAAGTTACATACAGAGGCTTCAAAAGCTTAGTAGTAGCCACCAACATCTATTCTCATCAATTTAAGCTAAAGAAGATTGATAATTAGTTTTGCAAAAAAAATTTTTTGCTCGAAGTTTGCTACAATTCTGCTGCTTTCCAAGCTTAAGATCAGTTTTTGCAACTCTATAAAAAGTGATGTAGTTCTTGTGTTCAGCGTTTTTTTTTCTCACGATTCACTATCGGAATTATTAAAACTTCATTTTAAAATTTTAAAGATTTCACGTTTTTTGTGACATTTTGGCTTGAAATTTGAAGTAGTTTTAACACGCTATTCTTTCAGTTTTCTATCGACGCGTGGACGCCAAATCAATATTGCTCAAAAAATATGTTTCAAATAAGATTGAGGAAATTTTATTGGTCAAATATTTACTTCTTAAGATGAAAAATTTATCATTTTAAATTTGACTTTGCGTTCCTTTGTCTGAAGTAACTTTTGGTTGCAAAATTTGATAAATGGAAAAAAGTCTTCCAAAGTTTCCATTTATCAAATTTTGCAACCAAAAGTTACTTCAGACAAATTTTGGGCTGTTTGCAAGTCAAATATTTTCTCCCTGATATAAGCAGTATTTTTCTGATTAAATAGTTGAGAATAAGTTTTTGAATTTTTGTTTACGTTTTTGAACAAACGGCTGTTTTGGAAACATTCATGATTCAAACCAGCTGATCAGATAATTTACAAAAGATGAAGGAAAAATACAATTTTCTGAAAAGGGCTTTTGATGTTTGCTCAAACATCATACGCACAATAAGTGTTGATTGTTGTTGAGCGTATCATGTGAAAACAAGCTTCCAGTACCTTTCGGAATTTTGAACGGTTTTTAAAGTAACTCAAACGTTTCAAACTACAGTGAAAGTTGCTGACTCTTGACGTTTGTGATGTTGCACGCGTAACAAGTGAAGGTATTGAAACTTAAAACGATAATGAATGAAGCGTATTTTAAAGAGTCGATGAACGTAGTTCAGCTTCTTATAAAGGTAGCGATGATTTTTATTCAGGAAAAACCCTAAAATTTGTTCAGGCTCAATTATTTTTCGCGGTTTGACTTTTGATTTTTTTGAAGTTCAGTTCATATCTTTTATTGAAAGGAAGGCAAAATCCAATATCGAACAGCAAAAGTGTAAAGGCCACGAAAAATGTGATCAACTTTAGTTCCGAAAATCGAATTTTATTACAGAGGCGAAGCAGAGTTTTCAGCACTTGAAAAACATTTTTTTAAAAAGTCGAAAAAAATTTAAGATGTTCAAAAAAAAAATAGGTGAACCAAATTTTTCGTAAGTCTCGATAAAAACAAACACACGCTCAGCTAAAGCTGGAGGTGCGTGACAAGTATTGAATGAGGCTGCTCAACTGATGCAGCACGAAAAATGTGCTGTTAAAAATGGAATTCGCCGAAAATTTTAGTTGTTTCTCTACTGAAATAAGTGACAAAAGTGAAAAATTTCGAGATACTCAATTTTCCCATGAAGATAACATTTTTCATATAAAAAAAAACAAAGAATCGCTGCTTCTGCAGGAACAATTATCGCAACTCGTTCTTTCAATAGAGCTTTTCATCTCAGATTTGATTATGTAAATTTTAGAAAATTCAAAAAGTTTCTAAAAAGCGGCTAAAAGTTTCAAAAAACGTTGAAATTACTTTTCAAAACTTGGTCGCCTAAGCAGAAAAAATTTACAGCGCCGTGTTTCTCGATTGAGCACAACCTGAGTTTTGGCCCAGTAGTTTTCGCGTAAAATCAATAAGTTTCCAAAAAAATTGTCAAAGTTTCAAAAATTTGACAGACTTGAAGGCCGTAACTTTTTTAAGTAACAGGGCATAGCTAGTTTGAAAGGTAAGCTTCAACAACCTATTCTTTTAATTTATCCTATAGTATCAGATTTGACAGATTAGTTAGCACGAAATGTCAGAAAAAAAACGTTCAATGAATCAAAAAAATTTTGACGTTTTCGAGAATCATAGCTTTTTGTGTGAAAAAATTATGCAGACACGTTATTCAGAAGGGATTCACGCAATCTGTATTTTTGATTAAACACAAAATTTCAGATTTGGGAGGGTAGTTTGCGAGAAAAGTCAAACGTCCGAAAAAATTAGGTCCTTAAACCGATGAAAAATAGGCCGGAATATTTTTGACCGATGAAACTTTTTTAGCGAAACAAAAAAAAACAAAGAAGGAAATATGAAGTCAAGGTAAGTAAGTTTACAAAATGCAAACGTGAATTAAACAATTAAAACAAAGTGTAAAGGCCACGAAAAATGTGATCAACTTTAGTTCCGAAAATCGAATTTTATTACAGAGGCGAAGCAGAGTTTTCAGCACTTGAAAAACATTTTTTTAAAAAGTCGAAAAAAATTTAAGATGTTCAAAAAAAAAATAGGTGAACCAAATTTTTCGTAAGTCTCGATAAAAACAAACACACGCTCAGCTAAAGCTGGAGGTGCGTGACAAGTATTGAATGAGGCTGCTCAACTGATGCAGCACGAAAAATGTGCTGTTAAAAATGGAATTCGCCGAAAATTTTAGTTGTTTCTCTACTGAAATAAGTGACAAAAGTGAAAAATTTCGAGATACTCAATTTTCCCAAGAAGATAACATTTTTCATATAAAAAAAAAACAAAGAATCGCTGCTTCTGCAGGAACAATTATCGCAACTCGTTCTTTCAATAGAGCTTTTCATCTCAGATTTGATTATGTAAATTTTAGAAAATTCAAAAAGTTTCTAAAAAGCGGCTAAAAGTTTCAAAAAACGTTGAAATTACTTTTCAAAACTTGGTCGCCTAAGCAGAAAAAATTTCCAGCGCCGTGTTTCTCGATTGAGCACAACCTGAGTTTTGGCCCAGTAGTTTTCGCGTAAAATCAATAAGTTTCCAAAAAAATTGTCAAAGTTTCAAAAATTTGACAGACTTGAAGGCCGTAACTTTTTTAAGTAACAGGGCATAGCTAGTTTGAAAGGTAAGCTTCAACAACCTGTTCTTTTAATTTATCCTATAGTATCAGATTTGACAGGTTAGTTAGCGCGAAATGTCAGAAAAAAAACGTTCAATGAATCAAAAAATTTTTGGCGTTTTCGAGAATCATAGCTTTTTGTGTGAAAAAATTATGCAGACACGTTATTCAGAAGGGATTCACGCAATCTGTATTTTTGATTAAACACAAAATTTCAGATTTGGGAGGGTAGTTTGCGAGAAAAGTCAAACGTCCGAAAAAATTAGGTCCTTAAACCGATGAAAAATAGGCCGGAATATTTTTGACCGATGAAACTTTTTTAGCGAAACAAAAAAAAACAAAGAAGGAAATATGAAGTCAAGGTAAGTAAGTTTACAAAATGCAAACGTGAATTAAACAATTAAAACAAAGTGTAAAGGCCACGAAAAATGTGATCAACTTTAGTTCCGAAAATCGAATTTTATTACAGAGGCGAAGCAGAGTTTTCAGCACTTGAAAAACATTTTTTTAAAAAGTCGAAAAAAATTTAAGATGTTCAAAAAAAAAATAGGTGAACCAAATTTTTCGTAAGTCTCGATAAAAACAAACACACGCTCAGCTAAAGCTGGAGGTGCGTGACAAGTATTGAATGAGGCTGCTCAACTGATGCAGCACGAAAAATGTGCTGTTAAAAATGGAATTCGCCGAAAATTTTAGTTGTTTCTCTACTGAAATAAGTGACAAAAGTGAAAAATTTCGAGATACTCAATTTTCCCATGAAGATAACATTTTTCATATAAAAAAAACAAAGAATCGCTGCTTCTGCAGGAACAATTATCGCAACTCGTTCTTTCAATAGAGCTTTTCATCTCAGATTTGATTATGTAAATTTTAGAAAATTCAAAAAGTTTCTAAAAAGCGGCTAAAAGTTTCAAAAAACGTTGAAATTACTTTTCAAAACTTGGTCGCCTAAGCAGAAAAAATTTCCAGCGCCGTGTTTCTCGATTGAGCACAACCTGAGTTTTGGCCCAGTAGTTTTCGCGTAAAATCAATAAGTTTCCAAAAAAATTGTCAAAGTTTCAAAAATTTGACAGACTTGAAGGCCGTAACTTTTTTAAGTAACAGGGCATAGCTAGTTTGAAAGGTAAGCTTCAACAACCTGTTCTTTTAATTTATCCTATAGTATCAGATTTGACAGGTTAGTTAGCGCGAAATGTCAGAAAAAAAACTTTCAATGAATCAAAAAATTTTTGACGTTTTCGAGAATCATAGCTTTTTGTGTGAAAAAATTATGCAGACACGTTATTCAGAAGGGATTCACGCAATCTGTATTTTTGATTAAACACAAAATTTCAGATTTGAGAGGGTAGTTTGCGAGAAAAGTCAAACGTCCGAAAAAATTAGGTCCTTAAACCGATGAAAAATAGGCCGGAATATTTTTGACCGATGAAACTTTTTTAGCGAAACAAAAAAAAACAAAGAAGGAAATATGAAGTCAAGGTAAGTAAGTTTACAAAATGCAAACGTGAATTAAACAATTAAAACAAAGTGTAAAGGCCACGAAAAATGTGATCAACTTTAGTTCCGAAAATCGAATTTTATTACAGAGGCGAAGCAGAGTTTTCAGCACTTGAAAAACATTTTTTTAAAAAGTCGAAAAAAATTTAAGATGTTCAAAAAAAAAATAGGTGAAACAAATTTTTCGTAAGTCTCGATAAAAACAAACACACGCTCAGCTAAAGCTGGAGGTGCGTGACAAGTATTGAATGAGGCTGCTCAACTGATGCGGCACGAAAAATGTGCTGTTAAAAATGGAATTCGCCGAAAACTTTAGTTGTTTCTCTACTGAAATAAGTGACAAAAGTGAAAAATTTCGAGATACTCAATTTTTCCATGAAGATAACATTTTTCATATATAAAAAAAATTCGCTGCTTCTGCAGGAACAATTATCGCAACTCGTTCTTTCAATGGAGCTTTTCATCTCAGATTTGATTATGTAAATTTTAGAAAATTCAAAAAGTTTCTAAAAAGCGGCTAAAAGTTTCAAAGTTTCGCGTAAAATCAATAAGTTTCCAAAAAAATTGTCAAAGTTTCAAAAATTTGACAGACTTGAAGGCCGTAACTTTTTTAAGTAACAGGGCATAGCTAGTTTGAAAGGTAAGCTTCAAAAACCTGTTCTTTTAATTTATCCTATAGTATCAGATTTGACAGGTTAGTTAGCGCGAAACGTCAGAAAAAAAACGTTCAATGAATCAAAAAATTTTTGTCGTTTTCGAGAATCATAGCTTTTTGTGTGAAAAAATTATGCAGACACGTTATTCAGAAGGGATTCACGCAATCTGTATTTTTGATTAAACACAAAATTTCAGATTTGGGAGGGTAGTTTGCGAGAAAAGTCAAACGTCCGAAAAAAATTAGGTCCTTAAACCGATGAAAAATAGGCCGGAATATTTTTGACCGATGAAACTTTTTAAGCGAAACAAAAAAAAACAAAGAAGGAAATATGAAGTCAAGGTAAGTAAATTTACAAAATGCACAAAATGCAAACGTGAATTAAACAATTAAAACAACGTTAAAAAATGCGCGTAGAAAAAAACAATTCTAAGACGTAGAAAAATTCCGACTGTCCCCTAATTCATACCGATTAGTTTTTGGGAAAAAAGTATTGAAAATCTATAAATTTTGGACAATATCAAAGTGGGAAATTATTAATTTCATACGACTCAACATTTCCCACTTTAATATTGTCCGAAATTAATGCAACTGATCTGAATAGCTAGCCTCATGTCAATTTGGACCGTTTTAGTTGTGCGGGATAATTCACCACGCATAAATAATTCGCGTTACGCTCTGAGCATAATGAATAAATTCTTCAAAGCGCGCCTAATTTAGTCCAGAACATGGCCAATTTGGTAATTTTCAAACCCCCAGAACTTTACAAAAAAAGATCGGAGGTAAAATAACTTTTTAAATTTGAACTCAAGAAGTCGATATCTTCAATGGGGTACAAAACATTTGTTGAAAACTATTCGATCGGCGAAAACTGACTGAAGAAAAAAACCACACCCTTTATAAATATTCCGTTTTCTTCGATAGCCGATCAAAACTATCGAAATGTTTGATAGGGTGAACACTGCTCCATAAAATTTGAAAGTCAGTCGGAACATTCGGCCTTCGCCCTGATACGAGCAGTTTTGTTATTATATATTGAATTCGCTAAATAACTATGCGTCTCATTTGCGTTAAAATTTTCATGTGGATTACCTAATTGACAGAATCGCAAATGACTTTTTTAGGCCGAGAAACAAAGTGTTATACGGCATAAATATTCGTTGTTATAAGTTTGTTGAAAAGTTTTTTTTATACTATAAGTCATATATGCCTGATTTAACCGGAGTTTTGAAAACAAAGATTGAACAATTAATTCATTGATTAGAAAAATTAACGAAAGTTTGCTTGTTTTGGCCGTTTAACGTTTGCACTTGCAGTTTGTTTCAACTTTTCAAACGGGACTAAAAATTACTTCGGATCTCTTCAACTATATCCCCCTTTTGCATTAGGGGGATATTCGTTACTAAAAAATTCTTATATGCTTAACTCTTGATTTATTTCTTTATAGGGGGATATTCGTTACTAGGCACCCGAGGGGGAAATAGTTGAAGAGATCCGTTACTTTTCACGAAAGGTATCTTTTGCATCTAAAACAATGTCCTAACAACTAGCCACCTTCCGGAAGTTATTCACTTTCGGGCGTTGTATTTGCGACTACGCCTGTGGACATCGAATTGATCAATAACTATGGTTTCATTGCATCCTTACAAGTGCCAAAGCACTACGCGTATCAGTATGCGAACCTCTAGTTGCTGCTCACAAACGGGTTTAGATTATGAAAAGTTCAATATCCTTATTTTTCTCGACCGCATATTACTGATTGGTATACAACTTTAAATTTGGTGTTTTTTGTGCTATTATTCTACAACAAAGCTAACGATGGGGTTGAGTAAAAAATGGTTTTAGTACCGTAAATTATGTTATCAGCTCTGAAAAACGAAATAAACAAAAGTGTAAAACAGAGGTCAAAAGACGCTTATTATTATTTTTTGCAAAATAGCTAAGGGTCTTTATTTTTTTGGAAAATTTTTATCTCTGCTTGGACAGCGTATTAAGATAAAAGCGTTTTAAGATGGTTTTTTACTCGATTCTGACTGAGGTTTGTTTGTAGTACCGTTTTTTATGAGTTTACGAGTATTTAAGAGGATACAGTATCCATGCATCATCCTCGCATAATCGCAGTTGTCACATAAGAATACAAAATGGAGCTCGGAAAAACCATGCGACCGGAGACAAAACATGACGGTTTCCTAGAATGCTGTTTAAGCCAAGAAAAAACATTTTAGGATGACGAAAAATTGTTGATGATTTTATCACTTGCCTGTATTTTGCCGATTTTTGCTATCAATTGCCTCAAAGCAGTGCCATAAAAGTCAATTCAACCAAAAAAAAAACTCGACTCGAAACTTTTTTGTCGTTCTAATTTTTTTGATCAAAACGTCAGCGTTCCAAGTCATTGATAACCAAGGACAAAGCGAAAAAAGAATGACCGGTTACTGTGCGAGTAGAACAGAATGCTCCGATCACGGCCTTGAAAAAAACACACACAAAAGTTTTTGTTTTTTACAAATTAGTGTCGTTTTTTTGGGTGGTTTGACAAACGGATCTGAACAAAAACAAAAGCATAATCGACAGTCATAGTAAAACTGACAAATTGAGCAACAGTTTTGGGAAAAAATGGCTAAAATCACAAAAATTTTTTGGAGAAATCAAAAAACTGTTCACCAAAAAATAGTTAAGTTTCTGATTCACAAAATTGCTTTAAAAACTCCAAAGACCAATTTTACTTAAAAAAACTAAAATTGATCATAAATAAGCTATTGAAAAAAGGCCTAAATTAAGTATAAAACAACCCGCTCGCTCGCTTTGTTTGCTCAAAGTCAGACCCAAAACCAAAATTTCAAACGGGTATTTTTAAAAATTGATTACGGTGGTTCGATTCACGACTGAAAACGGTTTAGTATGGTTTATCACTCAATCGCTTCTAATAATTATTTGTTTTACCTGATTGTGCGTGGAAAACAAAAAAAGCTAAGACAACCGAATTCAAAGTTCCTTCTCACTTTCAACGGTCGGAGCAAACACAACAATGATGAATTCTATGAACTAAGTCACTGTTCAGTGAAGTGTATCGGTTAAGTGGAGGTTTGAATGAGATTTGAGGGAAAATGAGACAAAAACTGGTAGCTTTCAGCTCCCTTATAAAGAGCATTTTTTGCTTTTCAGCAGTTTTGGTGAAATCCTTTTTTCCCTTAACTAATGAAATTTTAAAAACTGGTGAACGGATGTCACGAATCTATTTTAAGAATTCTCTAGTATTTAAGCTAAGGGGTATAAAAAGAAATTTAAAAAAGAAATCTTGCTTTTTCAACTAAAAATTTCATGTTTCAGTTCAAATCAGAATATGAGGGGTGTCATTTCTGCCTCAACACACTTCCCCTCTCTCAAAAATTTCTCGGCATCAGAAATAACAGCCAAAGTTCAAACTAATCTTTTTTTGTGAGTTCTTCCTTTTTCTTTACTTCACTTTGCTCGCTTCTGGTAAAACCTTTTAATTTTCCTTCTTGGCGCTTGTAGTGAAGACAAATTCCTAGCTGTTATGGGACCAGCAGACCCGAGTGGATGTTGTGCCGTAAATGACAAATAGTCCTCTTTCACGGCGTGGCTTATCAGACTTCCGTAAAGTTAGGTCTGTTTCTTACTGCGAGCAGAGGTCCTGAATGAAGAAGATTTAATTCTATCTTGATCGTTCGTTTGATCTGGCGTTGTTTCAGGGGGATGATTACTGATTTAGTGGGGTCTGATTCTGGAGTTGATCTGGTTGTATTCAAAGGGCCTTGTTGCGGAGTGAAATCTGGTTCCAGCACTAAATCTTCCCGGAAGTAGATCAGATTGGTCTGGTACCGATGTTGAATTGGATCGGGCTGCGAATCTTTTGGTCTTTTTTGCCCGGTTGTTGTGTTTTTGGTCTTTTTCGCCCGGTTGCTGTGTCTTTTCTCTGAAGTTGGAGCTGATTTTGAACAAGAAGGTTGTTTAACTGGCGAAGAACTTGCCACCAGAGGTTGAATGATCCGCTTGAGTTAGATGATGATCATGTGAGATTCAAAATTGGAATGACTGCAGGCATCGTCCATACTAAGGTGCTAGTTTTGGCAACTTTTGACTCCAAACTTTTTTGTCGTTCTAATTTTTTTGATCAAAACGTAGCGTTCCAAGTCATTGATAACCAAGGACAAAGCGAAAAAAGAATGACCGGTTACTGTGCGAGTAGAACAGAATGCTCCGATTACGGCCTTGAAAAAAACACACACAAAAGTTTTTGTTTTTTACAAATTAGTTTCGTTTTTTTGGGTGGTTTGACAAACGGATCTGAACAAAAACAAAAGCATAATCGACAGTCATAGTAAAACTGACAAATTGAGCAACAGTTTTGGAAAAAATGGCTAAAAACACAAAAATTTTTTTGGAGAAATCAAAAAACTGTTCACCAAAAAATAGTTAAGTTTCTGATTCACAAAATTTCTTTAAAAACTCCAAAGACCAATTTTACTTAAAAAAACTAAAATTGATCATAAATAAGCTATTGAAAAAAGGCCTAAATTAAGTATAAAACAACTCGCTCGCTCGCTTTGTTTGCTCAAAGTCAGACCCAAAACCAAAATTTCAAACGGGTACTTTTAAAAATTGGTTACGGTGGTTCGATTCACGACTGAAAACGGTTTAGTATGGTTTATCACTCAATCGCTTCTAATGATTATTTGTTTTACCTGATTGTGCGTGGAAAACAAAAAAAGCTAAGACAACCGAATTCAAAGTTCCTTCTCACTTTCAACGGTCGGAGCAAACACAACAATGCAAAAGCGCCAAGATGGTTTGCAGTAAGCGTACTTTTTGCCATAATTGATACATCAATTTTTCAATCAAAGTTTCATAATTTTTGCAAAATTTTTATCCGTATTTTAGCTGTTGCTAAATGGAGTTTAAAAAAATTTTCAGAAGCAGGCAGTATAGAATGAAAGTTCGCATTAATCCAAGGGCTAACGTTTTTTATAAATGTTTTTTGAGAATATGCATGTCTGTCAGTGAAACCTCGCTTACAGGTATTGGCAAAGTATTTTTTAGCTATAGCCAAATTACAAAAACCAGAAGATGTTGCTTCAGACGTTATTAGGTGAATACGATTACATGAGATTGTGAAATGCGAACCCACAGACTTTCTAATTCGAATGTGAGACGACTGATACCAAATGGGTTGAATTGATTTGAGTAAGCAAAGTAGAAAAAAAGTTATTCTGCAATTTTTCACCTGAATCAGGAGAAAACGATAAAAAAAATAATTTAACCAAAAATGGCTAGCTCAGTCGGTAGCTATCGACCTTGACAAAAACAATTCAAGTAAAACAATACTCTTAAGCTAACACTTAACCTCAATGCTAGCACACATCATCAACACTAAATATTACAATAGCTATGTCTTCAGAACGCCGGACAAAACGGACGCTAAGAATATGGTGTCCTCTCTTATTTCTCTCCTAGAAAGTTAACTAAAGTTTGCATAAAGTTTTTAAATAAGTATTTGATTTAAAACATCAACCAGAAGTCTGAGAATTATTTTTACGTATTATGCCTGTTCGGGTATACTACTTTAAATTGGATTCAGTAAACTAAGTCACTGTTCCGGGTCGTAGATCGGATTAGTGGACGTTCGGATAAGTTTTGAAATACTACTGTATGATGAATTCTATGAACTAAGTCACTGTTCAGTGAAGTGTATCGGTTTAGTGGAGGTTTGGATGAGATTTGAGGGAAAATGAGACAAAAACTGGTAGCTTTCAGCTCCCTTATAAAGAGCATTTTTTGCTTTTCAGCAGTTTTGGTGAAATCCTTTTTTCCCTTAACTAATGAAATTTTAAAAACTGGTGAACGGATGTCACGAATCTATTTTAAGAATTCTCTAGTATTTAAGCTAAGGGGTATAAAAAGAAATTTAAAAAAGAAATCTTGCTTCTTCAACTAAAAATTTCATGTTTCAGTTTAAATCAGAATATGAGGGGTGTCATTTCTGCCTCAACAGACTTCCCCTCTCTCAAAAATTTCTCGGCACCAGAAATAACAGCCAAAGTTCAAACTAATCATTTTTTGTGAGTTCTTCCTTTTTCTTTACTTCACTTTGCTCGCTTCTGGTAAAACCTTTTAATTTTCCTTCTTGGCGCTTGTAGTGAAGACAAATTCCTAGCTGTTATGGGACCAGCAGACCCGAGTGGATGTTGTGCCGTAAATGACAAATAGTCCTCTTTCACATTGTGGCTTATCAGACTTCCGTAAAGTTAGGTCTGTTTCTTACTGCGAGCAGAGGTCCTGGATGAAGAAGATTTAATTCTATCTTGATCGTTCGTTTGATCTGGCGTTGTTTCAGGGGGATGATTACTGATTTAGTGGGGTCTGATTCTGGAGTTGATCTGGTTGTGTTCAAAGGGCCTTGTTGCGGAGTGAAATCTGGTTCCAGCACTAAATCTTCCCGGAAGTAGATCAGATTGGTCTGGTACCGATGTTGAATTGGATCGGGCTGCGAATCTTTTGGTCTTTTTCGCCCGGTTGTTGTGTTTTTGGTCTTTTTCGCCCGGTTGTTGTGTTTTTTCTCTGAAGTTGGAGCTGATTTTGAACAAGAAGGTTGTTTAACTGGCGAAGAACTTGCCACCAGAGGTTGAATGATCCGCTTGAGTTAGATGATGATCATGTGAGATTCAAAATTGGAATGACTGCAGGCATCGTCCATACCAAGGTGCTAGTTTTGGTAACTTTGGACGCTATCTTCCGGTGTTGAACCTGACTCGGAGCTGGAGTTGTCTTCTTTGACATTGCTGAAATCATTGTGAGTTGTCTGAGAGCTGTGTACTTAGAGCTGGGTGGTTCATCTGGCGACAAGGAAGACACTGCTTTTTTCATCACCCACCGTCTTCTGGTGTGATGGATCCTTGATGACTTGAAACTTGGAAAGATTTCAACCGTATGGAATATCACTTTGTCCTAAATCCTTCCGGGACTTCGTAAAGCAGTTCGAAGGAGAAACGTTGACTATTTTATCTAGATAAAATGTTTACATTTTTTTCGGAGTTGCGACCTTGCTGTAAACTTCTACTGATATCGGGTTAGAAATAAGTAGCGACTCGATATAACTGTTGGGTCGAGAGATAGGAGGTTCGATTGTGTCTGTTCTGAACGGTAAAGTCCCTGAGTGCAGGCTTGTCCTGAGCGAAGCTGCTAGGAACTGATTCCGATCCGTCAAGGTACTTAGAGCTTGAACACCTTCCTCATGTGATAAATTTTTTCTCAGTCTTCCATTCGTTGGCAGCAGTCATTTGTATTAGAGTGTATAACAAATTGACGGATTGTTGAACTTGAAACTCTGGGGGACACCTTGGCTCTAGAAACTTTTTCTAGCCACCTTAATCCTTGGTCTGCTTCTCTCATCAGCTGTTGGACTAAAATTAACATAAATTAAAGTTTTTTGGTCGCCAGTGACCCTTCAGTATCTGGCTTCTTACCGAATTGTGATTCAAACGGACGCATTCCGTTTTCTGAAGTTTTTGGAGGAAATTTTTTGACAAAATACACCTTCTTTCATTCATTTAGATTTGCGAAACTGATCAAATACCTTGTTTTTTGAACGTGAATGCTAGTCCGCTCTTACATTTTTAGATAAATTGTATGTAAAATTGTAAACTTTTTGTTAAAATGTTAAATGCAAGCAAGGTAAATAAAAATTCATTGGCTCTAGTTGATTTGGTAATCATATCTGATGGATTTTTGGAGTACAGGTTGATAGCATCAAATATGAAAACCTGATTTTCCAAACTTTCCAATAGTTAACACCTTACAAAACCTTACTGCAGTTAGGTTAGGTCGACTGTGTTAATCATTGTTTTCTGAAACTCCTTCGGCATGTCTGCGATGCCATCAATATCGGTCTGAAAACGATACGTACTACAGATATCCCACACCACATATAATGCTAAAATTACAATGATTACCAACTAAATCACCAAGTAAATAAAGAATGATAGCGTATTTCAAATCTAGAGATGCAAACCCAAATTTTCTCGGAGTATCTGTATTGATTATTTGAGCTGCGACTTCCAACTGTTCTAGTAGATTTGGCGTTTGATTGTGATTTTTCTAGATCTGGTCGTTCATGGCTATGTTTATCAAACCATCTTTCTTGGCCGCTTTCACCACCTGAGATTCAAAATGGTCGCTGGTGCATTTGTTAAAGTTCACAATATGCCCTTCTTTGACGAGTTTCTTGAACTCAATGCACCCTTTTTCCTGAAAGGGGATCAGCATTTGACGTCCCGTATCTTGAATCGGTACTAATGGGCCTTTGATCGAAACTTTACCTAAAGAAATAGATAGCTCTCGATTGCACACCGGTCCTGATTGAGTAGTTTGCACTCCAGGGAACTTTGCAGATCGAAACCAAGAAAAAAATTGGTTTTATTCTCGGAGATTGAATATGGCAACCCAGGGACGATTCGTGTTCCATTAGGGTTCTGAATAGCTTGATTGTTCTCCAATTGTAATCTACATAATGAGTATCGATTGGATTTCTGAAATTGATAGTAAATTGACAAGGGCTCCAATCTTTGCCAGGATATTCTCCGTCTTTTATTATAAAAAATAGCCGGCCTGCCCGTGTCTACAGTGGCTTTTAAAATTGTTTCGTTGACTCTCAGAGTAATTCAAACACATTTGATTTTTCCTGTAGCTTTCTTGATATTTTCCAGCTCTTTGACTGAACATTTAGTTTTGGATGTAAAGGGTGGATTCACCCATTGTTGGAATATTTAATATCGAATATTTTGACACGCTATTTGTCATCATAAGATCACATTCGTCCTCTGATGTGGATTCGGAAACTTCGCCAACAGTTTTGACTTTACTTCTGGAATTATAACATCTGGAAAAATGGCCCTTTCAGTTACAGCTCTTACATGATACGTGTTTTACTGGACAGGATAGTTTGTGATTCGCAGAAAATCTTTTCCACAAAAATAACGGTTTGATTTCTCTTGGCTGGTTTTGGGTATGTCGGTTGTTGAATTTGCCCCTTGAATTTTGGGTCCGATTTGTTCTGCTTTGGATGTTGTTCTTTTTTTGAACCGACAGGCTTCGTTCTTGTTTTATCTTGAACGAAATTGAATCATGGTTTTGGCCTGAATTAAAACTTGAATTTGAAGGTTTTCAATGATCCAAATGTTTCTGAAGAGTAGTGGCCATGACGCAGCTTGCCTCTTGAAGCTGATACGAAGCTTTCCTCAGATGAACTTTCTCGTCGGATACAAAGGTCACGTTGGATGTCTTTAAACCTCTTTTCGGCAATGAAAATGTCACAAGCGAATTTCTTCTCATGATTTTCTGTTTAACCGCACTGGGCGGCTTGGCCCGGTTATCTTGGGAGATAAATTTTTCCGGACTTTCACGAGCTGATAAAAAGGTTTTGTACAGATTGTTTCTTGCAAAAATGTAGTTCAGAACGCAAGTTGAATAGGGTTTCTCGAAGATTAGTTAGCGGAAAATGGCTGATAGAGCAGAAACTTTTATAGAGCAGCAAACACAGCAGAGTTTCATGTGAAGAGCAAAATTTAGTAATTTATATCTGAGCGTTTGAAAAACATCAAATTTTTGATATGAGTACGAAATTTATATGGCATTTAAATGGTAGAGAAAAAATTCGAACAATTTCTATGAAGCAGTGAAAAAATCTTGAAATATGGTGTAACTGCGCATATATAATGGTTCAAAACGATACATTTTGATCCAACCTGGATTTTTTTGGCTGTGTTATTGTATTTCAAAGCATAACGAGACCATTTGTGTAATAAACAAGACGGTTTTGTGATTCATAAATCATAATGCAATACGAACAGATAATTATTTTAGTCAGTCTATACACGATCCTCTTTTTATTCTTTTTAATAATTTAATTTTCGAAAAGGTATTTTGTCTTTATTGATTGATATACAAAATACTTAATGAACAAAATATCGAAATCTGAAGCGTGATTTTATAAACAATTTAATGGTTTTTACTTGAATTTTTCAAAAATCTTTCCATTATTTCTAGTCCAGCTTTATCATTTCCTACATAATGAGCTCAGCGTTGTTTCTGTCTAGGATAAGATTGGTATTTATAATTCTATCAAACAATTTTTCGTGGTCCACCACACAAAAAAAAACAAAACAGGTGTTTGTGTGACAGTAATATATTCACGCTGTCTGTTGTATTCTACATTACACTCTCAAATACGTGCATAAAATCATCATCTAGCTGAGTAGCGATGTTTTTTGTTTGGATTATATTTTTTCGGCTATAAAAAGTAAAATCGGACTTGTTTTCTTTTTCTAATCATTCTTAAATTGTTCCGTGTTTGAAAGAAAAATTTGTTCACGTATTTGATTAAAAGCTAACAGCAGTCTTGCTATATTTGGTAAATTTTTTTCAATGGTAATTGCTCGTGATTGTATTCAATGGTAAGTCGTGATCGCTTTTTTACCGCCGAATATTTGTTAAAAAGTCTCCAAGAGGTGCTTTTCTTTGTTCAACTACACTACTAGCTCTCAATCAAAATGAAAGAAACTTCTCTCTAGATATCAAACCACAATAATAGATACCTCACCATTAGCTCACTTGTGAGTCTCATTATACTTGACAAAGTTTTTATCACGAACGTGGTAGAGTTACTACAACATTCTCTAACATTGGTAGTGCTCATTCTTTAGTCGACAAAGAGCGATGAATTGGCCATGTTACTCCATTTCGGCGACAACGTCATTTTTTATACCAACTTTGTTATTAACGATTTGTTTATAAACTAGCTTTAAAAAGTGATCAACGAGTATCCGGAAATGTTGCCACGCTTGAATCGTAGCCAGACCTCGGCAGCTTTATTTTTCAGCAATGCCGAAATGGCAAACGATCAGCAACAACCCGAACTTATCTTATACTCAAAAAAATACAGCAACTTGTATTTGAATAAAAAAAGTGGTAAGAATTCCAAAAATAGCATTCGCCGAAGATCTCCCGAATGGGCAGGCGAGGAAGGGGAGCTGGATAAGCGGTACGGGCGGCGGACTCCAGCTGAATTTGGTCATGTGGTAAAATTGACCAATGGGAAGCCGACTTCGAAACAGAGCGTTAACAGAAGATCCGGTTAGCTTTACCATTAAAAAACAAGCTGTCAAATTGATTTCCTGAAATTTTTACCCCTGCGATAAGGTCTTATTTTGGAAGGTTTTGAATTGTCTTTTTCGACCTTTTTCTAAATTTGCCGGCGGCGCAAAATAATTGGTCAAAAAGGGATTTTAAAAGTGAATTGGGAGAGCTCAAATAATCAATTCGGTGCACCTAAAAAAACGTCGTCAATTTTTTTCATACCTTTGAAAAATGTTGCTGGGTTGTTTCGTCAACAATTTTGCTTGATAATTAAAAAAATATTTGCTGCATTTTTTACAAAAAATAAGAACAACTAAACCAATTTATGACAAATTTATGTACCTACAAACGAGACAGTGTATTTATTTGAACGAAGCGCTCTTTTGAAACTCGAGAAAGTTTTTTGCAGGTCGCTATGGCAGCAGCGAACGAATCAACTCTGCCAACGTGCAAAAATCAGGCTGTGCTTTAAACTGGTGCACTAATTACCCTTTCTCATCTCTGCAAGATATGCATTCCCAGTCTGTAGCCAAACAGCAGTCGAACCTAGGTTTGAACCAGCGACCTCTAAGCCAACGCTCACATTTGAGCAGCGGACGTCGGAACCTTCCTAAAAAACTAAGTGCAGCGTCATCTATTGTGTCAAGTGCGTGTCTCCTTACGCCACAGTCGCTAGAAGAACACAAGCAAATTATGGAAGCTTTAGACGAACAGTTTGTGAGGGATGAACAAATGATTATTCAACAGGCTAGCAGTCAGCAACAGTGCACTGGAGGTCAACGGGGTGGGTCTTCAGGACGGTTCTACCCGGAAACTCCAAGGAGCGAATTGTCCTTGAAAAAAATCCTAGTGATGAAATGGCTTCAAGCTGTAGAACAGGCTCGAAGCTCAAACTCATTAGCTTCAGTGTCAACTGGATACTAGAAGAAATCTCATAAAAACTACTTGAAATGTCAAGTTGCTCTAGACTTGCAAAATCAATAAAGATCTCGAAATTTTCTCAAATACAAAATCAAATTAACAAAAAGCAAGAGGCCAAAATATGTCAACATAAACAAGATATTTTAGAGAAATTATTATTTATTTTTTTGTGCAGTAATTCAATGTGCCAAATATTGTTTTTTTTTAATTATCCAGACTTGATGATTTTAGACCTATAACCACATAATGTCCCAAACCACATAGTAGATCAAAGAAGAGTTGCGGAGGCCAACTTTCCGCAGAAAATTGACCTCCTCATTACTCAATATTGTGCGAAAGGTCTATTTTACACTACTTAAAGCTCCAATTGTTTTCTCAATCAAAACTTTCTTTTTTCTCAATATCATTTTTCTGAAGCCGCCGCAGGCATCATAATTAAAATATTCTCGCGGAACTCACGAATTTGTAACTCGCGACAGAATCTCGCGACAGAATTTGTAATTCAAAATTTTGTTTTCAGCTTGTTTTTTACTCTTACTTTTTATAATCGTACATGACTTATTCTGCACTGCGAGTCTACCGGTACTAAACTTTTTTCGCTTCAATGAATATTTGAAAATTATTCATCATTTTTCTTTAGTTTGTTCATTTCTTTTTTGCCAGACCTCAGTTTTTTCTATTAGTTCGTTGGCTTTGAACAATTCTACTTATTACGCTATTTTACCATTCTTGAGTTTTTGATTTTGATAATCCTACTTTCCGAAAGAAACTTTCATTTATATCTGAAAATTATTCTCTCATTTTAGATTTTCAAAATGTTTTTCAAGTTCAAAATTTCCTGATTCGCTTTTCATGCAACATTCAGCTTTTCCTTTGTTTTTTAATTGTTACACTTTCGTGAGAGCGCGGCTAATTAGTGAATTTGACCTAAAAAGTACCGCAAATAATCATCAGACTGGGCACCTGATATATCATGTAAAAGCCCTTTCAGTCGGGATTCGAACGACATTAAAAAAACTTCCGTGTCGAGAAGCACCTTTTTGAAGTTTTTGATTTTTGTCAAATTCGAGCTATTAAGGTGAGCTTCCAGGCTTACAATAGCGTATTTATGCTTGATTTAAACCGCGAAAACTTAGTTTCACTCAATTTAAGTGTTTTTTTTGGAATTTTTAGCGCAATTTGTGGAATCAAAAAATTTTCGATAAATCTGCTAAAAATTGAATTTTTTTTCACTGTTCTCAATTGTCCTATTTTACTTTGCTTAACGAATATCAGGGGCGGATCTAGGATTTTCTCGAGGGGGGGGGCGGATTTTCAAAAAATTTTTGAAAATTCGGACGATCTTTTTTTTATTTTAGGTCGATCAGATTGATTTTCCGAACTCTCCCAAAGCAGTAAAAGGACCCTGTTTTGGCCAAATTTTCTGCGCCGCAGGCATTTTTTTGAAAAAACAGGTCAAAAAAGCCGTTTTTGGGCACTTTTTGGAAAATTTTGACAAAAAAAAACGCGTTTTTTTGGCGCGCGCTCCCCCTCAAAATTAGTATATATTGGCGCCTTTAGAAAAATTTTAGGGTCGGTCGGCCAAAAATTGATTTCTTAAAAAGTACCAAAGGGGGGACCCTTTGGGTTGGCAGGGGTTCGAATCCCTGAGAGAGAGATTAAAAAATGTACAGAAACATGGCCTCAAAAGCTAACCAATGCTGTCAAAAGTTAACTCAAGCATCAGCATTGGTTTTGTTTTTCTTAGTTTTTCTCTACATTTTCAATACGCAATCACGTTCAGTAAGTATTAAAGCAACCATTCCTTGTATCCCAAAATCTTTTAATTGCAAATTAACTTAACACAAACTGCACTGATCATGCCCTCAAACGCCAAAAAAAATTTTAAACAGAAGCGAAGTTGCACTTCGCATAAACAAGCAAAAATATGATCCATAACGCTACTGTGAAAACTGAATGAGAAAAACTTTGAGTCTACAAAATTTCTCAAGTGACGCACCCTAATTTTGAGTCTACATAATTGCTTTGTAACGCAGTACCAGTCAAATTGGAAAAAAAATGAAATTTACCAACTAACATGCCTCAATTTATAGAGCGGACGCATTTAAACTAGTAAACCAAAATATTCATGAAAAACATCCGACCCTGCCCAGGTTCGAACCCTCTTATTTTGTTGCGGGTCTCCTTACCTCTACGCTACAGATCCATGATACCTTGAAGCTTAAGTGCTATTTGTAACATAATAGTCTGTGTATCCTTAGCATTGGCTGTACTTAATAGCTGTTTATTGATCCAGTTGAACTCTTTCAAAATGAACACATTTTGTCCGCAATAATTTTTGCGACTTAGATTGAAATTCACTACAATCTACAATTTTGAAAGGGTTAACTTGGTGGCAATTATTCTGTACTGCTCTCTGTTGATTGCCCCTTCTGTGTATTGCTTTTAGGCTGTCTTGTCAATACAATTTAATGATCTCCAATAGTAAACTTTTTCAAATGAATATACGTCTAATTACAGAAGGCTCTGAATAGTCGCGATATAATTTATCAGTCAAAGCGAAAGGATCTGAAATTTTTAAGCTTGATTGCAAGTCACCGAGGAGTCCGGAAAAAGGCTATTAACACAGGAAGGAGTCGCCGGAGGGTCTTCACTCGCAAGGGGTCTTTTTTCAGCGTTCGTATCTTATGTCGATTGCCGCAATAAAATAATTGTGCCACCGTCCATTATTTTGCATAAATTACTTATTTCCGGCCTAAGGGGGCGTTTTTTTTCAAGTGCTAATAGCTTCAGATCCACCCGCTGGAAAAGGTTCAATTTATAACACAAGATGTATCTTGCCATTACCTATCATCCATCCAATTTTCAGCTCCTTGCGCTCATTGGAGCCCAGAAATGACTTCTGGAGTTAGGATGGGTCTGTTTACTTTGGGCATAAACGGAAGTGGGGGTCCTAGGTGTCTGGGGTTCAAAACTTAAGCTTACCTCAACTAGGCTTACATTATACTAAAATTTGAACCCATTACCGCCGTTAGTTGTCGAGTTCTGATAGATGATTTGATCCAAGCATACGAAAAACGGGACCCCTCAGACCTTTGGGGGTCAAGTGATAACGGTCCCCGGAAGTGTAGACCATTAGTTTTCAGTCCCCATTTACACTTCCGGGGAACGTTATCACTTGCCCCCTAAAGGTCTGAGGGGTCCCGTTTTTGTATGCTTGAGTCAAATCATCTCTAGTATCGCGCCTCTGAATTTCATAATATTAGCTTCCTTTGTTCCGATTTGGGGGTGGGGTTGCTGATTTTGTCAAATTTTTTTTTCTGGCATAGGGGTGACAATTTCTGACGAACTTCATCTATTTTAAGCGTAACTCATTGTTTGCCTATCTACTTCTTTTATCGAATAACCACTTTAACTGCACGTATTTGAATTATGAGTTTTAATATTGTGTGCAAACCGACTTTACTTTAGGATGAAATATTCCGGTTACTCAAAAATTGTAGTATTTATTGAGGCCAGCTCTACCGCCCGCAAAGCCAAGCTCCATGATTTACCCCGAAAAAACAGTTATGCATTCCGCCGCAAGGCCTTACCCTTTTCCCTTTGTAATCAAACACACTATCGTTTCGGGAAGGCAGCGTTACATGACGTAACCGCTGCCTCCACCCTGCAAGATTTGCGCGAAAATGAATTAGAGCACCAGGGTGATTCGGTACGCCTCAAGCGAATCGCATCCTCGATACTTTACTTAACGTCGCTACGAACCCACGGTCGCGCCGTCAGTCGTGCTTGCAACGGTTGCCAAGTTCTCCGTCCGATCATGATCGACGACGGACCGATGAGGCACCTTAGTTTTAGCAACAAGAAAAATATGTGCCGGAAATTCACCCTCAACTTGGGCAGCAATCCGTTACCAACAGAGGACAGCCTCACCATAAATTTAATAACACACGAACCAATCACCCCTGAGTGTTCCCGCCCAAATTCCAATTGTTTTCTTGAGTGTATTCACTATTTGCTGACGGGTAAAACCCCATAAATTTACCCGCTTGCAAGCCGAGTTAACCGAGCAGCAACGGGAACAGTCATTTCGTTATCAATCTTTATTTTTGTCCCCCTTTCAATCCCGGGCAATCCCTTTTAAACCGGGAACTTGTTGAAACCGACCTAAATGTACTCGCCCAGCTGCTTCGGGTTCATTTTTACGAAGACCCCCCCAGATGCTTATACGTAGCGGGAAATAACCACGGTCGGGATGGCTCCGAAGCCATTTGTTTTTATTATCGTACCCAGACCGAGGGGGACCTCAACAGGGTGATGGACATTTGGCCCTTACTACATGAATGAGAACAAGAGCTGCTTAGACATACGTAGAATTTCATATTCTACATAGACACAATTTTGAGAGTGACGCGCTGTAGACACATTTTTGAGCTCTATCTGTTGTTTCACATTAATTACTTTTCATAGAAAATAAAAAGGCAACTGTCTTAAAGAAAAAAAGAACTTTTTCTGTTATGAGTAAAAGCATTCTTTGTTTGCACAGTATTTGATTTTCTTGAACGCAGCCAAGTACTTACGACGCAACCGTCTTTTTTCTAATTTGATCAAACTATTTTTTTAGATGCCGCTCAAAAAATCCAATTTGAGCGGCAAAATGCAGAGCATTTTCTAACAATTCGACGCGCAAAAACCTC
The DNA here is from genome assembly GCF_963678635.1 of Symsagittifera roscoffensis. Lineage (NCBI taxonomy): Eukaryota > Metazoa > Xenacoelomorpha > Acoela > Convolutidae > Symsagittifera > Symsagittifera roscoffensis. Next base: position 47,565,669 of record NC_087064.1, on the reverse strand, counting down.
TGCGTTTAGCACAACTTTAAACGTCGGCTCTTTTCAACATCTTCCATTTTTAATGTAAATTCTAAAACAATTATGGCGGAAAGCGTGACCTTTTGATGTTAATTATGAATGAGTAATTTGCTCAAAACAATTAGTTCATTCACTACGCATGTTTCATTACATTATGAAGACAAATGTAATGTTTCTCAACACCTGTAACACATTATGTAAGATAATCTGAAAACACCTGGCCTTGACCTAAATAATTATCTCAAGTGGAAATTTATCCAGAAAAAACAGTTATGCATTCCGCCGCAAGCCCTTATTCTTTTCCCTTTGTAATCAAACACACTATCGTTTCGGGAAGGCAGCGTTACATGACGTAACCGCTGCCTCCCCCCTGCAAGATTTGCACGAAATTCAATTAGAGCACCAGGGTGATTCGATACGTCTCAAGCGAATCGCATCCTCGATACTTTACTAAACGTCGCTACGAACCCACGGTCGCGCCGTCAGTCGTGCTTGCAACGGTTGCCAAGTTCTCCGTCCGATCATGATCGACGACGGACCGATGAGGCACCTTAGTTTTAGCAACAAGAAAAATATGTGCCGGAAATTCACCCTCAACTTGGGCAGCAATCCGTTACCAACAGAGGACAGCCTCACCATAAATTTAATAACACACGAACCAATCACCCCTGAGTGTTCCCGCCCAAATTCCAATTGTTTTCTTGAGTGTATTCACTATTTGCTGACGGGTAAAACCCCATAAATCTACCCGCTTGCAAGCCGAGTTAATCAAGCAGCAACGGGAACAGTCATTTTGTTATCAATCTTTATTTTGCCCCCCCCCCTTTCAATCCCGGCCAATCCCTTCTAAGCCGGGGAAATGTTGAAACCGACCTACATGTACTCGCACAGCTGCTTTGATTAGTAGTATGACTCACGTCCATGCATATGCGCCACAGTCACTTGGAAGTAAGCGATTGGCCCCGTTAACACTGGATGTACATTTTAAAAAAAAAATTAATTCTATATTGTATTGATACAGAATTGCGTAAATTTCAATATTTCAGAAAAATGGACTCAACGCCAAACCCTGAAAATTTCTCAGCTTAATTAGGAGATCAGCTGCTTAGTTGAAGGAAAAAATTACAAATCGCTTTCATTTGAACTCTTCATCTCAGTTTCGGCTGGGTAGTTTTCAAAAAAAGTGAAAAAATCCAAAAACGATCAAAAATCAAACTTTTACACTTTTCCTGAAGCCATTAATTTTGACTTCTTCCAAAAATTTTGGCTTTTCCTAAATCTATTTGGCTTTTCCAAAATCCAATTGAATTCCCCTTTTCCTCTTTCTTGACTACTCAGCTCTTTTTCTCTACAATTTGCTCTTTCTGCATTACTCTGTTTTCACCCTAGCCAACGTAGGACTCATTCTGAAGTTGGACTCTAGCTTGGGTACTTGGTTTGAGCGAGAAACCAATGGGTAAGCAGGACAACTGAAGAATGATCAGAATTTAGCATCAGAAAATGAAAAATTTTAGACGGATTTTCACTCGCTGAGTTAAAAACAACATTTTGAGGTAGATTTTGTTACATGGTATTTATTATTGCTTCACAGCTCCTTAATGATCACTGCAATCAATGTTTTTTTTTGTTTCATGTGAACAATGTTGTTTTTTGTTGCTTTGTGTTGTTCCATAGTTTTTGCAAAATAATTATTATCCGCATTTGCCTTTTCCATCGAGATACTAACAGAAGGTTAATTATATTTCTCATTGCTGAGAGAAGTCATTGTTTTTTAAAAAAAGTTGTCGTCATTTTCATTTTTAAAAATGTACAGAAACAAGGCCTCAAAAGTTAACCAATGCTGTCAAAAGTTAACTCAAGCATCAGCATTGGTTTTGTTTTTCTCAGTTTTTCTCTAAATTTTCAATACGCAATCACGTTCAGTAAGTATTAAAGCAATCATTCCTTGTATCCCAAAATCGTTTAATTGCAATTTAACTTAACACAAACTGCACTGATCATGCCCTCAAACGCCGAAAAAAAATTTAAACAGAAGCAGCACTTCAGATAAACAAACAAAAATATGATCGATAACGCTACTGTGAAAACTGAATGAGAAAAAATTTGAGTCTACAAGATTTCTCAAGTGACGCACGCCAATTTTGAGTCTACAGAATTGCTTTGTAACGCAGTAACAGTCAAATTGGAAAAAAAAACGAAATTTACCAACTAACCTGCCTCAATTTATAGAGCGGACGCATTTTAACCAGTAAACCAAAAAGTTCATTAAAAACATCCGACCCTACCCAGGTTTGAACCCTCTTACTTTGTTGCGGGTCTCCTTACCTCTACGCTACAGATCCATGATACCTTGAAGCTTAAGTGCTATTTGTAACATAAGAGTCTGTGTTAATATCCTTAGCAGTGGCTGTACTTAATAGCTGTTTATTGATCAAATTGAATTCTTTCAAAATGAACATTTTGACCACAACAATTTTTGCGACTTAGATTGACAAAAACGAGAGTTCAAACTATAACACAAGTTTTGCTTGTGTAAATAAAAGGTAACAAATAATGTGAAAAAAAAACAAATTTTGTAAAAATCAATTAACATTATAGCGCATACATTTAGACAAGATTGTTTGTACTCAAAACAGATTCTCAATGTAGGCTTTATAGCAAAACATAACTTTTTGATTGATTGAGTTATAATTGAGACACAATGAAAAAAAATTTCGTGTAGACTGTAGATTTAGGGGATTTCTTCTCAAAGGAGCAGTGAATTCAGAGGGGTGACCGAGATTCACTACTATCTACAATCCCGAAAGGGTTAAATTGGTGGCAACTATTCTATACTGCTCTCTGTTGATTGCCCCTTCTATGTATTGCTTTTAGCTGTCTTGTCAATACAATTTAATGATCTCCAATAGTAAATATTTTCAAATGAATATACGTCTAATTACAGAAGGCTCTGAATAGTCACGATATAATCTATCAGTCGAATCGAAAGGATCTGAAATTTTTAAGCTTGATTGCAAGTAAACGAGGAGTCCGGAAAAAGGCTATTAACACAGGAAGGAGTCGCCGGAGGGTCTTCACTCGCAAGGGGTCTTTTTTCGGCGTTCGTATCTTATGTCGATTGCCGCAATAAAAAAATTGTGCCACCGTCCAATATTTTGCATAAATTGCCGATTTCCGGCCTTAGGGGGGCGTTTTTTTTTCAAGTGCTAATAGCTTCAGATCCACCCGCTGGAAAAGGTTCAATTTATAACACAAGATGTATCTTGCCATTACCTATCATCCATCCAATTATCATCCATCCAATACTATCATCCATCCAACCTATCGCTCATTGGAGCCCAGAAATGACTTCTGGAAGTTAGGATGAGTCTGTTTTTTTTGGGCAAAAACGGAAGTGGGGGTCCTAGGTGTCTGGGGTTCAAAACTTAAGCTTACCTCAACTAGGCTTACAACATACTAAAATTTAAACCCATTACCGCTGTTAGCTGTAGAGTTCTGATAGATGATTTGACCCAACCATACGAAAAACTGGACCCCTCAGACCATTGGGGGGCAAGTGATAACGGTCCCCGGAAGTGTAGACCATTAGTTTTCGGTCCCCATTTACACTTCCGGGGACCGTTATCACTTGCCCCCTAATGGTCTGAGGGGTCCCGTTTTTGTATGATTGAGTCAAATCATCTCTAAGATCGCGCCTCTGAATTTCATAATATTAGCTTCCTTAGTTCCGATTTGGGGGGGGGGGGGGGGGTTTGCTGATTTTGTCAAATTTTATTTTCTGGCATAGGGGTGACAATTTCTGACGAACTTCATCTATTTTAAGTGTAACTCATTGTTTGCCTATCTACTTCTTTTATCGAATAACCACTTTAACTGCACGTATTTGAATTTTGAGTTTTAATATTGTGTGCAAACCGACATTACTTTAGGATGAAATATTCCGATTACTCAAAAATTGTAGTATTTATTGAGGCCAGATCTACCGCCCGTAAAGCCAAGCTCCGTGATTTACACCGAAAAAACAGTTATGCATTCCGCCGCAAGGCCTTATTCTTTTCCCTTTGTAATCAAACACACTATCGTTTCGGGAAGGCAGCGTTACATGACGTAACCGCTGCCTCCACCCTGCAAGATTTGCACGAAATTCAATTAGAGCACCAGGGTGATTCGATACGTCTCAAGCGAATCGCATCCTCGATACTTTACTTAACGTCGCTACGAACCCACGGTCGCGCCGTCAGCGGTGCTTGCAGCGGTTGCTAAGTTCTCCGTCCGATCATGATCGACGACGGATCGATGAGGCACCTTAGTTTTAGCACCAAGAAAAATGTGCCGAAAACTGAACCTCAATATGGGCAGCAATCCGTTACCAACAGAAGACAGCCCCACCATAAATTTAATATCACACGAACCAATCACCCCTGAGTGTTCCCGCCCAAATTCCAATTGTTTTTCTTGACTGTATTCACTATTTGCTGACGGGTAAAACCCCATAAATCTACCCGCTTGCAAGCCGAGTTAATCAAGCAGCAACGGGAACAGTCATTTTGTTATAAATCTTTATTTTTGCCCCCCCCCCTTTCAATCCCGGCCAATCCCTTCTAAACCGGGGAAATGTTGAAACCGACCTACATGTACTCGCCCAGCTGCTTTGATTAGTAGTGTGACTCACGTCCATGCATATGCGCCAGAGTCACTTGGAAGTAAGCTATTGGCCCCGTTAATACTGGATGTACATTTTAAAAAAAAATTAATTCTATATTGTATTGATACAGAATTGCGTAAATTTCAATATTTCAGAAAAATGGACTCAACGCCAAACCTTGAAAATTTCTCAGCTTAATTAGGAGATCAGCTGCTTAGTTGAAGAAAAAAATTACAAATCGCTTTCATTTGAACTCTTCATCTCAGTTTCGGCTGGGTAGTTTTCAAAAAAAGTGAAAAAAATCGAAAAACGATCAAAAAATCAAACTTTTAGACTTTTCCTGAAGCCATTAATTTTGACTTCTCCCAAAGTTTTTGGCTTTTCCTTAATCTATTTGGCTTTTCCTAAATCCAATTGAATTCCCCTTTTCCTCTTCCTCGACTACTCAGCTCTTTTTCTCTACAATTTGCTCTTTCTGCATTACTCTGTTTTCACCCTAGCCAACCTAGGACTCATTCTGAAGTTGTACTCTAGCTTAGCCAACCTAGGACTCATTCTGAAGTTGTACTCTAGCTTGGGTACTTGGGTTGAGCGAGAAACCAATGGGTAAGCAGGAAAACTGAAGAATGATCAGAATTTAGCATCAGAAAATGAAAAATTTTAGACGGATTTTCACTCGCTGAGTTAAAAACAACATTTTGAGGTAGATTTTGTTACATGGTATTTTTTATTGCTTCACAGCTCCTTAATAATCACTGCAATCAATGTTTTTTTTTGTTTCATGTGAACAATATTGTTTTTTGTTGCTTTGTGTTGTTCCATAGTTTTTGCAAAATAACTATTATCCGCAATAGCCTTTTCCATTAGATACTAACAGAAGGCTAATTATATTTCTCATTGCTGAGAGAAGTCATTGTTTTTAAAAAAAGGTTGTCGTCATTTTCATTTTTAATAATGTACAGAAACATGGCCTCAAAAGTTAACCAATGCTGTCAAAAGTTAACTCAAGCATCAGCACTGGTTTTGTTTTTCTTAGTTTTTCTCTACATTTTCAATACGCAATCACGTTCAGTAAGTATTAAAGCAATCATTCCTTGTATCCCAAAATCGTTTGATTGCAATTTAACTTAACACAAACTGCACTGATCATGCCCTCAAACGCCAAAACAAAATTTTAAACAGAAGCGAACTTGCACTTCGCATAAACAAGCAAAAATACGATTCATAACGCTACTGTGAAAACTGAATGAGAAAAACTTTGAGTCTACAAAATTTCCCAAGTGACGCTCGCCAATTTTGAGTCTACATAACTGCTTTGCAACGCAGTACCAGTCAAATTGAAAAAATTGAAATTTACCAACTAACATGCCTCAATTTATAGAGCGGACGCATTTTAACTAGTAAACCAAAAAATTCATTAAAATCATCCGACCCTGCCCAGGTTCGAACCCTCTTATTTTGTTGCGGGTCTCCTTACCTCTAGACTACACAGATCCATGATACCTTGAAGCTAAAGTGCTATTTGTAACATAATAGTCTGTGTTAATATCCTTAGCAGTGGCTGTACGTAATAGCTGTTTATTGATCAAATTGAACTCTTTCAAAATGAACACAGTTTATCCGCAACACTTTTTGCGACTTAGATTGACAAAAACGAGAATTCAAACTATAACACAAGCTTTGCTTGTGTAAATAAAAGGTAACAAATAATGTGAAAAAAAAACAAATTTTGTAAAAATCAATTAACATTATAGCGCATACATTTAGACAAGGTTGTTTGTACTCAAAACAGATTCTCAATGTAGGCTTTATAGCAAAACATAACTTTTTGATTGATTGAGTTATAATTGAGACACAAAGAAAAATAATTTTCATGTAGACTGTAGATTTAGGGGATTTCTTCTCAAAGGAGCAGTGATTTCAGCGGGGTGACCGAGATTCACTACTATCTACAATCCCGAAAGGGTTAACTTGGTGGCAACTATTCTATACTGCTCTCTGTTGATTCTTCTGTGTATTGCTTTTAGGCTGTCTTGTCAATACAATTTAATGATCTCCAATAGTAATTTTTTCAAATGAATATACGTCTTATTACAAAAGGCTCTGATTGGTCACGTAATAATCTATCAGTCTAATCGAAGCGAAAGGATCTGAAATTTCTAAGCTTGATTGCAAGTCACCGAGGAGTCCGCAAAAAGGCTAATAACACCGGAAGGAGTCGCCGGAGGGTCTTCACTCACAGGGGTCTTTTTTCGGGGTTCGTATCTTATGTCGATTGCCGCAATAAAATCATTGTGCCTCTGTCTATTAATTTGCATAAATTGCCTATTTCCGGCCTAAGGGGGCGTTTTTTTATCAAGTGCTATCAGCACCCGCTGAAAAAGGTTCAATTTATAACACAAGATGTATCTTGCCATTACCTATCATCCTTCCAAGTTTCAGCTCCCTACGCTCATTGGAGCCCAGAAATGACTTCTGGAAGTTAGGATGAGTCTGTTTACTTTGGGCAAAAACGGACGTGGGGGTCCTAGGTGTCTGGGGTTCAATACTTAAGCTTACCTCAACTAGGCTTACAACATACTAACATTTAAACCCATTACCGCCGTTAGTTGTCGAGTTCTGATAGATGATTTGACCCAACCATACGAAAAACGGGACCCCTCAGACCTTTGGGGGGCAAGTGATAACGGTCCCCGGAAGTGTAGACCATTAGTTTTCGGTCCCCATTTACACTTCCGGGGACCGTTATCACTTGCCCCCCAAAGGTCTGAGGGGTCCCGTTTTTCGTATACTTGAGTCAAATCATCTCTAGTATCGCGCCTCTGATTTTCATAATATTATCTTCCTTAGTTCCGATTTGGGGGGGGGGGGGTTTGCTGATATTGTCAAATTTTAATTTCTGGCATAGGGGTGACATTTTCTGACGAACTTCATCTATTTTAAGCGTAACTCATTGTTTACCTATCTACTTCTTTTATCGAATAACCACTTTAACAGCACGTATTTGAATTTTAAGTTTTAATATTGTGTGCAAACCGACATTACTTTAGGATGAAATATTCCGATTACCCAAAAATTGTAGTATTTATTGAGGCCAGATCTACCGCCCGCAAAGCCAAGCTCCGTGGTTTACCCCGAAAAAATAGTTATGCATTCCGCTGCAAGGCCTTATCCTTTTCCCTTTGTAATCAAACACACTATCGTTTCGGGAAGGCAGCGTTACAGGACGTAACCGCTGCCTCCACCCTGCAAGATTTGCACGAAAATGAATTAGAGCACCAGGGTGATTCGGTACGTCTCAAGCGAATTGCATCATCGATACTTTACTTCACGTAGCTACGAACCCACGGTCGCGCCGTCAGCGGTGCTTGCAGCGGTTGCCGAGTTCTCCGTCCGATCATGATCGACGACGGATCGATCAGGCACCTTAGTTTTAGCACCAAGAAAAATATGTGCCGAAAACTCAACCTCAATATGGGCAGCAATCCGTTACCAACAGAGGACAGCCCCACCATACATTTAATAACACACGAACCAATCACCCCTGAGTGTTCCCACCCAAATTCCAATTGTTTTCTTGATTGTATTCACTATTTGCTGACGGGTAAAACCCCATAAATCTACCCGCTTGCAAGCCGAGTTAACCAAGCAGCAACGGGAACAATCATTTCGTTATCGATCTTTATTTTTGCCTGCTTAGTTGAAAGAAAAAATTACAAATCGCTTTCATTTAAACTCTTCATCTCAGTTTCGGCTGGGCAGTTTCCGAAAAAGTGAAAAAAATCCAAAAACGAACAAAAAACCAAACTTTTAGACTTTTCCTGAAACTATTAACTTTGACTTTTCCCAAAGTTTTTGATTTTTCCTAAATCTATTTGGCTTTTCCTTAATCCATTTGAATTCCCCTTTTCCTCTTCCTCGACTACTCAGCTCTTTTTCTCTACAATCCCTCAATCTCCGACTTGGCAGGGTATTCTTTGACAAAGTTTTCAAAACTAACCAAAATGTCAAAAAATTGACTTGTTTGAGGCCAAACTTTTTCTACCGAGCTTAGGGAACAACGCTTGATAAGAGAAATCCCCATAACTTGTTCTGTGATTTTAAACTTCAGCTCAGATTTAGGCATTCAATATTTGAGATAGTGAAAAGTTTCAAGATAAACAGGTCAGAAATGCTTCTACTGAAACTTGCGAAGGCCGTAGAACGTGGGGTAAAATGAAAAGATACTAGCTAATTATACAGGCATATAGATAAGCAGAGCAGCCATTTTGTTCGTTCGCATCATTTTTTGAACCACACTAGTAGTTTTGAGAAAAATTGAAATTTTTGCTAGTGGAAAAATTTTCGAAAGCGTCGCAAAAATACATCAAAACAACAAATCCCATGCATTTTCATGATACCCTTTCCTTCAAACAGGACCTAAGAATAGTTTAAAAAAATAAAGCAACAACATATGCTATTAAATTGCCTATGTTTAAATAGGCTTAAGTATGATTAATTTGAAATATGCCCAAAGTGCCACCAAATGAGCGCTTTATTTGCGACTTAGTTTAGAAAAAAAAACTTCGTAATGAAACATTACGCTGCGCTTGTGTAATAATCACGATCTGTAGCATTGGAAATTTCATAGCATCTGTTCTCTGCTTTTTTGTGGCTAGTGTTTGTAAAATATTAAGCGTCCAGGGCTGAGTGGTTAGTGCGTGAGTCTCATAATCTCTAGGTCGCAGATCGAATCAAAGACATTGCCGAACTTATTTCAACTTGTTCTTATTACACTTTATAGAGCTGCTTTTTGTCGTTTTCTTGCTAGTTTTTGTGAAGCGGAGCTTCGCCTCTGTGTAAAAATTGCTCAAATTTTGCGTCCCTAGAGTGTTTGGCGTTGGGTTTAGTGACCGAGCGGAAAGTCGATTTTTGTATATGTAAGCTGCCTTTAAGTCATAGAGCTGATATAAAAGAAAGGTATCAGCTTAAATGAATTACCATAGAAGAAATAAAATTGAACAAATTTAGCAAACAATTGGTTCTATAAAATTTCGAGGAAATAAAGTCGATTCACACAATTCCATATTAATTATACAAATAATTTTACAAAAAACTTCGCATAAAACAAAAATTGATATTTGCACATCAAATCTCAGCTGACCCTTCTACATAATTGATTGCACAATCGAATCGCATAAATTGGTATATCTAATCTACTCATTCGGTTTCGTGGTCTCATTATTCAAATTGTGTTGTCGTCTTCTCTCCTTCCGCCTTGACTTTTGAGTCTGGATCATGCGGCGGACATTGTTCACCATAGTCCGGCAGTCCTGCACCTTACCCAGCTGAGTTTCAGTGTCTTGGATCATGTCGGCAACGCTCTCGTAGCAGCTCCGCTGCAACCCGATCTTGCGCAGTGCTTTGCCGACACAATAGGACTCGAATATCTGCAGGCGCTCGATAGTCCTCAGAGGAACTCCTGTTCCGTCGTCGCCTTCCGACACATTGTCGTCGAGATTGTTATCTGAGCCATTTTCTTGAACCATATCTTGGTTTTTGAGCTGTTCCTCTGATCGGCTTTTCTTCTTCTTGCACCTAGAAAATCGCAAAACAAATAAGCAGTTTCCATGTAAATTTATGAAATTTTGTATAGTTTTGTCGGTCGGTTAATATGGTTCATGAGCAAAAATTATTCCAAAAAAAACGATTTTTCTTTTCGGAGGAATAAATATGTAGCAGTCTTTTACAACAGATATTCCGAAAATGTTTTTGATCAAACTATAAATTTTGAGTGATTTTGGCAATTTTTTTTTCAAACTTCATTTGCATAACGTTGTTTTATTTTAGTCTCGTTTGATTTTTTACCTCCTGGAGTACAGTATGCGAACAATCTGGATCACAGTTTCGACTAGAGACAGTGGAGGTGGCAAAATAGTCTTGGCCTCGAAGTCCTTCAGCAGCCAGTACATCTCCATCTTCCACTCCCTCTCCGAGTTCTTCTGCACGTCGTTGAAGATGGCCGCATAGATAGCCACCAACAGGTTGAGCATAAGGGCGTTGCCTAGCAGCAGGAACAGGGCGGCCATGATCCACGCTATGGTGCCATGTTCTCCACACTTGAGGGGGATGAGGAATAGTTCTCCGTTGAACATGAAGTACGGTTGCAGGAACAGCCACTCCGCCTCACGGTACAACATCAGTCTGTAAATAAGATACCAAATAGATGAATCTTTACCTGGAGTCATATTTAAGAATGTTAAATAAGAAAAAAACAATAGAAGCGGGACTCAAATTAAGTGGTTTTACTTGGGGATATTTCCATTAAAGGATGTTTTTTCATGCAAGTAAACATACTACACGCAAAAATTCAAACATCAAATCGAGTCAAAAATGGCTCAGGACGTCAATACCTTCCAGATAGTATAAAAAACTCCATTCAAATCCCCAGTTAAAAGTCGAAATTTGTCTGAAGAAAAAAACCGTGTTTCAGCCTCTCTTCGAAAGTCGGAACAACAAAACTCGTATCAGGGCAAATCCCCGAAGGTTTAGGCCGCCCTTGCAGTCCAAGGATTAAGCATCATTTTGAAGACCTCTGATAAAAATTGGGAAAAAAAAAACATATAAAAAAAAATTTTCATACAAGTTAGCCAAATTGGCAATGTTTGAACCGCCATAATCGATTTAACAAAAAAAAATTAAACATAATTTTTAAAAAATTTGAGCTCAGAGCGTCTATACGATTCAAATGCTATAAAAAAAATTCAAGGTGACTGGTGTGCCGAAAAAACCACACCAAGCACAAATATTTCATGCGTTCTTTGAAAGTCGGTACAATAACAGAAGTGTAGCAAAAAAACTATCAGGAACTGGTAAGTCCGTAATTGAAAAAAGGAAAAATTAATGACAAAACTTGGCAAAGACAAATAGCTATTTCCAGGATAAACAGATTTATCATACAAAACACTGCCTATAAATTTGGTCAAAATTCTTCTAGAATTCAAAGTAAACAGAAAAAAAGCCAAATCAAAAATATTGAATCATTTTAATGGCGCTCGAGTGCGGGCAGGAACTTTATTTTTTGCGCATTGGAAACTCGAGTGCCAGGCGCTCGAGTGCGGGCAGGAACTTTATTTTTTGCGCATTGGAAACTTCTTGCTTAATAAAAAGTGAGGACAAATTTTGAGCACAAAACAATGTTCTTATGGGACCCTAATTTTAAATGGAGCGAAAAAAATGGGAGCTTTAAAAATTTTTAGAGTTCGAAACTTTTTAGACCAGATTTTTTCTACTTGAAGGGCGTTTTCGACTTGAACTATTGTCTGTTATTTTACTGTTTGATAAATATAAACTGAATAATGATGTAAAGCTAGCTTTTTTTTTCTCTGCATGTTTTCCTCAAATTGAATTTCACTCGAGACAAATGTATATAACTTTTGGTTGATTTTGTTATTGTTCCGACTTTCGATACGAAAGTAACGGAATATTTGTGCTCGGGGTGGGTTTTTTTTTCTTCAGACAAATTTAGACTTTTTAACTAGCCATTTTTGATGGAATTTTTTTATATCATTCGAAAGCTATTGTTGTCCTGAGCCTAAATTTGAAAAGATATTTCACCTGTGATCATTTTTCGTAAAGTTATTAGGGTTCAAAGATTGCCATTAATGGCGCTCGAGTGCGGGCAGGAACTTTATTTTTTGCGCATTGGAAACTTCTTGCTTAATAAAAAGTGAGGACAAATTTTGAGCACAAAACAATGTTCTTATGGGACCCTAATTTTAAATGGAGCGAAAAAAATGGGAGCTTTAAAAATTTTTAGAGTTCGAAACTTTTTAGACCAGATTTTTTCTACTTGAAGGGCGTTTTCGACTTGAACTATTGTCTGTTATTTTACTGTTTGATAAATATAAACTGAATAATGATGTAAAGCTAGCTTTTTTTTCTCTGCATGTTTTCCTCAAATTGAATTTCACTCGAGACAAATGTATATAACTTTTGGTTGATTTTGTTATTGTTCCGACTTTCGATACGAAAGTAACGGAATATTTGTGCTCGGGGTGGGTTTTTTTTTCTTCAGACAAATTTCGACTTTTTAACTAGCCATTTTTGATGGAATTTTTTTATATCATTCGAAAGCTATTGTTGTCCTGAGCCTAAATTTGAAAAGATATTTCACCTGTGATCATTTATCGTAAAGTTATTAGGGTTCAAAGATTGCCATTTTGGCCATTTTGACCAACTTGGGACAATTAACGCGCGATATAATTCGCGCCATTAACGCGTAAGCGGAGATTTAATCCGTCTTAGAAATCGTTCCACATTGGTTGAAAGAAGCCTATTTGCCATAATTGATTTGTTACAAGGAGCGAAATCTATTGTTTTGTACTTTATATGGCGTGCGGGGGATGATTTTCATCGAAAAATTTTCAAATTTTAGAAAAAAAAAACTTTTTCATTTATTTTATTTCATTTAATTTTTTAATGTTGTTTATGTTATTACTGCTCCATAAACGGTAAAAGGCAGTCTGAACTTTCAGGGCTTCGCCCTGATACGAGCAGTCTTGTTTATTTTGTATTCAGTGGCTTTCGGCTTATTTTATTTCGGCTAGCTGCCATAATTTTTTGTACTATCTCAATTAATTTGAAGCTCCGTTGCGCTCCAGCGTACTACATTCGCAAGCACGTCAAATAAATATCATCTATAAAAACAACAAAAGAAATCAAAACCGAAACATATGTCTAAAAGGTGTAAAAAAAATTGACGAATCAATCAGTGAAAAAATACAATACGCTAAACATAATTTTTACCGCTAAAGGAAACTAAAAGGCAACCAAGAAAACTAAAAATTTTAACATCATGGGCACGAGCTCAGCAGAAAAAAAAGCAAATTTGTATTGAAAAAAATTATCCGGGCAAAAACGTTTTTACGGAAATAACCATATCAAAAAAACCGCAGATAATTTTTGTGCAAGCAATCAAACGCTGCCTTGATCATAGAGGAAGCTGTACTCCGCGAACAACGGCAAAATGAGCTCTGAAATTTCAAAATTACAACGGCTTGTCTTGAAAAGTCTGAGACGGTAAAATCTACTAGCAACTGTAGAGTTTACCTATTAAAATTGCATCAAGAGCCTCCGGAACGAGAATAATTTTCTAACTGAAGCTTTGCTACTAATATATCTAAATTTAAAAGCATGCCTTGGTAGTAAGTACCGGGTAATGATGAATGCAATTGAACTTAACGGATGTAGCTCATACTGTTTAACCAACGCAGCATAGAGACAACTTTGCACAAAGCTATGCTTCTTTGCTTGATCAAAGCGTGCTCGTGAAAAAGCACAAGATCTGCAAGCTTGGCTTGTGTAAAACAAGATTGGTCGCATATCAGGGCACAGCCATGAATGTTCCGACTGCCCCCGAATAGTTTTGGGATAAAGAAAATAACGAAAAACTATAAAATTTTGGCAATACCAAAAATTAAGTGTAAAAAAATGAATCGCACGATAATAATACGACCATTTAGCTAGCCTCAATTTAATTTGGAACTTTTTTTGTTGTGTGGGACTATTCACCACGCATAAATAATTCGCGTTACGCTTTCATAATTATGAATAAAATTTTCAAAGCGCGCATTAATTAGTCCAGAGCATGGCCAAATTGGCAATTTTTAAGCTCCTACAACCTCGCAAAAAATGATCGGAGGTAAAATATATTTTAAAATTTTTTGGGGTATAAAAATTTTACGGTAAAACTATTATTTCGATCGCCAAACATTGACTGAATAAAAAACACACAAAGCATAAGTATTCCGTGTTTTCGAAAATCATAACAACAAGCGAAGAAAATCAGTCAATGAAAAAAAAATTGCTATAACTATAAAATAAGCGCAACTTTGACCGAAAATTAAAAACATAGCCAACAGGCCGCCGTATACAAGTTACATATGAGAACCAGAAATCGCTACGTTTTTATAATTTATTCTTGATATAGCACTTTGAATTTCAATATTCGTTCCTGAACGAAACTGTTTCTTTATAACTAACCCAATAAAATAAAATTTTACACAGAGGCGAAACGAAGCTTTGAACTACTTGGGATACAACATAAAAATAAAAACATAAGTCGAGAAAAAGACAAAATTACAGCAACAAAAAAAATAGGATTCATTTATCGAAAAAAAAAGCGGACCACCAGTGATTCTAAGTAATGAAAAGATCAGCTCGTATGCTTAACCTGGAAAAATCTGTGAGCATTACTCTCTGGTGTTTTATTATTGGGGGTGTATAGTTAGGATCCTAACTGTGAAACGATAAAAAGGCGGTGCCTAAATTATAGATGGGGTGAGGGTGTGGTGGTCGGTAAATTCGAAACACTACAAACTGACAGCTACGTTGCAAGATACGCACATGGATACAATGCGAAATAGGTATAACATGTAGAAGTAAAACATTGACATTGTGATAAAGATATTCATTTTTTGTATCTACTAAATGGAATTGACTTCTTATCCAGATGTTTCAGCAAAAAGTAAACCTTTTTGCAATTTTTGTCTTTTCGAAGACCAATTGTTATTAGGTCATTATTATTAGGAATCAAGCACTCCCATGAACAATTAAAGGAAACTGAGAGCAGTAAGAATAACATTTAATAAGTACTCACTGTCTGTACTTTGACTGGCAGACGTTTATGCGGTTGACCTCCTCCTCGCTCAGACTGGGGTCACTCGTGTCCATGTGGAAGAAGTCCTCGGGGTCTCTAAACACAAAGGAGAACACATTGATTATGTGATTTTAGCCATACCTCACATCACGTCAGCGCCAAATTACGTCACGCAAACTGATTTTCGACACTCTTGTAAAATTATTAAAAGAAAACCTTCTTTAACTAATATCTTAGTTTATAAATGGGAACCTTCCTGATTTGATTTTTCATAATTAATGTAAAGTTACCTATAGTATGTGTGAAAATAAAAAAATCATGTTCACACAGAAGAATGAAGTTTTCCTTATGAGTATTCTTACTTTTATGGACTCGTTTATTTTGATTTGTTTCCAACAAAAAATGCACTAATTTAGTTATTTCTGAAGAAAGAAAACGATTTAATGACGTATCTAACTTCCTGGCCAAGTCTGGCAATATATCAGAGGAAATGATCAATTTAGGAAGATAACAAATATCCTGAAGTCTGTAATCATCAGGGATTTGTTGGGACGGTATAAGACCTCATTTCTGAAGTTGCTAATCACTGGTGTTGTGAAGTTACTATTAAGTGATACTAGGTCCAAAAAGTGGTTTTTATTCCTATGGGACGCTCATTGACTACCTCCCATTCTGAAGTGACGTCAATTCCTTGAAGTGACGTCTGTCAACTTGTTCAACATCCCAACCATGTCTAACCGACCTCAAAAAGAGAACAAATGCTCCTTCAGATACAAATTGAAGATAAAGAATAACGAAACCAGGGCAGATCTCGGATTTTAGTAAAGGGGTATTTTCAATATCTTCTCAAAAACTTAGTGCGATATCTCCTTAAAACTTTAAAAGATATTTAACTATGAGCACCAAATTAATGGATCACACAAACTTTCTGAGAAACATGCCATCGATACCGTTTTTAGTCTCGTTTTGGAGGTGCTGACAAAAAGATTGTAACTTCTGAATAAGTTCTCTCCTCGACTCTTGAAACTTTTTGGCGTCAAAAGAGGATATGAATCACGCAAAAGCGAATGCTGCGTTAAAATAGACAGAAGAATTCAAGCCAGGGTTGTTCGCATCACCGCTTTGGTTGTGACTGAAACTAGTCTTCAAGGTCAGTGTCTCTCATGAATAGCCTACAATCATGTAATCATCATTCTCAAAGAATTTTTTGACAAAAACTGAGGCGAACATACTCGGCGAATGTTACATAACTCAGTTGCAAATATGATCAATCTAATCCAAGAGATCGACCTAAATTTCTCAACCCTCCAATACAAAGCGAGAAAAACTCATCCTCTATATTATTCAATTTTGATTAAAATTACCGAGGTTCGGTTGCAAAATAGTAAAAAAAGACAACTCTGATTAGTATAGACAACTAACTTGTTATTGATACAGTACAGTGAAATGCCCGAAGCTATGATCATAATGCCCATGTGAGTCATGAAGATCATCGTCTCCCACAGCATCCTTCTTATCATGATCCACATGCTTCCGAGCTTCTCGCTAGCCAGATAAAACCGGAGCAGTCTGATCCACATAAGAATCGAAGTGACACCATAAAGCGCTCTGGCTATGGTCATGGGCCATCCCTCAGTCACAGAGCAGAAGAACGCCACGATACCCATACTGAGGTAGGTCACATCGAGAAGATTCCACTCACTACTGCACCAGATCACCAGCTTCACCTAGTTAACACGACACAAGTCTCAGTTTCGAATCGTAGGAAAGCCGGATTTTCATTTTCATCTACATACTGGTGCAAAATATTATTAAGTTCAAGTCATCATTTATTATGAAGACCGCTCGTATATCAGGGCAATAAAGCCCTGAATATGCCAAACGCTCTCGGATATATTTTGGCCATAAATTTTGTACTTTATTTGCTTATCCTTCCCAACAGCCAAATTATAAGAGTAAGTGCTGTAAATTTGAGTCGAAGAGGAACTTAATATGACCCATTAGCTTGACCTCAAATCATTATCAAATGATTTTCAGTGCGTGATGATTCGCGCCTACGCTTTTAAAACCATAGATAGTTCCTTAAAAACGCTCATAAAACAATCGCAGGTAAAATATCAGGATATCAATACCTTTCAGATGTTTTTAAGCTTGCGATTAGCAAGCGTAATGAAATAAAAAATAGAGTTTTAACAAAATCACTTTAATCATTAGGGCCAGCTGCAACAAAATATGCCCTTATGGAATGTCTAGTCAACAAAATTTTTTTGATCTTATCTGCCAATTTTTAACTGTCACTGAATTATGTCTTTCTTGATTTTTTTTTAAAATTTTACATTTTATCCGCTCAAGTATCATGGACTTAAATAATTTCGGCTTATGCTATATCTTATTTGCTCATAACTCGCCATCCGAAGGATCACATGATAGCTTATTTATGTGCGCTTCCTTGTGGGGGATTAAAGCTGGCGAATTGCAAAAATTTTCATAGCGCAAAAATTTCTGGTTCAACAGTTGTCTATCCACTGGTCTGATTACTTACCACTGAATAAATTTTATTTAAATTTTTTTTCAACATCGGCAATTAAGGATTTTGGCATCGTCTCCTTAAATTGGCATGCGAGGCGAAGATAAAAAATCATTCGCCCTTTTTTTTGTTCCGATCATTGAAAATGGGAAAGAATTTTGTATTCGGGAGTATTTTTGTTCCGACCATTGAAAATGGGGAGGAACTTTGTATTCGGGTGTGTTTTAATTTTTCTCTTTTTCATTTTTTTGTTTTCCTTGCAAAATCAGGTACCACAAATAATCATTGGACAATGTCGAGTGATATATAAAATTGAAGACCTTTTAGTCGCGATGCGAACGACAATTAAAAATGCCAAAAAAATTCTTAGTGTTGGGTTTAAAATTTTTGATTTTCGCCCATTTTTGAGCAAGTAAAGCGATCGAGTAAGGTTTGTTATATATGAAAATTAGCTATTTAGGCTTAAAAAAACTTGACTTTATAACAAAGAATACTAGTTTTGAAAGTTCAATTTAGCTCTCCTCAGGCAAAAAATACGTTAAAACTTAATTAAAATTTTTAGAGCAGAAAATTGTAAAAAACACTTCCGAACTTAATTAAAATACTTAGTGCAGAAAATTGAAAAAAAAATCAAAAAAATTGAAAAATTTTTTCCTTTTTCCCTTGCGATAGCAAGAGTATTGCAATCGTGAACTAAACTTTTTTCCCGTATGCAACTTTATCCACAGATTTCAGCCTTCATGCATTACACGACATGCATGCCGTATGTGCGTATATTCGCGCTCATTGGACTATTACTCTCACTGCGCATCCTCGTTAGTTTTTCTGAAAAATTCGCAGTTCGAATTTTTAAAAAAAAAACTTCTTGGGATTTTTTGAATTTTCGACACCGTCGCTTTCGGTTTACTTTACGTAGGCCTAGTTTCCGCTTTATTTTTGCCACCCAACAAAATCGCTTATTTGATTTTTTTTGAATTATTTTAATCTTGACATCGTACATACTTCTTTTTTTGGTTTTTTTCGATTAAAAACTTTTTTCTGCACAAAAAATTTCGACCTATAATTATCAACTTAGTGACCTAATTTCGAGTCGTTTTAAGGGAAACATTTTTTATACATACCTCTGAATTGCTCAAAACGCTAAACATCTTAATAGAAATATAATTCAAACTTTTCATGACAACGATTTTTTATCGCTTTTTTTCTCTTTTCTTTAGGCTTGATAGGTTTCGGCCAATCTAATATCAACTTATCGGCCTCATATTGCGTCCATTGACGAGCAAAAAAAATTGTGTGTTGGTGTATGTTGTTTGGTGGCGAGGGGGCTCAAAAACTTCTGATTGTCATAAATTTTTTTTTAATTATTTTTTTCTTATTTTCTTTTTTGAGCTTAATAGATGTTGGCGGCTTTCTTGTTTTGTATCGCAAGTGGTGCGAAGCTCAGCTTCGCCTCTGTGTAATTTAATTTTTTCAAGACAATAAGAGTCGTTTATGCCTAATTAACTAAATTTCTACGCGTTCGTATAGTTGTATCATCACACGTCGTACAAAAAAAACCATCAACTTGAAGGCAACTTTTTCTTCTGAAAATTTGGTCGGCAATTTGTGTACTACTTGCACAGCAACCGGCTACCCTTGTAGTTTATTATAAATTTTTTAACATGCGAGATCAGGTAACACAAAAGTCATAAAATCATCGGATTGCGCTGAATG
Organism: Symsagittifera roscoffensis; assembly: GCF_963678635.1. Classification (NCBI taxonomy): domain Eukaryota; kingdom Metazoa; phylum Xenacoelomorpha; order Acoela; family Convolutidae; genus Symsagittifera; species Symsagittifera roscoffensis. Next base: position 47,546,136 of record NC_087064.1, on the reverse strand, counting down.
ATATTATATATGGTTGGAGTAATATATAATTATAAAGCCCTTTCAGGGCTAACCGACATCCCCGTGTCGAGAAAACCGGTTTGAATTTTAGTCATTTTCGAGCAAACAAAGCAAGCGAGCAGGCTTTTTTTTAGAAGGATAGGCCAATAAAATTTAGTTTAGCTCCAGAAATGTTAATTTTTGAAGTTTTTTTAGCGATATGTTTGCAAATTTTCTGCAAAGTTGAAAAAACTTTTTCTTGTCGTTTTCCGACCTAAAACGGTTGCCCAATTTGCCTATTTTTCTGTGACTGTCGAATATTCCTAATTTCTACGTTTTCTTCAGATCTTTTTTTATCACACAACCGATACATTCTGTCCTATTTGCACAGCAACCAGGCATCATTGTTTTCATTTTAAATTTTTTTTTAAATTGTTTTTCGACTCAGTGGCTTTCGCCCTATTTTCTTTCGGCTAGCTACCTGGCTTTTTTTGTATTTTGAGGTAGGTGGCACGAAGCTCAACTTCACCTCTGTTTAAAAAAATCTGTTAAAAACGATTAACTAAAAAGGGTTAATTCCAGCTTTTATCGAAAGTCGGAACAAAAAGGATGCTTTCACAGAATTTTCTCAATTGTATTTTCTACACTCATGAAGAACTTGAAAAACAGTCAACATTATTTTCTTAATGGCTGAAAATACATTTTCACTTTCATTTGGAACCGACTAAATTGAGATCGATTATATTTCCTGAATGAGCAGGGTAACTGCAAACATCTCTGGCTTCGTAGCATCACGTTATCATTATTCCAAGTTTTGTAGTAGAATTTGTAATAGAAATTGTAATAGAAATTGTAATTGAGTTTCGGTTGGAATTGAACTAGTTTTGATATTGAAGTTGAACCAGTTTTATTTTTGCCCTTTCCACAGTAAGAATCTACTACGTTCAGAGCATATGTGTTAAAATACGAGATGCATTTAACAACTAAACATTCACTGGACTCGATCTACAAAGAGAAAGTTTGAAAGTTTTTTTAGAACTTCCAACGTGCAAAAGACATACACAAAAAAAAAGAAAACACACGACCAAAACAATTCTAATAACAACCAACATGATTGATGACTATACCCGGTTCAAAGAACCCTATTTCAATATTTTCGCCAATGTTTATTTATCAATGCAATAGTTCTACTCGCGTTAATAGCACAAATACATACAATTTCTAATGGATAAGATGCTTTTTAGGAGTGTTTCTCAAATGTTTCCAAACGAAATCTTCACTTAATATAACAACTGCCAGCAATGATCAAACAATCAAACAAGAGCAGCATGCTGCTGTGCAAGTAACGCAAAAGTCTCTGAACAAAGTGATCAAAAACATAAAAGCGAGAAATAGGCAAAAAGAAGCTCTAAAATAAAAATAAAACTATAACACTAAAATCAACAAAAGAAAAAAACATGACAATACGGGACTCGGACACGAACATCCGGATACAGAGTTACGTTCCTCAACTACTAATCCATGGCTATTTTTCTCAAGATAATTTAAAGCATATTTTTTTTGGATAGTAGGTAGCAAAAAGTGCGCTGAATAGAACGTATATAGCTAGATCAGATGCTGAGTAACTTTGCAAAACCACTGATCAAATAATACTTCAGTCGCTAACTAGTTTGAGCAGAAAAAGATAATTATACAATGAGAAGACTCAAATTGCTGTAAAAATGGACCACCAGAAACAACATTTCTTATTGTTCCGACTTTCGAAGAAAGTGACCGGAATGTTTTTGCTTGGGGTGGTTTTTTTCTCCAGAAAAATTTTTTCACCAGCCATTATAGCAGGGTTTTTTATATGATCTGAAAAATGTTTACGTACTGAGCGAAAATGTAAAACGATATTTTACGAGTGATAGTTTTTCGCAAAGTTGTGAGGGTTTGAAAATTACCAGGTTGGCCAATTTGGGAAAACTAATCAGCATTATAATTCTTGTTATCAACACAATTTACTCCGTCTCAGAAATCAATCTAAATCGAATTGATGCATGCCAGTTGTTCTAATTAATATGTTGCAATTTGATAAAAATATATATATTTTTGTACTTTAAATATGGCGTGGAGGAATGTTTTGGAAAAAATATTAATTTTCGTGTTAAAAAATAAAAACTTTATATTGAACACTTCTGCATAGACATTGAAGGAAAACCAGAACATTCAGGGCAAGTAGACTCCAGCGATTATAAAACAATCCATTTTTTCTCGACACTGAGAATTTTTCCGAAGCATCTTTTTGGAACTCGAATAGCAAATGTAAGAGCGTTATTATAATACCACATACGATGCTCTAAAAATGATCTTTGAGTTGCATACTATTGCAAGAAAAAACAACATGATGAGACAGTTCTTTCCCAAACTTGGGGGTGATTAGAACAAAAATTATGTAATTTCGCTTCGTTGATCCAATCAAATAAAATTTCTATTTCACGAAAGTCCTATGTACACGGAACATCCTGTTTCATTCCAATCGATGTGGAATCAAAACTGTTTTGATTACAGAAAAATCGTCAAACACATTATGTTTCACCAAACAAATAAAGCAAAACTTTCTTATTGATTGTAAAAAAAATAGAGAGGGCTAAGCTTGTAGATTAGAATATACTATGTCTTTATTCATTTTATATTTCTTTTAAAAAGCTTTAGTTCCATTTATTTATTCACTAAAATGGCTAACAATCAAACATATATAAATATAAAAAAAAATTCCTTAACTAAATTTCAATTTTTCCATAATCAATGACGGGTGAAATTAAATGAAAGAAAATATTCAACAGTTTAAAAATTAGCCTTCATCATGCCCACAAATATTCCGATATGATATCACAATGAATCTTATACGACGTTTCTAAGATGTGCGTGAAAAGGACAAGAATCGATAACTCTCATCTCATGATTACAAAAAACTGTGAACTCAAGGTGAAATTTTCTTTAAAAAAAACAGAAAACGAAAAAAAAGGACTGATCATACCACGACAAAAGTCTAGATGTTCCGAGCGGCAATTCATTTGGCTTAATTAGGTTTTTTTTCAAAATTCTTCTCGCTACACAAACACACAAGCTTTCGAGGTCATGTACAACTGATATAGCTTGCTTAATTTCAATAAAAAGTCCAAATTAAAACTATAACTTCCTTTGTAAATAAAACGATAAAATTTACAAAAAAAGACATGATTTCAATTTTTAACACCGGCTCCACAATTTATATCTATTGGGGTTGGCTGAAATAACGTGCATTTAGTAACTGCAAACGATATAAGTGAGTTACAGGAACTTTCCGAAAAAATTTCAAGCCTATTTGGTGGCAAAGTGATTATTATTTGACGGCACATTTGCTATAATCACGCTCCGAGCATTTGAAATTTCATAACAACTGTTCTGTGCTTCTTCGTGGCTAGTATTTGTGATCAATTCAGCTTCCGTGGCTCATGGCTTAGTGCGTGCGATTCAAAACCTCTGTGGCGCGATCAGTCAGAGATCGAATCTGGGATGTAACCAAATTTTTACTAATTTGAGGCTTGTTTCTACTTCTTATTGCTTTTTATAGAGCTGTTTTTGTTGTGTTCGCTCTAGTGTTTGCAAAATGAAGCTTCGCCGCTGTGTAAATATTTTGATATTTAATGGGAATATATACTCTCTATGGTGAATTTTATTTTAAGCATTGAGGTTTCAATAAAAAAATAGACGTGAAATTCTTTCGCAAAGTTCCTGAAACTAGAATTTTGGACGAAAAGCGAAGAACTAACAAACCTAAAGGCTTAAAATAAAAATTAACCATAGAGAGTATATATTCCCATTGAATATCAAAATATTTACACAGCGGTGAAGCTTCGTTTTGCAAACACTAGCGAGAACACAACAAAAACAGCTCTATAAAAAGCAATAAGAAGTAGAAACAAGCCTCAAATTAGTAAAAATTCGGCATCCCAGATTCGACCTCCGACCGATTTTGAATCGCGCGCCTCAAATTAGTAAAAATTCGGTTACATCCCAGATTCGATATCCGAGAGACTTTGAATCGCACGCACTAAGCACTGAGCCACGAAAGCTGAATTGATCACAAACACTAGCCACAAATAAAGCACAGAACAGATGCTATGAAATTTCAAATGCCACAGATCGTGATTATAGCAAAAGCGCCGTCAAATAATGATCACTTTGCCACCAAATAATGAACACTTTTATATGTAAGTTAGGTTAGAAAAAAGGTTCTGACTAATACACTAGCTGCTGGCTAGTGTAATAATGAATATTTATAAAACATTAATCCAAATATTATAAAACAATTTTGAAAAGCCTAAATTAGGCAATTGCCTCATGTGAAAAATTGATTTGCATTAAAGAATGCTTACATGAAAAATTGATGTTAGTCAGTAAACAATTTTTAGGCACAAAAACAACACAATTACGTCTAATTTCCCATAATTGTATTTTTAAAATTTTTTGTTCTGGTTACATCTAAGTTGCTTGTCTAATTTCTTATGTCCCAATATGGGTTCAGTAACGCTAGGTTATGTTCAAATTGTTTGCTCAAAAAAATAAAAACGATTCAAATTGAATAATTATCCGGTTCTGCGAGTAAAGTAATTTCATAATCAAGGAGCGTACGTGGGCAGATTTTTAGGCAATATTCAATATTCACTAATAACCTTACAAAAATTAATCGAGTCTGAATTTTAGATCAAAGCTTATCTGAAAAACAAATCATAGCTGACAGAAAAATTCGTTACTTTCTTCTAAAGGATCCAAACGGAAACCTTACAAAATTTAATCGAGTCTGAAGGTTAGATCAAAGCATATCTGAAAAACAAATCATAGCTGACAGAAAAATTCCTTACTTTCTTCTAAAGGATCCAAACGGAAACCTGATAACGGATAGCCAACAGACAGCTAGAAAAGTATCAAAGAAATCGAGAACTGAAAAAAAACGACAGATTATTTACGAATATTTTCTGCAAAATATGCCCTTTTAGCTGATGCCATTAATTGAAAATAAATACAAACCAAAAATCAAACCGTGAAAAGTCAAGTTCGAGCTTCGACATTTCTAAAAGTTTTCCTGAGAAAAAAACGACAAAAAAACCGTCACGACCTAAATAAGTTAACTCAAGTCCGGTTAAAGATCACTTAAAGTATGAATCATATCAGGGATCAAATACTTGAATCGTCTCAGTGTCTTGTTTTGCTATTTAGACATCGATTTGAGAGAGTGGAAAATTGATTCCGACAGAAGCCTTTTCATTTCTATTCTTAAGTTTAAATTTTTAATTTTTTTATTAAGTTTAAAAAGTTGAAAAGCAATAGCAAGATAACTGTGGTCGGAATAATCTGTGATATTTGCAAAATTTACGACAAAACTGAATTAATTTTCATTTAAATCTGTTCCTATGCGTTATCTTAAATAGTCAGAGAGTATATCTGAACGGAACCTCTAAACACTCTTCAATTTGAAAATTAACTTGCGTCATTTGATTTCGAAACTGATTTCCAAACTTGAGTCATTCAATATTGTGTATCAAAAAATGAAATGTAAAACAAGCTTTTGGCTTGATTTTAGACGAAAAATGACGGAGACAAACCTTACTATGATGGAATGTGTTAAGACAACTTTCGGCCCGAAAAAATTACGCCGAAACTACCGAGTCAATTACTGAAAAAATTAAATCAGAACGAGTCTCTTATGTAGCCCAACTGAAAAAATGGGTGTTTTATTTTGTAAAAATGACATTTTCTGTCTAATAACCAAAAACAATTTAAATTTTACAATATTTTGGAGATCATACTCTTCCCAAATTTTGTTGCACTACATAAGAGGCTCACTTGATATAATTCTTCTCAGTAATTTTTGGCGTAATTTTTGGTTAACTAAAAAAAACAAAAAGATCCGTTTTTGCGTTAAACTTTGGACCCGCATTTCGCAAAATTACTCGCTTAAATAATTCTGCTAAAACTCGAAGCATGTTTTGTTCATAATTGTTTAACTTAAATCAACCCAGTTTCAGAAAAAGGTGTTTTAAATTCAAGTTTATAGCGTTTTGTCCGGATAAATTGAATCAGCACCGTATATTACAAAAAATGCAATTAAAATCCAAAACATTTAGTTCTTATATAGTCGCAATTAGCATCAGTTTCAATTTTTTGCATCTCGAGCATTGATATACAGCTTAGCAAAAACTGAAAAACTTTTTTTGATCAGCAGACGCGATAGAAAAATTGTTTGGAGATGAAAAGTAAAATTTGGCAGAAGTTCCATCCAGGCCTCTTAAAACGCCTTTAAATACTTCCGCATGAACTAATCATTTCCATGTTGCAATTATAGTATAAAATTGTTCAAAGTGTTTCGAATTCCTCTAAACATTATAACAATCCCTTCTGGTGCGGTTGCTAAATCAAAATAAACATAACGAGGGATCCACAAACGGGTCAAACTGTCCAAAACGTACATGGGGCTAATCCGAAATAACACATTACCCGTTGCTAAGAGAAGTGCAACAGAAACAAGCCGTGCTCGACACCCGGAAGCAGAGTAAGAAACAAATGAAGGATCTAGACAAACTGTAATTGGAACTACGTCTAGTCTGGTTTAAAGTTCAGACCTTATCTCGAAACTTGCGAGAAAGACACGGCCCATTGGCCTAAGCGGACTATCTAGACTTATTAAAGCATTTCCCTCTTGCCTATTTAAAGTTCAAAGTGCTCGAAGAGAAATATTGTAGTGTTTTAGAGTTATAGAGGCAATTTTGAGAGAGCCGGGAGAAAAATGGTTGCATACAGGGTTGGTTGAACGAGAAAAACTGTCCGAACACTAGAATGTTTATTAGTTCGACTTATTTGACGAGCAATAAAACAATGATACTGCATGCTTGTAGTTTGGCCACGTGCACTTTTGTTGGCATGAACAACTTTTCATCTAATTAGGATAAAGTGAGGACAACTTCGAAACTGGCTTCCAGTTTTATGATTTTGGTTGCCTTTCTTAGAATCAACTTTCAAGATCAAACGCCATATACAACGCGGTTAATGCCAAAACCAGGCGTAAAATAACCCAGAAAAGCCTAGTGAGTTAACATTGAAGCTTTTATGATTAATTGTCTCTACAATTTTCGGTTAAATTGGATAATTTGACAAATATATTTGGTGTTCAGGTCGCAGTAGAATAGAACAGTGTGTCCTGGCCTAAAACACCAATAAAAAACCTCCCGAATCTTTTCCATTCTCAAATCATTAACATCACCACTTGAACATTTTCATCTGTCAACTTTAGCAAAAATTGGCAATTTCGCCGAAAATTGTGAGTTTCATAGTGTAAGACAACTCGGAAAAACATACAACTTGTAACATACTCACCGCCGTAGTCGCTACAATGTGTTGCGAGCTTGCCAACAAAGGGTAGGACTTCAGAGAAAATTTAGAGCCGCATATCGCCGCATAGCGGCGAAATGCGAATAGCGCTCCCATAGGGGAGCTTAAACCAAAATTTTGAAGTTTAAAATTATTTTTCGAACCTTGTGAGTTGTCGTTTTCCTTAAATTCGGCGAGTTGAATTTTGTTTTCGCAGTACTGTTTCAAAGCCTGTTCTTTTTTGTTTGCAAACCAATATTGCGTAATTTCTTTGTGTTCTGACATTATACTGGAGTCAATAACGTCTCAAAGTAAAATTGAAAACAATTTTTGCATATTATGAACCAAGATTGCCCTTCAGCGTTCTGAAAAATTTTTGTATAAATGTTAAAATGTTCGAAAAAAAGAAGAAATTTCTATGCTTTTGACAAAAGTTCTTCACGAAAAAAGGTCGCAGAAAAAGTATCTTTTTAAATTCGAGTTCATATTTTTCCGTTGATGTTTTATCTACGATGAAGTTTTGAAAAAAATGCGCTTCATAAAAACTTAAGGGTTAGTCAACCAAACTGAATATTGTAAACTAATGCCAAAGAAAGAGTCTTTATGGGTAGTCAGAGGTACGAAATCCCCTTTAACTCGCGATTGAACTGGTTTAAGCACAACTTTCCTGTAAAAATTCTTGGGATTTTAAATTGCATGTATTTGAATTTGAGATTCAAGTAATGACTAGTAGAAAAAAATGCAGTTGGAATCACACAGAAGCAAAGCTGAGTTTCATTTCACCTGCAAACACATACACATTCAAAATATCAAAAATATATACGGTAAAAAGCAGAACTAGACTAGAAGCAACCTTTTCAAAAGTCAAAAACTCGAAAACATTTAAGTATCTCACGAACATAAAAAGGTAAAGAAACTCAGCTTGAACAAATCTAATTATTGAAAACCTAACAAACGAAAGTATAGCAACGTTTTTCGAATTAACAGAAGAGAAAATCCGGCGGTGCAATTACAGTAAGAGGAGCTCCTTTTCATGCAGTCCTTCACGTTTGAAAACTAAAAAAAGGTTTTTATAGTGTTGTATTAAAGTATTAATACAAGAAAAAACGCAATTATTTGTAAATGTTTTACGGCAAGTGACTCGCAATGGTCACCCTTCAGGTCTTTTATCCTCTCTAGCTTAGCAATAAATTTGATACTCAAATGGTTAAAACCAAAACTTTGAATCTTTATTGAGTATACTTGACGCCTAACTGTTTTATTTTGCAAATAGGAAACCGTGACGCTTGTCTCTTTTTATTTCGTCTTCGTGTTCTTGTTCCTAAAATGACAGTTACTTAAGTCTACTAAACAAAATCGAATGTCAAAAACGCTCTGCGTTAAAACCCCAACTCATTATAATTTTAACCTAAGAAGATATAGAATCGGAATAAAGATCGTAGCAATTCAAATTAACTACCTATCACAGACGCGAAGGTAAACTTCGCAAACACGAGCGAGAAAACGGCGAAAAGCTGCTCTAAACAGGCAAAAACGGTAAATGATGGAAGCTATTCAAGCGATTAAAGATTGAAATTTTTGAAAGATTGAAGTTGTTTCATAAAGCGAATCAATTCGCAAAAAAATGAAGTTTTTCTAGGCAAGCTTTTAAATCAAAGAAACTTTGAAAAAATTCACGTTATTAGATAGAGCGAATAACTTGGCAAAAAAAATATGTTTTTCTTAGTGAACTATTCAAGCTTTGTAATGCAATATTTCAAGTTACTTCACAGAGCGAACTGGTTCGCAAAAAGTTCTAGTTTTTCTATGCCAGCTATTTAAAACATTTCCAACTTTTAAATATTTCCAAGTAATTGCATAGACTGATTTGGTTCAAGAAATGTATAAGAAATAAATAAGCAAACTATTGCGCTATGACACTTTGAATTATTTCCAGTTATTTCATAGACTGAAAAAAATCGCGAAAAAATAAACTTTTTCCTAAGCAAGCTGTTTAAACTATGGAACTTTCAATAATTCAAGTTAGTTCAAAAAGTAAACCGGATGGCAAACAGTTTTACTGTTGAAACCGTTCAAGCGATTTCCAGGTTTTTTCTTGGTTTTTTAATTATTTTGCTTGCACGAGCTAATGAAGCAAGGAACTTCGAAAAAATTCAAGCTATTGTTTAGACCGAAAAGTTTTCCAAGGCAAGCAATTCAAGCGATGAGACATAATTCAAGATATTTAATGAATCAAATCGGTTCACGAAAAATTTGTTCAAGCAAGTTATTCGAAACTTTGAATATGTTCGAAACTTAGTAAACTACGATACTTTGAAAAAGTTCCTGGTTAAATCACAGACTGACTCGGTTTGCGAAAATCTTAAGTTTTTCTAGGCAAGCAAACCGAGCTATAACTTCGTAATTGTTGCATGTTTTTCCTAGACCAAATCGGTTCGCAAAAAGCTTAAGTTTTTCTATGCAAGGTTTAAAGCTATGAAACATTGAAATAATTCAAGCTATTTCGTGGACCAAATCGATTCGCGAAAAAATTCAGATTTTCTAAGCAAGCTTTTAATGCTATGAAACTCTGAATTATTTCAAGTTACTTCATAGACCAAATCGGTTCGCTCGATGGCCCTTGAACATTGTCTCCTAGTCTCCTAGTAATTCTTAAGCATTTGTTCAGTTGAACATTGCGTTCATAGAGCATGCCGACTTTCATTTAATATAAAAGATAACGCGTCAGAAATTAACAGCTGCGTAGATAGTGCAAGTAAATTAAATTCGCCTACCCAAGCCAATTGCGGAATATTAAATTTAACACAAATTAAATTTAAGCCAATTACGGAATATTAAATTTTAACACAAAAATTCTAAAACGACGATATAGTGGCAACATCCTAGTGTCTTAGAACGAGAAATTAGGTTTCAATCCCAATCAATACAGAAATCCATGAAAATTTAGAGCACGAAACCCTCCGAAAAACTCTCACAAAAGTTGTTAACAAACATAGAAGCATGCGCTAATTTCTTGTCTCGAAGTCTGAGCTGCAAAATTGCCACCAATTGAGCTTTTTTACTTGCGAGTTGGGTTAGAAAAAACATTGCTTCGTAATATAACACTACAACGCTAGCTCGCAGGTGCAAATAAATGATTCAATCGACAACTTATCCATCTTAATATTTCCTACTGATAAATTATCCAAAAAAATCATTTTACGAATTAACAAGGGTACTGGGATGTTATAACAAGGGTACTGATTATAGAAACAACCTAAGGCACCTCGTTCGAAATTACCAGTCGCAAAATAATATCTAAGGCAGTCGCTTTGAGCCTAGTAAAATAGCTGGAGCCTCTTAATTCTAAGAACTAGTGTACAAAATAAGCTTTTCTAACCTTGAGTCCAATGCTGCCTTGGCAGAAATGCCACGCGATCTCAATTACATAAGAGACCATGTAGACGAAAATCGTGATCTTCCATTTGTTCATGAGGCCGGGCGAGTTCTCGTAGCAGTAGAAATACGTGTATATCACTAGGAAGATAAAATACATGGAAATGTGAAGGAAAAATTTGGTTGCGGGTGCATTGTAAAACTGAGAGTAAGTGGTTTGTTTCAGCAATACGCCAGTGTTGTCGTCTAATTGCTCGATCTGCATATCGTCTATTTTTGATTGAATCGTCGCTTTGTGTGAGTTGCCCCCCGTTTGACTCGGGTCGATGACCGCAACGTAGGGGGGAGGGGGTGGCGGAATGTTTGCTGTGTGGTCTTCTTCCGAGGAAATAAACGAGTTCGAATCTTTCCTCTGAGCTCCGCTAGACTTTGCACCCATTTCGTCGCCCGCAACTTTTGTGGTTGGCGTGTACAACTCGTGATGTTGTTCAGAGTTACACTCGGCTATGCTCTGGAGTCGCGCCTAGAATCATTTTCATAATATTTTAACAGTAATCAGAACTTGTTTATTAGCTGCGACTCATATAGTAGTGGAAATTAAACACCTTTAAATATTTTTCGTTGAGAAACCCATTTTTGACAAGGACCGAATTATTCATTATCTAAGAAGTAAAATTGAGCAGCAAAATAAACGAATACTTAAGCTATTTAGCTTTCAAGCTTTTCTATTTGTAATTATGTCCATGAAAATCCAGTTTGCTCAAAATGGCGTAAAAAAGCGGTTCCGCTTTAAACTGATGTAGTCAATCATTAAGAGTTGTGAGTCGTGCCTGATTCATGAGGTTGTTCATTTGTTGGTTCTGCTGTTCCAGCAGGAGTATCTCCTCCTCCAGACTGAGTCCGTTATCGTTGGAGTCCACGTCAAAGTCAGTCACCACTTTCTCGCTGTAGATGGAGGGAATAGAGCAGGGGAAAAACACCGAGAAGATGATCCCTAAAAAACTTTGATAAAGATAACCGAACACAGAGATAAAAAAAGGCAAAACAATAGCGCTGTTATTGCAATTTACTGATACAACTAAATTGGCGTAAGAACAACTCGAGAGAGATGGCAAAAGTACAGCTGCTGTTGCTGAATAGAATTATAAATAGAACGATGTTTTGCCATTCAACAAAAATAATTGAAAAAAGCTCATTTTTTGCCAGAGAGCTCCAAAATCTAACATTTTGCATACTTTTTTCAGCGCAGATGTATATTTGCACTCCAACACGACAACTGGGAACAGGTGATAGCAATGATTTTTCTCGATTTAACTTATCGCGAGCCATTCAACGGGAAAAGGAGTTTGGACTGGTAACTAAGACCATCGGTGAAACTGCGACACCAATGGTGCTCCAAGTTAGGATACTAGTTTCATCAAAACATAGCAAAGCCAAAATGAGGAAAATGAGGACTGACTCAAGAGCATCAAGGTAGGAGAGAAACCCAGAAGAAACCCCAAATAATAGACGGCAAAGAGCCGATAGGGAGAACGCATTATCAAAAAACGCATTGCTAAAAAAACTTGAACGAATTTATCTGAAGTTTGATTTTTCATTTTTTTTCTGAGAGCTGAAAACTTTCTGTATGCTCTTGCTTTAAAAATCTTCGGTAATTTTTCACCGATCTAAGCCTATTCATTTCATATTTGTTCCAAAAAATCACAGCTATCAACATTTACTAGTTGTTATTTTTGAAACTAATTCCCAGTCATTTCTGGTTTCCTAATGTTACCTGTTCAGTTGTTGTGGTGCCTAATTGCACGGACAAAAATCAAGCAGAAGGTTCAAGTTAATTAAAAGGATGCCAACTGTTGTTTTTATGTCAGAGGTCACCAAAGCATCTTCAGACACATAAGAAACTTGAGTACCGAATTGTGGTTGCCACCGGCCCATTCAACAGCTACAGAGTAAAACTAATTACTAAGTACAGGACAACTTTTCACGTTGCTTACATTTTGGGAGGGGTAATTGTTGTCAAGTTTTTTTTTACAAAAAAAACTTCTTGTAATTCATTATGAACTTTGATACATTTATTTTTCTCAATTCTACTAAACACAAAAACAGACGCCCATTCAAGTTTACCTTTAAAGGAGCAGCGCATGCCTTTCTTCCACTTGTGCTCAATGCAAATCTGAGATTCAGTGGTAGCTATGAAGTCTTTGTTGTCTGTGAACCCAGCCACGTCTATCAAGTCAATTGACCCAAACTTCGGGTTCTTGTATGTCAGCAGAAATGCACTCAGATCTCCATTGGTACCCTGGTACTCCTCGAGACAGCTCAGAGCCAGATTGCGGTACTGTTCCACCAGGGGTTCTACCTCTTCTTTCAACTCCATCTCTCCAATTGTGAGACAGTTGTACATTTCCTGCCACAGCTTAGCACACATGAGTGCGATTATAAGCGGGTCTTTGGCTTTGCTCCAGAAGAAATGTGCCAGTTCAGGTTTGAGGGAGAATAGAGACCAGAAGCAAAGTTCCCGGAACGGGTCCTCGAACCCCTTTTGGCCTCCAGATTCCGGAAGGTCAACCAATCGGTTCTCTGGAAACGCTAGGGTGTAGTAGTACACCATGAAGTAAACGTCACTCAACGAGTAACTGTCTTTTGGTCCAACTGTTCTGGTTAACAGTTTCAATAACGGCGTACTTTTTTCGATCGTATCTTGGTATAGCAATGAGAGCCGGTTTGGCGTGAGAAAGCGTTTCATTTCAAAGCCGACTTCCAGGAAGAGCTTCACGAAAGGAAGCTGTCCTTCAATTAAGGCTCGAAAACAAGTCGCGCCAATATTTTTTCGCTCATTAATATCCGACTCCGCTTCGACTATGCTTTGCACGACGTCGTCACATTGGTGCAAATTCATAGCCAGTTGCAACGCGTCGCATCCTAAATCAGACACAGATCTAATCAGCGCCTTCAGAATGCACTCGTCCATATGGTTATTTGGCCTGTCGATCCTGTAAATGATGACATATCGGGAATATTCTAGAATAATTTTAATGAACTGTAGTTCAGTCTTATGGACTTCATCGAGTTCAACCCCCAATTTTTTAGCCAGATTGTTGATCAGTATTTGTATGTTTGTTTCTTGGTTAATAGTCAAAGGGTTCCTGGATTTTCGAACAAGTCTGAGAGCCTTGGCGATTATTTCACTTGCTCCCCCTACTCCCTCGCATATAACAACCGCAATGTGGTTGACCAAACTTTTCGCAACTTGCTCAAAAATAGGGAGCTCTCCGCCCATTACTATTAACACAGTCGGAATTGTGTTAGCTGCTGTTGTCGAGGCAGTTATGTTCGGCTCTTCGCCCGATTCCGGTGTCGCCGTTTCCACGACTGGATCTCGGTTCGACGAAAGGAAACACTCGAGAGCCGACCGCATCTCGGCATCTTTCGTCGGCGAATGAGAGTCGAAGAAAACAAAATGGGAAAAAAGTTTGTTTAGGGTAGCAGATTCGTCAAGGCCGCTGTTCACGTTGTAATGGAATGCGTCTTCAGTCTCTGAGTTTTCCTTCCGAGGTGCACCAGTCCAGAACTGGACTTCATCCCCATGTCGGATGAGGTTCCAGTTGACCATTCCAATAAGATGCAATTTTGGCTCCTGTTGTCCGATCCATTCCAAATATTGAGCGTCTTGAAGAACTTCAGCAATGAGACCGTCGACTCCTAAAAAGAGCTGCTTAATTAATAGGTACTGCGTGTTTTACTTAACCGTTTGGCCTGTCATATATAGTATCTAATCATATATTACGTGTTGGCGCCATTGGTTAGCTATGTGTCTGGTGCGGCTACTAATTAATTAATACCTGCCAACCTTAAGTTTAGTCTGCGATGTTTGGATTCATTGTTGTTAACCGTTAAAGAATAAACGAGTCAATCTTAGTTCAGTGAATTAAAGATATTGAACCTGCATTTTTCACATGGCGCAGCAAGCAGGACAAAGCGCGGGATCAGGGAAAAATCCACTGGGAATTACGGCATTTTGGCCGAGTAAATGTACGGAAGCACCAATGTTGTGGGAGCATTGGATTACACGATTCACCTGGGGTGTAATAGCAAAACATTCATTCAATCCGACGGCATTTTATTTTGCTAATACGCTCACTGAGGCGCAAATTACTGGTCTGCCAGAGGAGGTGAATGGGAAAAATCGAGTGGAAGCAGAGCAGACACTAATTTCTAACCTCTATTTGTGTTTGGGGGAACGTGGACAGGACGAATTACATAACCGGAAGCCCCATCTGGACCTGGCGACTACCCGATATCCACGGGTTTTGGATGAATTTGAGAGTGTTTTCCGCAAGGAAAGAAACGAAACATTCGAGACGTATCAGCTACTATCTCGGAAACAACGTGACGGGGAAACGCTAGAAGAATTTCACTCCGTTTTGAGTGGACTAGCCGCTAGATGCTCATTGGGAACATTGGAACGACGGGTGTTACGTGATGTATTCATAGTAAATATGTCCAACAAGGAAGCCCAAACGGAGCTATGCCGTTCAACTAAGACACCAGATGAGGTCTACCGGATTGCTTTGTCATATGAACGGGGGGACAAATACGCAAAGTCGTATAAAGTATCCGGTGGGGGACTTATGCGGCACCAGCGGGTTCACTACAAATTAAAGCGGAGCCTATAAGCGCAATTAGAGGAGGGTACCGTCGTCCATTCCAAAGAGGCGGACGTGGATTTGGCAGGGGCGGCACAAGGGGCCGCGGAGGAGCAGCAGATCGCAAGTGCTACAATTGCGACCAGAGTGGTTTTACCCCGGACCCATTCCAAAGTGCCCAGCAAGAAATGTAACCTGCAATTTTTGCAAGAAAATGGGACACTATGAGCGAACTTGTAGAGGACGTCGATCGGCGAATAGGGGTCGCGTAGGCATGATAAATGAGGATGACACCAATGGCGGGACTACCCAAGATTATCCGGAGGAGAGTGCATCCAATTACGGAAGTTCTGTCGGATGGGTGACTGATTCAAAGACACCGGCACATGGATGGGATTCGGATAGTTCGACGGAGTATGTGGTTATGTCAATTCGGCGGAAGGAGGAAACGGAATTAAAAGTCGCGGGGGCCAAACTAGCCTTAAGAATCAACGGCAAAGCAACTCAAGCCTGGATTGACAGTGGTTCGCCAATATCCATCTTCACTATTGGGGAACTAAAACGTACCCTGGGGACAGTCAACGTACAATTGAAACCGCTGAATCCACAAGACGACCAATTCCGCGATTACGGAAACAATCCGTTAAAATTTCTGGGAAAGATGCAAGTCACGCTTCATTCCAATGGATGGACTTGTTCGTCGGATATCAACGTCATCGGAGGGTGCCGACCGTCTATTATTGGCAGGGATTTAATGCCCTCACTAGGACTGATGCTGGTACAAGCACCATCGACAGAAGGGGTGAAAAGCATACATACCACGGAAGGAACTGTGGCGATGGACAATGACCTGGATGAGTGGCAGACACATTTCTGTAAGCAATTTCAACATCTTTTTCACAGGGTAGGGCGCATTCGAAATTATAAGGTGCAGGCAGATTTCTTCAAAAACCTAACTCCAATTCAACAAAAAGGTAGGCGAGTACCTATAACATTACAGGAAAAAGTCGATAAGGAGATTGAAAAACTGTTGGGACAGGGTCATATCCAAAAGTTGGAAGAATGTTCAGACAAATATTTTGTTTCACCTATTGTCATCACCGTGAAAAAGGACGGTTCTGTAAAACTTGCACTGGAATCTAGAGAACTAAACAAACAAGTGCATAAGAATAAATACCAAATGCCCAATATTGAAGAACTAATGGACATCGTAGGGCAAACTATCAGCGAACGCAAACAGGGGGATGTTTTTTTTACAACGATGGACCTCACGTACGCATACGGTCAACTTCCTTTAAATGAAAACACTAGTAAACATTGCAATTTTTCATTGGTGGGAGGCCGTTCTACCGGTACATATCGATTCAAAACAGGATTCTACGGATTGACAACCATGCCGGCGGAATTTCAACGGGTCATGGATGCCATTCTGGCTGAATTTCCGTGCGCGCATGCTTTCATTGATGATATATTAGTAATTTCGAAAGGTACCAAGATCGAACATATCGCTTTAGTGGAGAAGATTTTAACGAAACTCGATAAAGAAAATATGGCTTTGAAGCTAGAAAAATGTCAATTTGCGAAAAATACTTGCGAGTGGTTAGGCCACCGGATTACGAAATCAGGGATTACACCAATGGTGCGGAAAACAGATCCAATTGACAAATTAACCGCCCCGAAAACGCTCTCTCAGTTGAAATCGTTCATGGGGTCAATCCATAGTCTTCACAAATACTTACCGGCGTTAGCGGAAACTTCGGCGCCTCTACGTCCACTTCTAAGTAAGAAGAACGAATTCCTCTGGACAATTGACTGCCAAACAGCGTTCGAATCGATTAAGAAACAAGTCGCGAACATTGTCGAACTTAAGCATTTCGACGTACATAAGGATATACGTATCGTGTGCGACGCAAGCCATAACGGTTTGGGGGCGGTACTCGAACAACTAGGCACCGAGGGTTGGCGACCAATATCATTTGCGTCCCGGTTTTTAAATGCGGCCGAAAAGAAATATTCGACGAATGAGCTAGAAATGCTGGCCGTAGTTTGGGGCTCCGAATACTTCAGAAATTATATTTTCGGGCGGAAATTTACTGTGGTGACAGATCATAAGGCTTTGCTATCTTTATTGAATGGGAACAATAAGAAAAACAAGACTATGTTCAGTCGATTAACTCGCTGGATTGATAGAATTATCCCCTTTGATTTTGTCATTGAACACATGCCTGGGGCTAAAATTGGCCTGGCGGATTACCTTTCAAGGCATCCGGTGGGGGAAGCCACGAAAGTTAGTCTTTATGATAACACTTTCACAGTGGCAAAATTGAAATCAATTACCAATTCACTCGGATATATTGATACCAATAAAGGGATCATCAAAGCATCAAAGGAATCAATTGTTTCAGCTAAAGATATTCAAGTTGGAAACGATAAAGTTAACATTCCACCGGAAGAGGGCGTCAAAACGCGTGACCGTCGGTTGACCAATCAGAAGCCACTAAAACGAATAGCTGAGTGTAATGACCGGGAAAGCGCAAAAGTAGTAAAGTCAATCACCGAATGTAAACTACGTGAGCCTGATATTAATTCCACAGTAAACAGTAGTCCTCCATTTAACAAAACAAGTTATCGATCTAACAAAATACACATATCTACAATGACATCACTTAATTTGAAGAAATTAAATAAATTACTGTTGAAACATCCAGAAATAACGAGCGGCAGTAGCAGCGAGGTGGAGATTGTGGATGCACGATTGGAGGCGGAGACGCATCACACCAGGGACATTCGATGCAACACAGTCATCTCCATTCCTTCGGCATTCGGAGGTGAACTTTTTCCGGCGGCATACCCAGCAGGAGGGAACGTCATCATGTCAGTAATCCCCCGGGACTGCAAGATAGTCCGCAAAAGCAGTGCACTGCCGGAGCTATTCAACCTGAAGCTCGTGGAAGCGAACTATAAAGGGGACCCCCAGATGCGCGCAATAAAAGAACTGGTGGAGAGTAAGGACCCGGATTTGGAAAAGAAGGTCAGAGCAATGGGTGCCTACCTCGGACAGCACACACATGATTTCCACGTGCGGGAAAATTGTCTGTGGATGGACGAACGACTCGTCATCCCCATACCACTCAGGAAGGCTGTGGTTAATCGGATACATGCGTTTCACCATGGGCGCTCGAGTATGTTCGACGCTGCGAGGGATGTCTGGTTTCCCTATCTCCACCGGAGTTTAGTCGCAGCTGCGGATGGATGCAAGGAATGCACCGATGCAGGTAAAAGCCTTAAACCATTATGCGCCAAAGGTGATGTTGGGAAGATCTATGAACCACGCGAGCCGAACGAATGCCTACAGCTTGATTTTTGGGGTCCAATTAGATACTTAAATGAATCAAGTAAAAATGTCTTGGTAGCGGTTGACCGATTCTCACGTTGGCCCTCTGCAATGATCTGCGGAAATAATAAAAGCGACAAGGTCCTTAAGTTCATTAAACAATACATATCTCAACATGGTGTCCCTAGGAAAATTTTTATGGATCAAGGTACAAGTTTCACATCGAATGCAGTTAAATCATTTTGCAATTCCGAAGGAATTGAAATAATTTATTCACCCGTGAATGATCATCGCGCCACCGGGTGTGTCGAACGTACCATTGGCAGTCTGAAAAACTTTGTCTTAACTTACGCTAAAGAAAAAGATAGTGGAAACTTAGAATCAATGATAGAACGAGCCTTGAGTGCTCTAAGATTTGCCCCAAATGCTACTCTCAAAATATCGCCGTTTGAAGCTCATCACGGCAGAGAAGCCAATACGGTACTGCGAAATCTTACGAAAAAGCCAACCCTGCAAAACCTAAACTGGGCCAGAGTGTTGAAACAAAAATCTGCCTATTTAGATTCTACTGACCCCAGAGCTCCGAGGAACATCCAACCCATGGCAACGGATTGGGAAGAACGATCCGACGTGGAGTTTGATGTCGATCATATGAATCACCCTAGGCGACTGACACAAAATCAACTAGTTTCGGCGGCGGATGGAACACCAATGGCTGACGGGGACGGGAAACAGGCTTGTGGGGGAAAGTCTAAACAGCCAAGTAAACGGACCGAACTGTTGTTCCAACGACTCAAGGATAGCAATAAAAGGTATAGACCCATAAACCAAAAAGTAATTCGCGAATCTAAGCACACTATAACTCTAGCAAATGGCTCTGTACTTAGGAAAAGTGGGGTTGCCGAGAAAGTCATCAAATCGAACGCGCCAACTACCGCGAGTAAGCTAACACTACCACTCCCAGCTATGAGTGCATTGCAACGTCGGGCGGAACTAAAGCGAGCAGCGAACGAACAGGCGGCGGGGACTAGCACACAGAGTAAAGCAAGCGCACAGAGTAAGGCTGATAACAGAGTGCGAGAATTTTCACCAGTGGAGGAGGACGATTCGGATTCGGAGTACGAGCCAATAACAATTTCCAAACACGCAGGGAACTCAACAATAGCACCAGGGCGAGATGTGGAAGGAAATGAACCAAAAATGAATAACGATGTAGAAGACGGAATTGGAAGACCAAACTTATCCGAAGGAAGCGGAGCTGGAAAATCCCAGGGGGTGGACACGGAGGTCCAGACTATGAGCAACGAGCAAGGGGGGAGTGCCCCAAATTTGAGTAACGAAGGACGAGGGGGGAAACATTCTAAAAAGAAAGGGGAACGAGTACGACGCTTACGTCTCGTATCATACTCTAGTCAAGAATCAGAAGATGGAACAGGATCACGGAAAAGTACCAGGAAGCGGACGGCGGTATCTAAATTCGGCGGGGTTATGATAGATAGTATATTGAAAGCGAGAACATCCAAAGGAGAGGAAGACAGAGAGCGGGACACTAATTGAGCAGGAAGGCACATTTGAAAGAGGGAGTGAAAAAGGAAACTCAAGAAACTTGTTAAACTAAAACTCATGCCCAGGGAGAGGGTGGACTACCGCTGGTCTAAAACTCAAACATTTCCGTTGGATAATTTTAAAACAGTTGTTTGAAAATTGATTGTTGAGGGAATGTCATATATAGTATCTAATCATATATTACGTGTTGGCGCCATTGGTTAGCTATGTGTCTGGTGCGGCTACTAATTAATTAATACCTGCCAACCTTAAGTTTAGTCTGCGATGTTTGGATTCATTGTTGTTAACCGTTAAAGAATAAACGAGTCAATCTTAGTTCAGTGAATTAAAGATATTGAACCTGCATTTTTCACAGGCCGTTATAAAAAATTGTACGCCATATATATTATAGGCCTAATTTATAGTCATTAGTTCCAGTCGAGTCCTTCAATTATAAGCGTTGGACTTGTGCAACAGAAAATGAAAACCGAAACGGTTAAATAACAAAATGGCAATAAGCAGAAAAACTTGTGCTTTGAAGTCAAAAATCTATGAACTCCCTGTTATACAGGTGGATTTTCAGTAAAAACCGAACAAAATAAAACAAAAAAGAACAAGAGTTTCCGGTTCATATATACGCACTGCAGAAATTTTCGACTACAAAAATAGTTAAAACTCTGTAGCTAGAAAAAATTGAAATTAAAGATCCATGGTTAAGTAATATTATCCTTTAAAAATAATTATTAGCTGCTCGTGAAAAATGACGCCGTACTCAGAAGCATATTCAGAAGTTTTTAGTATCATCAAAACCAGAAAAAAAGCTTAATCATGGCGAGATAAGGCTAGACGCACTTCAAAATAGAATGTCTTCAATGTGATTTCTATTTTTCTGAAATGCCAAATAGAATCGACAGGTAAATGCACTCCACACCCGTGCAGTAATCCAAAGATCTCCACTTGTCTTCCAGGCAGATTCACCAGAAGTCTTTTTGATGATATCACAAACAAAGAGGGTCAAATCTGCACTGACTTTAATGGACGCTCATGTTTTGTTATGTTGCGAAAGTGTCTTGAGTGAAGTTTCGTTAAGATACTTTATACTCACTTACGATCCACGTAAGGCTTGTTGTTTATGAATTCTAAAAAAATTTGTCCAAGATTCTAGTTTGAACAAAAAAAATCAAATAATATGATCGTTTTTTACTCATTAATGTACATCGTTGAAAAATGCAATGCAATTTAATTCTCGGCGAAAACTGCTAGCTAAATTTTTTGCTAATTGCAAAAATTTAACAAACAAGCAGCAAACAATTGGAATATGATGTGCAAAGAAATCTTCAGGTATCAACATTCATAAGGCACTGTTCTTGAGGATCATGAAAGATGTTAAGAGATATCATCTATAAAGGCTCCTCATGAAACATCTCACAGGGCTGCATACTTTAACATCCCAGGGCAGGCACTTCAAGAATGAAAGAAACTTCCACAAAAACACCCAGGCCACCTCAGAAAAATCTGTCTGAACATGAAAATGAACAACCTACTACAAGACAACAAAGCCGAATATAGTTCTTTCTTCGACGAATTCAATCACAGAGGACGTGGCCGAGTGGGTAAGGCATGCGACTCTTGAAATGATGGTTTTGTGTTCGCATCCCACTGCGGCCATGGTTGGAGGGGTCCCAGTGTCATCCGCCTTCTCAAGGTCGGACCAGCTACGGCGAAATGGATGACATCCCCCCTCCCCCACTGTTGGTCCTGCACGGACGGGGGTTTATACAAAAAAACACAGAAGACAAACAAGCAAATTCAAGGCACTGTCAAGATTGCACTAAAAAGTTACATTAGCTTAGATTGATAGGCAATAACTACATAATCAAAGCTGTTAACTCCTCTCTGAAAGGCGTCAACTTTCCAAGAAAGGAAGAACGATAGTAGTTTGCTTATTAAACCGGAAAAAGGTCCCGAAAAATTTTAAACAACACCAGCCGATAGCGCTACTGCATCCGTGACTAAATTTGTAGAAAGACTACTTGGCCCAGAACTGAACGAACGCGCGTGTATTGAGATGGATTCAGGAAAACATGACAAAAAGTAACAGCACTAAGCTGTATCAATCACCGAGGGTCTGAGCAAAAAACCTAGCCACAGAACGCTACTCGATACGTAAGACCGAACCACAACCTTCAACTAGGTTAATCACTGAGCAATTATAAAAAAAAAACGTAGATATATCAAATGATTAGCCATTATATTTACAACCCGGCCTGCCGAGGTTAACAATGAAACGAAGGTCGGCAAAAAACCCAATCAATTGGGAGTAGCAGTCCAAAAAATGCAAAACATAATTAAAACTCACACACTCAAATTCAAACGCTTTTGAACACAATCTCACACACTCTACATCTATTCAACAGTTCAATCGAGTATCAATGTTCTGAAAAATTTGCATGCATAAAACTGCACGAAAGAAGCTAGAAGTATAAAGTAAAATCAATAGTTTAAGTGATATGCACTACCACTGCAAGAAAACGCGTCAAGTACAAATCGAACGAAAGAAGTAGTACGAGAAAGATAAAACCAACTGTACAATCTTTATTCCACAAGGAAATCGCTCATCTAATACCAATTTCTGAAGTATTTACAGCAAGAAGCTACAATTTACAACGCTGTAAAATACTATTAGAAAACAGAAGAAAAAAAAACTATTTTGTTTCAGTACCAGTGTGTTCAATGTGAATTCCATTCTTCTGAATTGCCAAACAGAATCGACAGGTAAATGCACTCCTCACTCGTGCAGTAATCCAAATATCTCCACTTGTCTTCCGGCAGATTCACCGGAAATGTTTTTGATGATTTGACAAACTGAGTAGGCAAATCTGCATTGAATTAGAGTGGCCGCTCAAGTTTTGTTATCTTACGAAAGTGCCCTTGCTTAAAATTCTTTAGTTTTCTGTATACGCATTTACAACTCTTGACGCATTTGCAATTGATTTTCTTACACGCACATGCAATTGATGTTCTTCTTGATTTCGTGATAATCTTTCCAAAATTCTCGTTTGAACAATAAAATTTAGATAACAAGAGCAATTGTTGCTCGAGCGTGAAAATTGTTGCACAAACTAATTTTTTGCAACTCGATCAAAATTACTAAACAAGCAGCAACCATTTCATGGATCAAGCGCAGACAAATGTTCCAGAAATCAACATTCTCAGGCAATGTTTTTGAATATCATGAAAGATGTTAAAGAGATATCATTTACAAAGCCGCCTCATGAAACATCCTTCAGTGCTGCATGCCTAAAGTTACTTCAAAAATGCAGGAAGGCAATTCAAAAATGAGAGAAACTTCTACTAAAACACCCAGGTCACCTCAGAATAATCACCCGCAACAATAAAATCAAAAACTTACTATAAGACAACAAAAACGCCAAATATATTTCATTCTTCGATAAATTCGATCAGAGGACAAACAAGAGAAATACGATCGAACATCAAATCACTATCAGGATAAAATCTGCAACGGATTTCCAAAATACTGATTATTTGTACAAGCTCACCAATCTACGATGCGAAACTGTGCGTCAAATACCTAAACGAATAAAAAAAACTCGGCCAAATGAACCAGAAAAAAAACAAAGCTCCGGGCACGACAAGGCCGAGAAAGTTTTTTAAAGGAAGGTTCCGGGCACTATCAAGATTGCACTAACAAACTTTCAGTACCTTGGGTTGGCAGGCAATAATTACATCATCAAAGCTGTTTACTGTCAAATCTTCTCTGAGAAACTCAAAACTTCCTTTAACTTTCCCAAAAGTGGAAGAACGATAGAAATATTCTGCTTAAAAAAACCAGATCAAGGTCCCAAAAAAGTTCAATCAATACCAGTGATATCGCTACTGCTTCATTGACTAAATTTGCAGAAAGACTACTTGGCCCAGAACCGAACCTTTGTAATGAGGTGTCTAACTACTAGCATGGGTTCAGGATAATATGACAGACACTAACAGCCCTAAGCTTCATCAATCACAAACAACTGAGGGTCTGAACAGGAAAACCTTGTCACAGAGCTCTACTTGCTGCATAAGATCAAACCAGTATCTTCAACACGGTTTATCACTAAATAATTCTCGAAAACCTACTTAGATGTATCATTTCAAAAACCATTATATTTACAAACTTCCTGCCGAGGTTAATTTAAAAAGAAAGTCAATTGACTGTAACAGGCAAAAACGTGCTAAACCAAATTAAAAATCAAACTCTATTCAACTAAAGCGCACACACTCAACATCTACTCAAGAATTGAATCGAGTAACAATGTTCTGAAAAACCTGCATGCACAAACTTCGGAAGTAGATTTTATTGTTCCGACTTTCGATACGAAAGTTACGGAATATTTGTGCTCGGGGTGGGTTTTTTTTTCTTCAGACAAATTTCGACTTTTTAACTAGCCATTTTTGACGGAATTTTTTTATATCATTCGAAAGGTATTGTTGTCCTGAGCTCAAATTTGAAAAGATATTTCACCTGTGATCATTTTTCGTAAAGTTACGGGGGTTTAAAGATTGGCATTTTGGCCAATTTGGGACAATTAACGCGCGATATATTTCGCGCTATTAACGCGTGAGCGGAGAGTTAATCCGTGTTGAAAATTGTTCCAAATTGATTCAAATAGCTTATTAGCCATAATTGATTTGTTACAAGGAGCGAGATCTATTTTTTTTGTACTTTATATGGCGTGTGGGGGGATGATTTTCACAAAAAAAAATTCAATTTTTAGAAAAAAAATTTCACTTTATTTTATTTCATTTAATTTTTTCTATGTATTACTGCTGCTCAATAAACCTTAAGAGGCAGTCGGAACATTCAAGGCCTCGCCCTGATACGAGCAATCTTGTTACCTTTTATCCTTTATTGTAAAAATATGAGCAAACATCAATTCGAGAGAATTATCGCGCTTTGTTCGTAAACAATCCGTTCGAATTATCGCGCGTGGGGTCTTAATTTGGCTGAGAAACAATTATAATTTGTTTTGATGCAAATTATTTGGCCTAAGTATTTTGTTAATGGTTACTTAATTGCTTATTACATCACTTTTCAATAACGGGGAAAATTTATGTAGAAAAAAAATTTTCTGTAAAAAAATTTTGTCCATTCACAAGACGTTAAAAAATCAAGGCTCACATGAGTAGTCTTTATGTTGTTTAGTCTTTTCTCACACGCAATGGCAAGTCAAAGGGTTACACTTCACTAGTATAACAAGTTGTGGAAAAATTAGAATGCTTCCATTCAATTCAGAATGATCTTATTTGTCATACGCACCCTTATATTACCTCCAATTTGCAACTTTCAAGCCTGTATAAATTGGCAAAAAAAAGTCGCAGGAGAAATAACCTTTTTATTTCGAGCTTAACACCTGCATACTTTTTAAGCGATACTAAAATCTCGCCGCAAATGGCTATTTGAAAAATCTTATAGTGCCTGGAGATAGAAAAAACTGCCTCGGACTTGAAAAAAAACTTGCCATTTCTTTCGATAGTCGGAACAACAAATGACAGTAATCAGTTTCCTGCATGTTTCCTGTATGTAATTGCTAGCAAAAGTACAAAAATAATATTATATCAACCTCTGTTAGTTTGATTAAAACCTCACTCGTTTGATCAGTAAAAAAAAATAAAAACAAAATAATTTCCAAATTAAATTTAGTACAAACAAACCTGAAAGGTCGTCTAAAGGTAATCGCCCGTCAATTTGACAATTTTGAAAAAAAAATTCACCCTTTCTGAACAGTTTGATTTAAAAAAAGAAATTGTCCGGGTTTTTGACCGAAAAAAAAACACAAGTTTTAATAGCACTATAGGAGCTAAAAATATGTCTAATATAATCAACATTTAAGTTTGTGAACTATCCCTAACAGCAAAAACAAAAAAAGAACTTAAACAAATTCTAAAAGTCTTCAATACAAACTTTGAGTTTGTGCACCATTTTGTTTTGATAGAGCTTATCTGTAGTGATGATACTAAGTTTTCAATTTTTGTCATTTGTCATTGTGATTTGGCTTTTATAATCTATTTTTTTCTCTAACATGACTCCTAGATAATTCTTCCTGAAAAAAAAACAAAGTTTTGCGTCATCTCCATTGATACCAGAAAAATTTCATATTCCTGCTTGGAAAAAGAAAAACTTTGCTTTTCTTTTTGATTAATTTCAACTTATTACAAGCCACCGGCTGAATATATTCATCAAATGTCGAGACATTTTTTGTAACTGGTCATCTATTTAACTGTTAAGAGTGTTAACATCAACAAAAATTGTGAGATCGAAACTTTTGCGAGAATTTAGTAGATCATTTTCATATATCAGAAACAAAAGAGGACCCAAAATCAAAGCCTGTGGAACACCACACTTTATTGGTTTTGAGTCTGACTGATCGTTCTCAACTTGAACATAATGCGTTCTAGTTTCAAAATACGACTTAAGTGAATCTAAATGAATTTGCTAAAACAAACGAACAAGGATTTCTGCAACAAATTGGAGCGATCGACTGTATCACAAGCTTTCTAAAGATCAAAAAACAGCATGCCACTGAAGTTGTTGTGTAGGCAGCAATACAAAAAATTTGAACCAGATTCAAGGATGCATCATTTAGAGGTTTTGACTTTTTATAATATCGGTCTTATAATTAGCGGCAAAGTTATTGGTCTGTTATTTCCGCATTTTTATTTCTCGCTGCATTTGAAAAAAGCTATTACTTCAGAAACTTTGATTTTTTGTCGATAAAATTTAAAAAAAAAACATTTGTTGAAAAAAAAGACAGAACTCACATATAGCTGGAATAAAAATTTCCAACCTAAAAATGCTTAGGTCACTATTACCCTAAGATATTTTCTTTGGAGTTTTTGCTACTGTCTTAAAAACTTCTCAATCATCTGTTGCTTCCAAAACCAATGATTTTTCAAAAACATTACGAAATTTTTTTTACCAGTTCTGGTTATGTTCTTTTGCTAATTGTTTTTGAAGGTCCACAAGAAATCATTTGAGTTAATTGGAAGTATCTCTAATTTGTGCTATCAGTACTTTTAGCAAGAGAAAAAGAGAATTTTTGACTGCCTTTTTGGTTGCTGTATTTTGTTCTCAAAAATTCACGTTTGGTTTTTTCAATTTTTTACAGTGTTTTCTGAAGGGAAAACATCAGGCAAAATTCTGTTCGTCGTTGTTTTCTAGGTTTTGAATTTAAACCATTTCGTTCCTTGACAAATATTCAATAATATTACTTTTTTCTTACAGTTTTCAATTTTACTCAGTTTAAATGAAACTTTTTCTTCAAACAGTTAGTTTTGAATCAAACAAAAAAATTGACAGATTTCATCAAGCGAAAGTTGTGTTGATTCAGTTCTGAATCGAATTAAGCCTATAAATACAGAAAAAATTGAAACTGATTGAATTTCGTTTTTTGTCTAATCGTTTAAAGTTTCTAAACATCTGAAAATACTTAGATTGCTAACTTTCAATGAAATTCAGTAGTTTTGTCGAGAACAAAACACATTGATGATCTGATAGGGAGGTAATTTTGTGCTTCAAACAACCTTTCAAAATTCGAAAGAAAACATCAATCCAGGTAACCATCAATGTGATTTGCTTTGTGTCTAAGTTTGTTAATTTCAACTCTAGACTTTGTCTTAAAAGTTATTTCACTACCATTCAACATTTAGTTATTTTTTTCTGAAAACTGATGTGCAAGTCACTAGCTTTATCATATATTCGTGTAAAACATCTAGAGTCTCAAATGTTCTAGACTTATGGTCAAATGTTTTATACTTATGGTTCATATTTGAACATGGTGGTGTTTTGTTTATTGAAAATCTGTAACTTTTTGATGCACCTTTCTTCTCCATTAAATGTTTGCTGTACCATTCTACTCCTCGAACTTCCCTCTTTGCCAAAACTTGTTAATTGTAGCTTGGAATAGAAAAATACTTTACATAAGTTTCTTTCTCAGAATAGGTCTTAGTTAAGGCAAAAGCTATTGGTATTTAAGGCAAACTACTAACAAAAGCTTCTAAAGCTCGAAAATTACTGTTTAAAGATCTTGTTTTGCGGAAAGATAGATTGAAATTCACGACTTGTGGAGTAAAAATTTAGTTAGCATTCCCAATGGCTATCATGTGAATAAGCCAAAACAAAAATGCAGCCAGACAAAAACTTGTTTCCTACTCTTAAGCTTTCGGTATCCCAAACGGTCATCGGACCTTGATGCGAGAAATAAAGCTTATGATAACCAACATTCAAAATAAATGTTAGCGCATATTGGCAAAAAAAAGCGAAATCAAGTTCAATAATTGCTGTTATTTTCTTTTACCCTGAAGTACAAGATGAAGCTCTCAACGATTCTTACCAATAAAGTAGCACAAATTTGATTCTTATAATACAGTACGGACTAACTGCAAAATAACCACAGAAATCAAAAATCATTCTGCCATTTCTTCTCACATGTAAATGACTATAATTAATAATTTGTAGACATTGCAAGGTACACCATCGATACACCATCGTTCATAACAGCAACTCGTTTTTTTCGTTCAACCGTTCACCAGAATTTTGAAAAAAAAAACGACAAATACAGTCACTTCGGCTTTGTGACACGTCTCAGAAAATAAATCCGCTAAGACTATTACGCCGTTTTATGTGGCGAAAGTCTTTACTAGATTTTTTTTAGCCCCCCGGTCCTAACCAATGTAGGGATATCCTGTGAAGGGTGTGTGTATATTTTTCGGTAGCCGCTCCCGCCTTCGGCGGGATTCGGATGAAATTGGGAACCCTCCGACCGGGACCGAAGTAAAATTCGATCGCACGGCTCTAGTGTTAAGAGCCATGCATATTACCCTCCCAGACACGGCCGACTAGGGGAACTAAATAAGCAGAATATAGGAAGGTTACCTGTGTACAAAAAGGTACATTGCAGTGGCCTGCGTAAAATGATAAAATACTCACCATGTGTGATTCCCGTGGACAAAATCCAAGTGTTCGTTGATTGGACAGTCCTCAGCAGTCCCTGCTTCAGCCTCAGTAGTTGTCTGGGCGGAACGATTGGCATGTTGTTGCTCCACCCACTCACCGATATTATCAACTTGGGCGTCTCCAGTTTCCATTCTTTGAAAAACTTGTCACATATCGTTGCTGACGAGGTTCCCTCAGGGGCGACAAGAAAATCGGCCAACTTCTCAAAGTTATCACTTTCGTCTACGAAATTAATTCGTCGCATTTCGGCTTTGTTAAATAGTGATTCTACTGTGATATCTGCAAAAAGGTGAGGTAATAACCTTCGGTAACCCGGAGGAGTTGAGGCAAAATGATCGTTGCCGCCAAGGCGCACGGAGCTGAGTCGACTTAGGAGTCGTATTGACTCGGCCCTCGATCCTGGTCTCGGAGTTACAGACTGACTTCGAAAATCTGGGGTTTCGGCCCTATCAAATGAGAGATTGTTTTGGACTACAGGGTAGTTTATTTCAGGGGTACTGGCTTCGTTATTGCTGTTTTCAGCCGGCTGAATTTCAGCAGCTTGGGTATCCTCCGTGCTACTTTTATCCTGACTAGATTTGGTATTGTTTTTCAAAGCTTCACAGCCTGTTACTTGATTATCCGGGTAATTTGGTTGAGCGAGAATTGATTGTGATTTAACAATGGAATCAGCATTACTGTCATTTGTAATTTCATTACCACTGGGCGATGAAGTAGGCGAGCCTGGTGATAGATTTTGCTGGTCTAACTGGTTTGTTATGGCACTCTTTTCATCATAACTATCATAACTACTTGGAGCACAATTTTGTTCCGTAGTTGGCGGAAGTTGTGTCGTTATGTGTTTTGTGCCAGGACCACTGGTGGTATTATTATCCCTATTTCGATACCCATCATGATGAGGCTTTTCATCCCCTGTGGGTTGGTTGTTCACATTTATGTCCGCGGGCTTGTTTGTGATTTGGTCCGGTGAATCTGAATTGGAATAACAGTCAACGGGGTTAGTAATACTGCATTTGTTTTCAATGATGGCGCCAATATCTTTCTGACTTTTTCTGGTATTATTGCTATCATTCGTACCATCACCTTCTAACTGTTGTTTTTTGCTGTCTAAATATGGTGACTTGTTTTGGTTGTTGTTGTTGATGTTGTTGATATTTACGCCCTTGTTTTCCCCATTAGCAAGTTCACTTTCGCTACCTTTTTTCCTCCCCCGTGGCGACGGTTGTTGCAAGCCAGCTCTGGTTAATTCAATGTCCCGCGTTGGATCTCGCGTGGCGTTTCCGCCGGTTCCCCCTCCTCCCCCTTGGTGGTTAGAATTTAATGACCCGTTGCTATCACCGGTCGATTTTTGATTAACACTGTTTGGATTATTTATCAAACTTTTATTCCCGCGGTGAACCTCCGCTTTATCTTTTTCTCCCCTTTCGATGTACCGTGCTTCCCCGATCGGCGAATTTTGGTTGCTCCTCTGCGCTGGAATCATGTCTAACTACACCCTATAAGTTGAGTAATGCAATTCAAATTTGCATGTCAATGGTTGGAAAATGTAAATTTCTTTGCAACCTATCTTGCGTGATTGATTCCGGGATATGATCAATTTTAACTTTCATACAAAAATCACATTCGTATTCCTGACTTTATTGTTGTTTTCTTCTCTTTTTGATATCCGCCCTTTGATTTCACGTATTCCCAGAACACGCAATCTCATTTAACAATGCTTGTATTTCGTAATAAAATCAGGAAGATTGCAACAGGATTGAAGAAATCTCTATTTAATTTAGCTTCCCAATGGAGACGAGTCGCGCTTCAAAAGATTTGAAGAATGATAAAAAAAATAAGAATAGAAATAAATTTGACTTGGGTTCACTTGAGAGATGGGCATCGAAATTTTAACCATATCAATATAACGATTGTCACAATTTAGAGAGGCGTAAATCAGTCAGGAATTGAAAAACGAATTTCAGCATAGTAATAGAGATAATCATGCAATGGTCCATTTTCTGAATCCTGTAATTCTCTTTATTTAAGAGACTTAAGAATGAGTTCTGAAATTTGAGTTAAAAATGGATCTTCGCAGACAATAATAGTCTACATCAAAAACTGTGTGAAGAGAAAAGATGCACAATTGCGAATCACTGACCACTTTATCAAAGAATTACATTAAACTAAGCAGCGAAAGGTGCATTGATGATTTATTTTCAAATTGATTTTTTTTTTCAATGGAGCAAACCCTTTTTTGTTTCAGCCCAAATTTAAAAAAAAAAGATTCCCGGAAAAACATTAAGCCAAAACGTACTCGAAAACTTCCGATTATAATGGCTGGAAACCTTTATTACTGTGTGAATGAACGCGTTTTCTTCCGATCACATCACTTTTTACCAGCCGATTTTGGCTACCTCAAATAAACTCTGGAGGGGTTCGAGTGTGGTATCACAATAAAGAATTTTCAGCCGTTATCCGGAACGTTAAAAAATCAATAATGTTGTCGGAGTTCCAGCCTAATTATCAGTCTGAAGTTTCCGAGTGAATTTCTGATCAATATATTCCTCGATTTTTGAAAAAGTTATGATATTAACACTTTTTCTTGTAATAGCTTCTGGTAATAGCATCATTTTTCTCTCCTTGTACCTCTTACAACTTGAAATTTAGCTAAAAAATTTTGAGACAATCGAAAAAGAAATTTAAAATATTTAACTTTCTTCCCCAATTTACAAATTTCAGAAGAAAATAAGCGTGGTTAGAACATTCTGTCTTACTTGCACTCTAGCCAACTAGCATTGATAGTACTTGATGTTTGTATCTCCGATTCAAATTATCCAATTTCAAATCAGGTAGCCAAGAGTATTCAAGCATCGACAAAATACCTCGCAGAGTGATTTTTACCCAAAAAAAAAACAACAAAAATTGGACTTTGAAACCATGCATGAAAAATCATGTGACTCAAAAGAAACTAAATGGACAAAAATCATGTTCTTACCATTTTAATTATTTTGTTTTCAAACTAGCCGTCGATAGTAAAGTAGCCATAGCAGCGAAATGAAAGACACACATAGCAAAATTTTTTATCAACTTCCGTTGATTTTGTGCATTGCGAGTCAATTAAAACAAATAAAAGTCGCAGTGAGATACTTGGTCACATGAAAAACCCGAAATCAAAATCACTAACAGAGATATTCTAATTTCGGATCCAACTTGGTCAGTTTACAACCCTGAAACACGAATAGTCAGTAAAAAATTGTCCAATGCACGCAAACAAAATAAGTCGATACAAACTTCGCAGAGAACTATCGCAAAAAAATTCCACCTCAAAACTTCGATTGAAAACCTTCCTATTGGTGCTTCTTTTAACATTTATCTTAAAATCTTTACCCAGACGCCAGTTGAACTGAAAACAAAAAAGAAGCCAAGAAATTTTTGAGCGATAGATTTTTAAAACCTCCCGGAAACACGGAAGGATGAAACCAACTTTTCTTTCCAACAATTCATATTTAGGACACTGAGCTGATAAGATAAAACATGAAACCACAGGACCGAATCAACCTTTAAGCGAAAAAAAAAAAACAAAATCAAAGTTTCAACTCAAACGTAGAAATGTGGAAACACAAATTAAAAAGTAAAAGGGAGGCAGCAAGTTGGCAAAAATACGCGTTAAAAACTATATTTACAAAAATTTCATATTTTTGAATCAATATTAAGTATGATTTCAGAAAAAAAAATCCGAGAAACAAATTCGACGGCATTATTTAATTCAACAAAAGTAGAAAGAAAGTTGAAAGAAGGAAAACCGAAAGACCGAAGGTTGCAGGCTGTAGAATTAGAGGCGGCTGTAGAGGAATATATTCACCCTGGAAATGAACCAAACGCTTACCAGTGCCCACAGTACCCAAGGTGTTACAAGCTGGAGAAGAAATTACAAATTCAAGAAAAACAAGTTTCAAATGGAATCGATCTCCCTGTTTTTGACGTCTCAAGCACGGTAAGCACAAAAAGTCTAGTTTGCAAAAAAGCTGTTATTTTACCACATCAAGCAGTTGTTTTACCTCTATGCCAGAAGAGCAGGCTGGTTGATTGGATTTGAACTTATTATTACCAAGCGGTAACAAAGACGAAAAAACCTGAGCAGAAACCCTTCATGTCGAAAAGAAATTCAGAAAAATTCTGAACATAAAAAAAATGTCGTCCCTTTTCCGGTCAATGCACAGAAACGCGCAAAAAATTTTTTTTCGGACGTAACGACGCAACAGGAGGCCACTGGGTTGATAGTAATTAGGCCGAAATGTATTAAGCCGATAAAAAAATCGAAAAAAGGGAAAAAAATGAAACTTTAACAAAACGACCTGGTTAAATTGCAACCAATGTAAGAAGAAATTTTTATTCGGCCGGATTTTTAAAATGCTAAAAACAACTGCAGTTAAAACTGTTTACAGCTAAAACATACTATTTTTAGATGTGACAACTAAGCCGACATAACAAAAGCAGACAAATAATTCAACGAAATTTTTTTGAACCGCAACAATTACCGTTTAAAAAAACTTGTCTTGGCCAGATTTGAACCCAAAACCTTTGCCGTCCCAGGCGTATTTGTTAACACCAGGCTGAGCGTCTAAGAGACAGTTGAAATTTTCAGATCATCATGAATTACGGTACCACCAGTTCAATGAGCCCAATGAGTCCTGTTGACAAAATTGTTTGCGATGAAAAAGTCTAGTACCCAATTGCAATACCATTGCTATTGCAAAAGTAAATAGAGTTTTAAGTGACAGCTATCTTCCATCTTCATCGAAAAATATCAACATAAAATGACTTATTGTCTGAAGTTGGTACTCATTTGAGAAGCGACTAATATCGAAATTGAGCTGTGTAAAACATTAAATGAAAAGATTTTTAGCACAAAGGCAAAGCAGAACTTTGTACGACTTACAACATCAAAAAAAATGCAATTTCATAATAACCAATTCTACAAAATGTCCTAATTATGTCTCAAATGATGCGCAACACGTCCAGCACTACAACTGCCAAAATTTTGAACCAGTTTTCAAAAACGATTGCCGAGCGGCATTTAGCCGGAAAAAAAGTTGTCAGGTAAAACTTTGGGCAATATGAATCTGAAAGTCAACAATTTACGGCCCCGAATCTGTTTTTCCTTCCGTACGACGCAACATTAGGTCACTAAGTCAATAAAATTTAACCTGAAACAATTGAGGTCATATGAACTTTAAAAAAATTAAAGCAAGATAATTACCAAAAACAGAACTAGTTAGGTTAAAATTTAGAGAAATAAATCGAAAACATTTAAAATTGTACTTCTCATCACGCCAAATTTTTTTTTGTAAATGAGAGCTTCTGCGTTTGAAAAAGAAACAACAGTTTCTGTTAGATTCGAACCTAGGATCTTTTACCGGTCCCGGGCGCAGTTTGTTAATTCCACGTCAAGGATTTTGATAATATCGAGTATTTTATTGAGCTGTGACGTCCTAAGCACGGTGGTTACAGCAACAAGCAATACAGCTGAACCACGATAATCCGAAAAAGCACAAAAAGTCTAGTTTGCAAAAAAGCAGTTATTTTATCGCATCAAGCAGTTGTTTTATCTCTATGCCAGATGAGCCAGATGGTTGATTGGATTTGAATTTATTATTACTAAGCGGTAAAAAAGACGACAAAAAACCTGAGCAGAAACCCTTCCTGTCGAAAAGAAATTCAAAAAAATTCTAAACATAAAAAAAATGTCAATTCCTTTTTCCGGTCAGAGCACAGAAACGCGAACAAAAGCTTTTTTCGGACGTAACGACGCAACCGGAGGCCACTAGGTTGATAGTAATTAGGCCAAAATTTATTAAGCCGATAAAAATAGTTTTAAAAAAAACGAAAAAAACGACATGGTTAAATTACAACCAATGTGAGAAGAAATTTTTTTCGGCCGGAATTTTGAAATGCTGAAAAGAACGCAGTTAAAACTGTTTACAGCTAAACAAACTATTCTTAGATGTGACAACTAAGCCGACATAACATAGGCAGACAAATTATTAGCCGAAATTTTTTGGAACCGCAACAATTACCGTTTAAAAAAATTTGTCTTGGCCAGATTCGAGCCCAGAACCTTTGCCGTTCCAGGCGTATTTATTAACACCAGGCTGAGCGTCTAAGAGACACTAGAAATTTTGAGACCATTATGAATTACGGTACCACCAGTTCAACGAGCCCAATGAGTCCTGTTGACAAAATTGTTTACGATGAAAAAGTCTAGTACCCAATTGCAATACCTTTGCTATCGCAAAGGTAAATAGAGTTTTGAGTGACAGCTATCTTCCATCTTCATCAAAAAAAATCAACATAAAATGACTAATTGTCTGAAGTTGGTACTCATTTGAGAGGCGACTTATATCGAAATTGAGCTGTGTAAAACAATAAATGAAAAGATTTTTAGCACAAAGGCAAAGCAGAGTTCTTTGTACGACTTACAACATCAAACAAACAAACAAAAAATTACTAGCTGACTGACAGAAAAAAAGCCTCAAGTCGAAAAAATGCAATTTCAAAACAAATAATTTTACAAAATGTCCTAATTATGTCTCAAATGATTCGCAACACGTCCAGCACTACAACTGATAAATTTTTGAACCAGTTTTCAAAAACGATTGTCGAGCGGCATTTAGCCGGAAAAAAAGTTGTCAGGTAAAACTTTGGGCAATATGAATCTGAAAGTCTACAATTTACGGCCCCGAATCTATTTTTCCTTCCGTACGACGCAACATTAGGTCACTAAGTCAATAAAATTTAACCTGAAACAATTGAGGTCATATGAACTTTAAAAAAAATTAAAGCAAGATAATTACCAAAAACAGAACTAGTTAGGTTAAAATTTAGAGAAATAAATCGAAAACATTTAAAATTATACTTCTCATCACGCCAAATTTTTTTTTGTAAATGAGAGCTTCTGCGTTTGAAAAAGAAACAACAGTTTCTGTTAGATTCGAACCTAGGATCTTTTACCGTCCCGGGCGCAGTTTGTTAATTCCACGTCAAGGATTTTGATAATATCGAGTATTTTATTGAGCTGTGACGTCCTAAGCACGGTGGTTACAGCAACAAGCAATACAGCTGAACCACGATAATCCGAAAAAGCACAAAAAGTCTAGTTTGCAAAAAAGCAGTTATTTTATCGCATCAAGCAGTTGTTTTATCTCTATGCCAGATGAGCCAGATGGTTGATTGGATTTGAATTTATTATTACTAAGCGGTAAAAAAGACGACGAAAAACCTGAGCAGAAACCCTTCATGTCGAAAAGAAATTCAAAAAAATTCTAAACATAAAAAAAAATGTCAATTCCTTTTTCCGGTCAGAGCACAGAAACGCGAACAAAAGCTTTTTTCGGACGTAACGACGCAACCGGAGGCCACTAGGTTGATAGTAATTAGGCCGAAATTTATTAAGCCGATAAAAATAGTTTTAAAAAAAACGAAAAAAAAAACGACATGGTTAAATTACAACCAATGTGAGAAGAAATTTTTTTCGGCCGGAATTTTGAAATGCTGAAAAGAACGCAGTTAAAACTGTTTACAGCTAAACAAACTATTCTTAGATGTGACAACTAAGCCGACATAACATAGGCAGACAAATTATTAGCCGAAATTTTTTGGAACCGCAACAATTACCGTTTAAAAAAATTTGTCTTGGCCAGATTCGAACCCAGAACCTTTGCCGTTCCAGGCGTATTTATTAACACCAGGCTGAGCGTCTAAGAGACACTAGAAATTTCGAGACCATTATGAATTACGGTACCACCAGTTCAATGAGCCCAATGAGTCCTGTTGACAAAATTGTTTACGATGAAAAAGTCTAGTACCCAATTGCAATACCTTTGCTATCGCAAAGGTAAATAGAGTTTTGAGTGACAGCTATCTTCCATCTTCATCAAAAATTATCAACATAAAATGACTAATTGTCTGAAGTTGGTACTCATTTGAGAGGCGACTTATTTCGAAATTGAGCTGTGTAAAACAATAAATGAAAAGATTTTTAGCACAAAGGCAAAGCAGAGTTCTTTGTACGACTTACAACATCAAACAAACAAAAAATTACTAGCTGACTGACAGAAAAAAAGCCTCAAGTCGAAAAAATGCAATTTCAAAACAAATAATTTTACAAAATGTCCTAATTATGTCTCAAATGATTCGCAACACGTCCAGCACTACAACTGATAAAATTTTGAACCAGTTTTCAAAAACGATTGTCGAGCGGCATTTAGCCGGAAAAAAATTGTCATGTAAATCTTTGGGCAATATGAATCAGAAATTCTACAATTTACGGCCCCCAATCTGTTTTTCCTTCCATACGACGCAACATTAGGTCACTAAGTCAATAAAATTTAACCTGAAACAATTGAGGTCATATGAACTTTAAAAAAAATTAAAGCAAGATAATTACCAAAAACAGAACTAGTTAGGTTAAAATTTAGAGAAATAAATCGAAAACATTTAAAATTATACTTCTCATCACGCCAATTTTTTTTTTTGTAAATGAGAGCTTCTGCGTTTGAAAAAGAAACAACAGTTTCTGTTAGATTCGAACCTAGGATCTTTTACCGTCCCGGGCGCAGTTTGTTAATTCCACGTCAAGGATTTTGATAATATCGAGTATTTTATTAAGCTGTGACGTCCTAAGCACGGTGGTTACAGCAACATGCAATACAGCTGAACCACGATAATCCGAAAAAGCACAAAAAGTCTAGTTTGCAAAAAAGCAGTTATTTTACCGCATCAAGCAGTTGTTTTATCTCTATGCCAGATGAGCCAGATGGTTGATTGGATTTGAATTTATTATTACCAAGCGGTAAAAAAGACAAAAAAAAACCTGAGCAGAAACCCTTCATGTCGAAAAGAAATTCAGACAAATTCTAAATATAAAAAAAATGTCAATTCCCTTTTCCGGTCAGAGCACAGAAACGCGCAAAAAAGCTTTTTTCGGACGTAACGACGCAACCGGAGGCCACTAGGTTGATAGTAATTAGGCCGAAATTTATTAAGTCGATAAAAATAGTTAAAAAAAACGAAAAAAAAAACGACATGGTTCAATTACAACCAATGTGAGAAGAAATTTTCATTCGGCCGGAATTTTGAAATGCTGAAAAGAACGCAGTTAAAACTGTTTACAGCTAAAACAAACTATTCTTAGATGTGACAACTAAGCCGACATAACATAGGCAGACAAATTATTAGCCGACATTTTTTGGAACCGCAACAATTACCGTTTAAAAAAATTTGTCTTGGCCAGATTCGAACCCAGAACCTTTGCCGTTCCAGGCGTATTTATTAACACCAGGCTGAGCGTCTAAGAGACACTAGAAATTTTGAGACCATTATGAATTACGGTACCACCAGTTCAATGAGCCCAATGAGTCCTGTTGACAAAATTGTTTACGATGAAAAAGTCTAGTACCCAATTGCAATACCTTTGCTATCGCAAAGGTAAATAGAGTTTTGAGTGACAGCTATCTTCCATCTTCATCGAAAAATATCAACATAAAATGACTTATTGTCTGAAGTTGGTACTCATTTGAGAGGCGACTTATATCGAAATTGAGCTGTGTAAAACAATAAATGAAAAGATTTTTAGCACAAAGGCAAAGCAGAGTTCTTTGTACGACTTACAACATCAAACAAACAAACAAAAAATTACTAGCTGACTGACAGAAAAAAAGCCTCAAGTCGAAAAAATGCAATTTCAAAATAAATAATTTTACAAAATGTCCTAATTATGTCTCAAATGATGCGCAACACGTCCAGCACTACAACTGACAAAATTTTGAACCAGTTTTCAAAAACGATTGTCGAGCGGCATTTAGCCGGAAAAAAATTGTCATGTAAATCTTTGGGCAATATGAATCAGAAATTCTACAATTTACGGCCCCCAATCTGTTTTTCCTTCCATACGACGCAACATTAGGTCAAAATGTCAATAAAAGTAAACCTGAAACAATTGAGGTCATATGAACTTTTAAACAAAAAAAAGCAAGGAAATTACCAAAAACAGAATTAGTTAAGTTAAAATTTAGAGAAATAAATCGAAAATACTTAAAATTACACTAATATCAAAAACGTAAAAAATAGAAAGCCGATTTTTGTTAAAACTACAGAAGTAAAAAAATTTTGGTCTTATTTCGAGCATACTATCATCCGGCCAGATAGTGTCAAATTTCTGAAAAACGTTATATATCATGTTATATGTTGGTCTAAAGAACTTGAATATATGTTAGATATGTAAAATTCTCGGTGGAGAGACAAGAGTCTCAGTGTGATCGAATTGATGATATCAATCAGTTGTTTTTTGCTTAAGAGGGAGTTAATCGGTTCACCAAACCGTTCAGATTCGGGATTATAGATCATACCTAAAACCAGAACTGAAGAAGGATAGCCGGTTACTGTGAAAGTAGTCTTAAAAAAATGCAACAAAGTATTTTCAAATTATGGTGATTAAGTATACTCGTCAACCATACTAAAATAAGCAAAACGAAAAACAATTTTTGTAAAAAAAAATAATGGAAAAACGAAAAAAAAAATGCAGTTTCTTGCAGTTTTTGAAACTTAAAATACTCAAAGTAAACTAACGAACAAACGTTACCTAAGTAAAAATAAGTTTTCATAAGTTTTTAGTTTTAAATTAAGCTGTTTTAAGCTTTTAGGCTAAAATAAGGCAGTGCAGTGCGCTCGCTTCATTCGCTCGAAATAAGACGAAAAATCAAACAAAATTTTAAGCCGGTTTTTCTCGACAGTGAGAAAAAATTTTTTTAATGTGGTTCGAATCACAACTGTAAGGGCTTTAATATGATATATCACTCAACCCCGTCCGATGATTAATTGTGGTAATGAAATTTTGCGTGGAAAACAAAAGAAGAAAAAAACCTGAACAAAATTGCTTAAATCTGTTCACAAAAATGAGCTCAGTACAAAAATAGCCACGGTCTATTTTAAAAATTTAAATGTATATTAAAATTGTT
The DNA here is from genome assembly GCF_963678635.1 of Symsagittifera roscoffensis. Lineage (NCBI taxonomy): Eukaryota > Metazoa > Xenacoelomorpha > Acoela > Convolutidae > Symsagittifera > Symsagittifera roscoffensis. The sequence goes on along the minus strand of NC_087064.1, from coordinate 47,505,855 downwards.
CAAGAAAATTTTAAAAACTTTTGGTATCAATTTAATTTTTACCGAAACTATTTAAATTTTTCTTAAGTAATTTCGATTTTTTCATGTTTGTTTTTCAGCAGTTTTTTGCCAATTTTGTACATTTTTTTGTAATTTTAAACAAAGAAAACGAAACCCATTTTTTCGGGCAGGAGTATTTATTTGAAAAAAAAAATTCTTTATTTCTAAATTATTGCTTTTTCCGCGAGCTCCGAAATAAGAAATTAATTGACAATTAATTGACATATGTAAAATGGGTATTTTGGCATTATTAAATCCCGCTCAGGCAATTTAAAACTTTTCGTTTAAATCCAGTGAATTCAAAGTTAACATTTGAAAAATTGAAATTTAAAGGAAACTCCACTGACTCCAGATGGAAAAAGGCCAAAAACTGGAAAAAAGTATAATCAAATTGATTATTAAGTACCAATAGATAAATTCCATTCATTTCTGGCTATAAGGTTTTTTCATGAGGCATGCAGCTATAAAATCAAAATATGAACTAACCTTCGGTTTGTAATTGGTTTCAAATTTTATTTTAGCATAGCCGAGCAATAAACATTCAAAGTTTCACGAGTTCAACTACTTTTCACGCGTTTTCAAAAAATGAGGTAGAAACTATATCAAACCAGCACAATGATTGCTATATATATATTAAAAAAATTTATTTTCTACTCGCCCAACTGCAGGTTGAGTCCCCTACTGGTTCTTTTGATTTACCAATTTTCAGATTTGCTCGAACTTATTTTTTTTTGGAAAAATGAAAAAATTTCGGTGCCGTCGGGGATTCTTTTTTAACTCCTAATTTTGAGCCCGACGACTTAGCCACTAAAATCTGCCGTCACAGATATTTGTCTAATTTTTTGTTCTTAGGTCGCTAATTGCTTAAGCTTGATGTTTCAAAGCGCGAAACTAATTTGTCAGCATGAAAAAATCAACTTACAAAATTTTGGAATTTTCGGACTAACTTTCTGATCAGTAATGTCCATTTTAAAAAAAAAAACATTTTAAAATACTTTAAATTTTCATTTAAATTTCAATTTATTTAAATGTGAAATTATGAGCCCACTCAATTTAAATGAAAAAATTTGGTTTAAATCGAGCAATTCAAATTGAAAAAAAATAAATAGCTCCAGCTGTACTCAAATCTTTCGCCAGCCAAAGCACAGAGTTTTCTCATGATAACTATATTCGAATTTCACCGTTCCGCGGAAAAAGCAAACAATCTAAATTTTCAGGACAAATTTGCTGATTTTTGTAGCAAATAGATATGCCAAAAAAACTGCTTTGGAATTCTTTTCACAAAATTGGGAAAAATCCCACAATTTGGTAGAAAAACTGCTAAAAACTGAAGAAAAATTTAAATAGTTTCGGAAAAATTTGAATTGATGCCAACAGTTTTTATTATTTTCTTTCAAAATTTTAATTTCTATTTCAATTTTTATTTTTTTGAATAGACATCACTGTTTCTGATGTTTCGGAATTTTTTGAATCGGACTGTTTTGTATGGGGATGGTTTGTTCATGCAAGCTTTTTATGTTGATTCATTAACTTTTTTTCTATATGAGGACAAACTTTTGGCTGTTATATTGGCAGAGATACTCAAAACCAGTTACGTAAGCTTTAACTGGAACACCATAGTCGTGAAGTTTCCAACGTAACCAGGTGCATTGTCGAACTTGTAACAGCTTTAAGTCGGTATACTTGATGAGAAACTCCGTGAAAAAAAAATGATCTGGATTTGAAACAAAATGAGTGTTTTTGTGTGTTTATACTGCTTTCAATTTTGCTTTTGAAGCATTCTATTTGAAATATAACGATGGGCCCAATCTTATATTTCGGAATTCATTTATTCAACGCTTTTATTATGAGTTTGATATAACAAAAACTAAATACGCCCATTCAACGACATAATATAACCTTGATAAAACGAAAACAAGTCATAAAAAAATATCATTTAAACAATTCAATGTAGGAATTTCTGAAAAAACCTGCTGGTTCAGTTTTGAGGTGAAAATACTGTATAGTTGCTTCAATGTGTACAATGCCGCAATTTTGAACTAATTTTGAAATCCAATTTTGCGAGTTGTCGCGGTACCATTCTACTCGTCTAATTTTGAAAAACACTTAGATGAAAAATTGCCAAAACTAAAAGTTCAGCTAACAATTTCGCAACCATGCGTTTTTGCAATGGTAAGAAAAGGTGCTTACTGTATTTAATTTGTAAGATCAAACTTCGGGAAAACACTTCTCCCCGGGTTTCAAATCTCATTGAAAGAAAAACATTACTAACTGGAAACTCGACGTACTAACCGCAACTGGTAATGATAACAATAAGTAAGGAAAGCATATCACAATGATTTTAAGTTTTGAATCAAAAGAGCAATGGGACTAATTGTAACAGAGCGTAAACTAAGTTTGGCACAAAATATAGTCAAGAGAGACTTCAGTTTTGGCGGACGAACATAACAGCCTTATACTACCAAAGCAGGAGGACTCCTTGTATCACCAATGGACCGTGCTCTCATTACTAAAGAGTGCATTTAGTTGGTTAGAGTAGAATTGAGAGAAAGGTTTATTAAGGAATTAAACTCTAAATCTCCAGCCACGGGAAAGCAACGAACTGGAAATCCAATTCTACAACTGCTCTTTCCGTTAATAAAACTAAATGATAATCAATAATTTTTACAGATTCATAAATTATAGTTGCAAATAAGGATACTTTAAAATTTCTAAAATGCCTCTTTCAAAATCTAGGAGTTTCAACGGTTCTTCGACAAAACTAAACTTTCAATCATTCTTTTAGTGTTCAAAATAATCGTTTTCTCAGCCAAACTCAGAAAGGAAACATTACATAGCAGCCAGAAGTTATTGGGACACATTTTGATAACCACAATCCAATTGGGTAATAAAAATAAGTCGGTTGAAGAATCTTCGCTAACTGCAAATTTCGGTTTGCCTGGTTAATTTCGAACATGGCAAAACGTCTCGTCTTTTATGTTAATTGGGAAAAATTGGTTTCCTCCTTTGAAAACAAGCACATAAAATATCAAAACAAATTTTCATATCAGATCAATCAACATAATTTGACATACGAGACAGTGTAAGTTATATAACTTGTATATCTTTACCAGCGACTTAAAAAGAAGTTTATTATCCCAGACGATGGCCCTAAAATTTACAACAATTGCGACCTTTAGTTGAAAGCAAATAAATCTTTCGGGCTGAACAAATTCACCACTTGGCTTGCTGTTTAGTTCCTTGACTGAGTAAGGTCGTGAACAGAAGAGTATTTATGTTGAAACTAATCACGATACAATTTCAGTCGCTCTACTGAGCGCCCTAGTTACTTAGCGGCAATAGCCCACTTATTCAGTCCAATCCAGTAAGATCACCGCAGCACTTTAACACACTATGGCAACGCGTAGAAATTATTTTTAACAACAATCTATACTCCAGCAAGACCTGGGTTAGGTAACTTCCTATGCAATGCCTGGGTAGATTGATTGTTTGCCTTTGGGTCACGCGCCGCAGGGGGTAATTAGATTACGGATACGCTGGCACTAAACGCAAACAGAATCAGTTGGACGCCTCGCTCAAAAATCAACTGGCACTTTTGTCATCTAATTCACTGTATCCTCTGGTCTAAATCTTATCACCTACCAAACTTCCCACATCTTCCCTTCTCTTCCTCCTCTTATCTTCCTCCACCCTCCTCCTTTTTTCGGTGGCAAAACCTAATAAAAATCAACAAAAATCAGAACTAGCCAAACGAAGTTGTTATACGGCAGCAGAGCTGTGGGGTCAAGGGATTAAATGTGCCAATTTCTGAAATATTGCTTTTATGAATTGATCTTTTGAAGAGCCAACAAGCCCTCAAAAAATCAATTGGTTTCTGAGCTAGCCAAAGTTCAAACAGAAAACCGACGCTACGCTTCACATAAATAAGATTGAAACAGGCACTTCTCAAAAGAATCTACACTATGAAATACACTTTGAAAACAGCAAAGATTGTTTGAAAAAGAAAGCGGTTATAAAAACAATCTTCGCCTCAGGTGTCATTTTTACAGGCAGCAATAGAACTTTCATTTAGCTCAAAATTGACTTGCAATCATGATCCACATATTCACAATTAAGAAATTTAGACACCGGGAAAAATCGATTCGATTCTCCAACTGAATGAAAATGATTTTGCTCATATAACAATGTTCCTCAAAACATACTCATGCAAGACCGCTCGTATCAGGGTAAACCCCTGAATGCTCCGAATGCCTCATAACGAGTACGGAATATGTTTCAACTTGATGGTTGTATTTCAACTTTTTAGATTATAATAATGGATGTCTTAGAGATAGAATTCGTTTGTAAGAGCGTAAAATTTAGGACAAATAGCTTGCTTCAATTCAAATTGGATTACTTTCTGAGGAAAAACTTCATGGAAAAACAACATCCGGGGTAAGCCTAAGGGCAAACAAAGCTTCGAACCACAGAAAATATAAAGAGCATATAGTCTCAAAAACTGACTAAAAACAGTAAACAGAGAGATAAAGTTGCACTTTACAAACAGAAGCCGAAAAACTGCAAATATCTGAAATTATTAAAAATAAAAACACAAAAATAAAGGAAAAAACCTCGAAAACCAAGACGGCGGGGAATTGAGCCCACTTTGTGACTTTGTGAGGTGGCATAGCAAATGGTTTCACCATTATGCCACTGAGACTTACTTACTCACTTTTATGTTACTTATATAGAGAAACACAAAACTGCTCGAATCATGGTGAACCCCTGAAAGTTCCAACAGTCATTTAGGGCGTATTATTTTAATTATAAACAAACAAACTTTTCGATAAAATTTTATATTTACGTTTAGGGTGTAGAATTGTATTTTAATTATAAAATTCGATAAAATTTTCAATACAAAATTTTCCGTTTTTTGCTGAAACTTTTCCCAAAACCACCCAATGTAAAGCACAAGGTGATATACTTCGCATTTCCTAGCACACAACATGGATGAATTAGCTAGCCTCAATCCAATTTAGAATGATTTAGAAATCAGAATAAATCCCCGCATTGGCTACGCGCTCACAGAACATTTTAAAATTTGCACGCAAAGTTATCCCAAACTTTATAACTTCAGGTATGATAGGTTATAATAAACAATTTGAATCTCTATAAATTAGCATCTTTTCAGTTTTGAGCTTAAAAAATACACATGGTTCAGCCAGTTCAAAAAATAGTTTGTAAAAAATGCTACTAGCTGAGCTTTTGTTGCAACAATGGAGACGTAATGTAACACAAGCTCATTTGGTATAAATAATAATATAAAAAATCTTAATAATCGAAGTGGTTCCAGAAATCAAAAACACGCTAACAATTTACGATGACTACCAAAATTAAAAATCACAATTAATCAATTCGCTTTAGAAAACTCTAGAAACAATTTTCTCGTTTAAAGAGAAAAAACAACCTGAACATTTAAAAAAAAACGTCAATGTAATTTTTTTTTACAAAATCTGCTCAAAAATTTTGCACGAGGAAGTGATACTTAACCTAGCACCACTTGCAATACATTAGGCACAGAAAAAACTGACTAAGCAAAAACTGCAGCAGCAAATTGCTGAAGAAATAACTTTTCAAGCAATGACCTAACGGTTCATTTGTTGCAAATGAGATATAAAAAATCGATCAAATTTAGACAATTTCAAATAACCAAAAACAGAAAAATTAATCACGAAGTTTAACCGAATTCGGCCAACATTTTAGAAACACAATTACCAGCATCATTGGAAATTTTTTCCGAATATGAACTTCAAATACGCCTCAAATTTGATAATGAAACTGCAGATCCTGAAGCAAGCATCAAAAAAACATCCTGATGTGTTGACATATCTGTAACGTTGCTTAGTGCAACACCTCAAAACAATCTAATTTAAAAATAAATGAATATTTCAGAAAAAATTAGGCAGATTTTCCCTTGTTATTCGCCGTAGAAACTATGATTTTCCGTATGAACAGACACTGCTTTTGTTATATCGGAAGACTATAACTAAGTATAACTAATCTTTTAGATTAAGGCCAGCTCAGTTATGGCTTCATAATTGCGACTCGAAGATGGAAGAGTTGTGATTTTGAAATATTGAATTACTCTCTATTAACAGATTTCTCTAGTGATCGGTACGTTTTTTCTGCTCCTTTTTATACTAGTTGTGTTTTACATTAGTAAATATCAATGGTACCTCCTTCCGCTTATGAAATTATTTTTCAAATACAGTTTTCATATTTGGTAACATGGCATTAAATATTCATGAGCTTGCAGTAAAAGTTATTTAGATTGAGGTAGTGACATTAATAAGATTTATGTGTTTTAGATTGACCGCGGACATCAATGTTTGGCAATAAATAGATTGCTTAAAATTCGTGTACCAGAAATTATGTTAATGGCATTTTGAGTTTGCCTGAGTTTATCATCTCCGCTGTTATCAGTATACTACACTCCTTCACGCCGGGGAAGCAAAAACAAGAAGCGGAGTGAAGAAGAGGAAAAATTCATAATTGAAGTAGATCGTTCTGGAGATGGTTGTCAGCAGTGGTGTCATGCTGAAGATCGATATTGTAGTAGTAGATGAGCGGTGTCATCATTCATAAAACGAGGTTTGAGATAAATTAGGCAATAAGTTAGCCACGTGAGTCACACTTTAAAGATTTCAAAATTACGTTGTGCTTCATTACGTTTTTAGAGGCTTTACCAATTGAGTTTTCAGCTTCGAGTTGAGTAGTAGAACATAAAAGTAAAATTTAGTCGGTGACTCTTTTGCTTTTTTTAAATCAAAATAAGTTCTATATTTATGACGCCTTGTGATTAATTTTGCTTGTTTTCAGCATAACTCTGGTTTACCACATCTTCAAGATCCCGATTGAAATCAAAACTTGCTTTTGAATTGTTGTGTTTTTGAATCTTTAGTCTAATGGTTAAATGGGCTCACGACTATGAAATAATAGCGAAGGTGTGCATCCTATTGTGGAATAGTATGAAGTGTTATGGGCATAGCATGCTAAGTCAGTATATTTATGCCAGTCTACTCACTGTTCTGAAGTGTTCATTATCAAAATACGTTTTAAGGCTCCGTGTGATCGTTCAATTAGTCCTAGACTCTGTGAATGCTTTAATGTGTTGTGTTCCAGATTTATTTCCCACAATTGTGCTAGTTCATGCTTTAATTCGGCAAAAAAATTGGTTCCTTGATCGGCTAATATATTTTCTGGTAAGTAGCTGTACTTCAAAAAATTGATACTAAAGCTTTAGCAGCTGTTTTTGCTTCAGGAATCGCAAAAAGATATTTCGTAAAAACATCAATAGCTGTTAGTACGTAACGCGAATACCGGTGAATTGGTCCGACTAAATCGATCTGTATTATATCGCCGGGAAACAATTGAAGACTGGATAATTCATGTAAAGGCGGCGTTAGTCGAATAATGAGCGAACGTTTTGTTTGTAGACATGTCAAAGAGTTGCGTACACAATTAAGCAAAGATTCAGTAAACCCTGGGAAATAGGATCGTTTACAAAACTCAGCTGCGGCGCGGACAATTCCTAAGTGACCAGCTGTTGTAGCGTTATGAATACGGTATAGAACTTGTCGAAGATGCTTACGATGACAATATTGATTGAAAAGGACTTGACCTGTATCAGAAAAGAACTGACGATAAATGCTATCGTTTTCAAGTTTCACACGCAGTAACTGTTTCGCATATTTTTTCTGTTCATACGGTGCGTAAGTAGGATCTAAGACAAGTGTACCTTTTACCCATTTTTATTACAATATGAAGGGTTGTATCTACTTCTTGTTCATTTTGCAGATTCAAGTTGCCTGGTAAAGAGTCATTAAATGAATCGAATGGGTTTGTTATTTCAATTGCTTGAATTTTGTTTTCATTGACTGGTTTAAAGGCAAAAACTGTGGCAGTATTGTCATGAATTTTTTTGTGTGATTCGTTAATTCATCAATGAGATGCATGTTTCCTGTTTTTTCTATGGCTTGACTGATTGCAGGAGCAATTAATTCGTTTTCATGCATGTTTTCGTCAAAAAATTGATGAAACAGAATTATTTGGCGTTTTTGCGAATAAGGAAACTTCAATTTTTCGTGTTGGAATTCAATCTGTCAATTTTAGCACAATTGATTGTGTCGGATCAGTATTCATTCGTGACAAAAAACTTGCGGCTGCATTTGCCTTGCCTGGTATATGCTCTACGACAGTGTTGAAAGAGAGAATTCGATCAACAAAATTCCATGATGAAGGGTGTATAATTTTAACCTCAAAAAATCGTGTTAGGCTCAAGTTATCAGTGAGGACTAAAATGGGTTTTTCTGCACCCCCCCCCCCCCCCCCCAAGATAGTGCGCAAAAAGATCTAAGGCAAAACACACTGCGAAGAAATCTTTGCAGTAAATTGATAGTTTCAACAGTGACTGGTTGAACAACTGTGAGCAAAAAAAAACAGGTGCATAGGAATTTTTTTATTTGTTTTTTTTTTATTTTCATTAACCTATTCGTCAATCATTGAGACAAATCCTGCTTGGTGAAAACTAGCATCTGTGAGAATGACATACTGTTGATCTGATTTTGCCAGACGGAGTTTCATTTTTTTCGCTGTAAACAAGTCGTTTTCAAGTGTCTCTAAAGCTTTATCATGTGTTTCGTCTGTTATTATTTCGGTGTCTTTTCTTAAAAGCTGACAAAATGGCAATAATTTTTCGTTCAAGTTTTGCAGGAACTTTCAAAAAAAATTGCTAAAATCCAATGAGGCGCTTGAGTTGCTCCGGTGTCTCTGGCATTCTAATTCGCTGAAATATTTGTGATTTTTTTTAGTTACTGGTTGTATTCCAATTGGGGTGATTACATTTCCCAAAAACTTAATTTTTCACTAGCAAATTGACATTTCGCTGGTGAAAGTTTCAGACCGGAACACTCACTACATTTACAGATTTTGCGTAAGTTGCACAGGAGTTTGGATACCTTGTTTGCTGCAGTAGCAATATTGTCTATGTATGGTGTACAAATGTTAGCAGCGAGACAAGAATGAAGATATGTCCGAACAAAAAAAACTAAATCCTGTTACTGCTTTTGCTAGCCCTAGTGCTAAACATTTATATGCCTATGTACGTGATGCAAAATTGAAAGCTAGTTATTGTGCTGATAAATCTTCAGCCATTTGAGCACAATGGTAGGCCCGTGAACAGTCTAGCTTGCAAAACAGTCGTTTGCGTGCAAAGTGCTACACTGCTACTTCCATATTTAACATTGCAAAATTAGTGCTTTTGTAGTCATGACTAAGTAAGTGATCAATGCGGCATAAATCAACGATAAGTCATAGTTTGCGCTGAACGAAAAAATGACTGCTGTATTTTGACAATGACAACGTGGTTATGATGTTATAGTATTGAATAAGAGCTCAATTTTTCTCATAATGGAATGCTTTTTACCGAACTGTGTGTGTAAATTGGAAGTGGATGTTCTGGTTTTAACTTCACTTTATACTCAGTGTTATATCCTACGTCAAAGCGATGGCGTGCAAAAATAACGTTATATTCAACAAGTAACTGCTCAATTTGTGATTTTTCTTCAAACGTTAGGACTGAATCTTCCCATGAAAATTAAGATAAAAACCATTTTTTCGTCTTGCGAGCTTGTATTTGGCTGTTTATTTTCCCTCTTTTTGAAATCCTGTAGCAAATCAAAGATTTTTTGCTGAATTTTGATACGTTATTAGGATTTTCGGGTGTAGGAAACCATAATTTTTCATACTCTGGGCCAAGGCTTGGAGGTTGGAAAGGAACTATAAATTTTGGGCTTGCGATAAGGTGGTTAATGGACGCCGCAAAATTGTCATCGTTCGAGAATTTTTATCAACGAAACGATTTTTGGATCTAGTATAGACAGTGATTCGGAATGTCTAGGTGATATAGTTTTAAAAGTAGCGACTGCTGTTTCTTTTAAAACTGTTACTGGTTCTGTGTGTGGATTAAGTAAGCTCAGAATTACAATTGGGTTATGTTTAGGATGCTGAAATGAAGACATAACGCATAAACCAGTTTTCTGATCAAAACGTACGACTGCATATAGTAAACGGTGTACCTTGTTGAGATTAACGTCTTCTATTTTTTACTTAACATTCAACTACTAACTGATGCTGTGGTTGAAATGTTACTTTTTTTTCGAGAATTACGAAAAAATTGTTTTTAGGCTTAATTTTGGGTTTGTTTCTGTCTCTGGGCTTAATTTCGTTTAATTGAAGGCTAAAATTTGGCAATTTCAACAAGCCAGAGGATGGGGAAATGTCTATATTATACTTTTCGTTTTTTGGATGGGTTGGGTAAGGAAATTGACCGCCTTTTTTCTGAGGTGGACGTTGCGTGTAAGGACAGAATCTTTTAATATGTCCAGGTAAATCACATTCAAAACAAAATTTGGGACCCATGGATATCACAGGAACGTAGGGTCCTTGCGGTGCGGAGTATTGATAATTTTGGGGGTCCGGATTAGCGTAGTTTTGCCCTTGTTGCGGCAAATATTGCTGGGTTAATTGATTGTTTTGCGCGGATGTTATTTCGACATAAAACGCTTGAGGAGGTGCCATTTGTGTTCCCTGTGGTCTTAGGTTGCTCGCGTACCCCCATTGCTAAAATGAACCCAAAAAAAATAGGGAAAAACTGGCGCTGGCGTTGTTTTTGCTTGCCCACTAATTTTTTTGCGGATATGAGATATTTTGTCCCATAAAGCTTCTTGATTGCTGCAGGTTAGGGTTTCGCTCTAACTTAGGAGCTATTAAACTGTGCTATTAAACTGTTTTGTTTGCGCCTCAATACGATTTTGCATCTTTTTTTGTGTTTTATTAATTTTAGTGAGTGCAGTTATAAGGTTTTCTGTGATGTCGGGTGCTACTTCATTTAAACCATCCCTTGCAATATCATCCGATGGACACATGCTATTAAACACAAGCAAACGGCTAGAGAGTGTGCATAAGAGAGAGTTGTTGCAAACGATTAGCGAGTGGTTGCTCTAAAAGTTTAATTCTAATCTAATTATGCATCGCGCGTTTAAAGACGCGAATCACTGAGTGATTGCGTTCCAGCGTTGCGAATCGCTGTCGCTCGTCAATTGCGGCGTTTTAACGTGCTACTCGATCTACGTCAGCTTGGCCTAGGGCTGTCTCAGCTGGTGCGACGGGTAAGAGCATTGGGTCGCGTAACACCTGTTTTGCTAGAGTTTGAAGCTGAACTAAAAATTGGTCCGGACGAATTGTTAATGCATCGAAGCGTGCTCTCTCGAACTCTATCATGTGAAGCTCAATTAAATTTTGGTTGTTAAAAAGGTCACGAAGAGCTACTGCAGCGTTATCAAAATGCTGCTGAACTACTTGTGGCAGGGTAAAAAAACTGTTATGCCTAACCTTGTAAGAGCAATTGTAAGTATCCGCTACGTTGGTTATTATTAACATTCGCGACGTCTACGACTCTTCGTATTTGATATTTGGCCCACCCTCATTCTTACGTTAGAATGAGGGTGGGCCATTTTATAGGTTTATAAGTATATAGGTTTCAAAAATTTGTGCCTGAGTCATTTTAATTTTTTTTTCAGCAAAATTTGAAGTTTAATTAACAATCAGCGTTTTCAGTATTATAAAGATTCATTTTTTCAGTATTATTTGTTTTTAATTAACTCAAATTTATAGCGATAACATTTAGTTCGGTTTCTTTTTTTTTGTCAACCCAAGTATTCAGATCTAACAGCTTGCGTTATGAAAAACGCTTTCTCACAAAATTGACCAAAAACGTGGCCTTTGATCATTTAGGTGATCAGTGTTTTTATTACTAGTATTTTAAGTATGAGCAGTTGACATTAAACTATTAGTATGTCTATGTTTTAACTTGAAGCTGCATTATAGAGTATTTCGCGTAAATCGTCCCTGTCAGATAGATAAACGAAAGTTAGAGTAGCTTTATATCTTAGTTCTTTTGTTTGTGAGACCTGTGATTAGCAAAAGTTGTGCTTTTTTAATACATAATGTGTCTGTATTTATGAGCGCCAAAGACTCATTAAAATTTTCGCTAGACTGTGATAGCAATAAACAGTTGTTTTGAGAGCTAATCGATCCAGAAAAATAAATGATTCGCAGTCGCTATGATAAGTCAGTAAGCACCAGAGTCAATAATTCAAAAAGCACCAGTATCAATTTAAGATCATTTACTCACAAAACCTTTTTGAGTGAAAAAACGTACATCAAAGGCGTAGATACTGAAACCACGACACATCGTTCCCCACTTGAAATCAGTCACTGGCTCCACAAAGTTGTAGTGTCATCTGTGCGCGATGCTGCCTCTAGTTTGTTTTTTAGCAAGCCACCCCTTCTCTGGTTGATGGCGTCTTCGGAACTGGATCAATCGTCTCGGCTCGACGGGATCGGTAATCAAATTTTAATTTTGAATTTAAATAATTTGAATAGAGAGATTGGCTGAGAAACATTAGTATTTGGTGTTTTGTTGTGGGTATCACAATTTTATTGTCACCATGTTATATCTGTAGACTATAACTAAGTCTATTTAAAATTTTAGATTTAGGATGTGGCCAGCTCAGTAATGGCTTCGGAATTGCGGCTCGAAGATGGAAAAATTGTGATTTTGAATTATTGAAATACTCTCTATATTAACAGAATTCTCCAGTGATCGGTACATATTTTTCAGCTCCTTTTTATACTAGTTTTGTTTTACATTAAAAAATATCATTGGCATCTCATTCCAGTTATGACATTAACTTTCAAATACATTTTTTCATATTTGGTTACATGGCTTTAAGTATTCATGAACTTGCAGTAAAGTTTAATTAGATTGAAATAGTGACATTAACAAGATTATGTGTTTTAGATTGACCGCGGACAACATTGTTATCTAAACTTTTCAGATTTATCTAAACGAAACTAACAGCAAAATTTTAAGATTCTGATTCCACTTTCCGGTAAACCAAACAAAATGTTCAATTGAGTTAATAATGGATTTTAAAATCAATTTAGAAAAAAGTAAATCCTTAAACTTCATACTTCGAGAACAATTCGATCAAAAATTGTTTCTCGTTATTTCGTTTCAATCTATAAATGGGAAAAAATCGATTAATAAACTAAAAGTCAGAAAGTTTTCATATAACCTTTTGACCATTTTGTGTCGTGACCACTTAGGGAAGCGGTAAGGAACTGTGGTGTACGGCGGGTTATTCACGCCAGTTTTTGGGTACCCTATGAAAAGCTCGCAAGGGGTAAAAAAAAGTCGCAAGGGGTAAAAAAAATTCTGGAACTGTTAGGCGAGATTTGGAATCCCAAATCAATATTTCAAAAGTTTGCGTTTGTTGAAAAAATCTGGGTTAAAATTTTGCTGCCTATTTAGACACAAGCTTAGCTAAAAGCGAAGTCTTCTTGGTTTTGACTTACAAAACTGTTCATTTTGATGAAGAGATCTTTCTCTTCTGAAATTGAACATCAGACTGCATCAAAATTATATATTCCAAGAGCAAATAAAACCGTAAGTTTCACTTCATAAATTGGAAAATTTTTGATTGTGCCATTTGAAACCATTTGAAAAACTTTGAATTCATGTTTTAGTTTTCTTTTTTTTTGTTTTCCACGCGAAACTGAATTCACGTGTTTTAGTTTTTCTTTTTTTGTTTTCCACGCGAAATTAGGTACCACAAATAATCATAAAAAGGAATTCAGTGATATATCATATTACAGCCCTTTCAATCCTGGTTCGAACAACATTAAAATTTTTTCAGAGAACTTGTCCCAGTGTTGAGGAAAACCGGTTTGAAATTTTCGAGTGTTAGTCTAATTTCGAACAATTAACGCAAGCGAGCAGGCTCATTATAGAAAGATAGGCTATGAAAATTTATCAAAATTAACTTTTGAAGTTTCTTAAGAGACATTTTTGAAATAAACGCTTCCAAAATTCCAAACAATTCCTGCCAAAAAACTGAAATTTTTTTTTTAAATTCATTTTGTTCGAATTTTGTTTTTGTTTTTTTTTCTGGATATTTTTCGAGATAAACCGTTGCCTGATTTGCCTATTTTACAGTGACAGTCGGATATAGCTAAATTTCAGGATTTATACAGATCCTTTCATTACACCACGCGTAAAAAACAACAAAATTCGAAAAAAAAAAATTTGTTTTTTTTTCAAGAATATGAACAGAACATTCTGTGCTACTTGCACAGCAATCGGTTATCCTCGGTCTCATTTTAACAAGAAATGCTTCATAATTCTACTTGCTTCATAAACGCTACATAAACTAAAATGCTTAAATGGAAGCGGGTATATTTGATGAACATAAATCAGCCGCAATTTTCGTCACCAGTCCTAAATAAAGACATCAAAATTGTACCCGGAACGTTTTCCGCTTACTTGCACAGATTTGTTTAATTGCATATTTTATCTTAGGAGACCAGTCTACAAGAAAAATCGTCCAAAAGCAGAACGGGTGAAAAAAGTAGAAATCAAATGACTTCATATCTGCAACTGCACGCAAATCAAATAATTCCACATTTCGCCGCCATAAAGTTGGTTCAGAGAGAGAATGTGCAAATAGATGAAACCAGTTTTAAAAGAATAAAATGAATCGAGTTTTGCTCTGTTTTTGTGGAACTCGACACCATTTCCCTCATGTTACTACAGAGCTTTTTTTAACTTTCAGTAATATGACTTCTTTTAACCTGACTGATTTATCAGTACATTACTAACAAAATTATATACATGAAATTTTACATGATATCTGTTTACTAAGGAAATTATATAATGCAATTATATAATTTTCTTGTATCGAAACAATTCGAACTCTTTTTACCCGAGTGCACCATAGAAACCGGGTAACCCACCGATGACACCCATTATTTGACTTGGAGCCGAAAAAACAAATACATTCTGCAATGAACGTCTGTCTTGACGCACAGACGCACACTGTGTGCTTGCGGCATTAAATTAGTAGTCAATTTGGTTTCTTTATCGAGTCCTTGGCGGATTATTTATCGAAACCAATTTCCACTTTTCTGAACGATTTTCTGTCATATACAGGGCGCAGGGTGGCGCAGACCTTTATACTCCAATTTAATTTTGCAACTGTACCTCTTTATCAAGATTTTGAGAGATCAATAATGTCTAGCTTGAATAGGCCTACTGTACCCTATCAAAATTGAGGCATCGGAGTTTGGTATCAGATGAAATTCCAAGAGATTACTCATTAATTGGTTGCAGAATTAAATTCAAACAAAGGTGAATGGTTCAAGGCTATAAAATCTGAAACATAGCCAACAGACAGTTGGAAAAGAGTCAATGAATGCAAGGAAACCGAAAAAAAAACTGATTTGTTTTTTTTTTGAAAAACTTAAACTTTCCATATTCAAGGGAAAAAGTATATGCTCTTAAAGCTCTTCGACAAGAAAAGTTTATGAATGACACGTTTTCGATAAAATTAAATCAATTTGAGAATTCGTGACCTTTCCTTTAAACTTTTGCTGACTGATATTGGAATTTGCTAAAGTTTTTAAAAAGGAAATGAAAAGAATTTAGAGAGAAATCGAAAACCCAAACCGCGAAAAAATATAACTTGAGTGGGAACAAAATTTAAGAGCTTTCCTGGAAAAAATTCATCACTACCTATATAAGAGTCTTCACTACATTCATCGATTTTTAATGTCGGGTCATGCGAGCATTTAAAGTGCAAAGTAAACCAGACAAACATCTAAAAAGTGCAAAAAAATTGTTTTTTCTCGACTTCTTCATGTCGACCACATTGAGTTTTTGAGCTCTACTGAAAACTCTACAAAGTCAAAAATTGAAAAAATCCTATTCAGTCAAAAAATTTTCGGGTGCACCTCGAATTTAGTTTTTAAATGTCGCCTTTAAAAATATTTTAAGCTAGCTGTTAGAAACTAGATTTAAAACGTAGAAAAGGAGCTCAGGACAGGAAGGCACTGTCAAAGCATTTTTTAACCAAGTTAACATCCTCCCTCCCCCCCCCCCCCAAGCCGTTTGGGTGGGGGGAGGGGAGGATGTTAACTTGGTTCTAAGTTAGAAATTTTCAGCCAATCAGAATCGAGCATTTAACATGCAGCGCTTAGCAAACTTAATGCGAATTAAATGCCGGAGGGAGGGGGAGAAGGAGGATGTTAACTTGATCCGCCTTTTTCCTTCTATTCTATTTGCTCCAGTCCAAGTTCGGCCGGATGATCGACTAAAGGTTAAAACACAGTCAAACTAAATCAGTGGAGGGCAAAATATCTCTCAATTGAAACATGAGCCGATAAATCTGAAATTAAATATGACAGCATTTGTAACCTCCAACCAAATCTCATTTTCAAACGGCTACAATTTAAATAAAATGTTTGAACTCTTCAAAGAATAATCAGAACAAGAAGGCAACAAATGCAAATTCGACACAAAAAGATAAAGTCTCAGCGGGTAGTAAGTCAATTTTAGTATCGATATTACGCGGAAGTTTGCTCAGATTTATAGAAAAGTCACAAATTTTAGCGCGATTCAATCAAAAAGCAATACTACAAAATTAACTCTGATAAATTTTGACGGACAAGAGTTTGAACAAAACAAAATTCTAGGCATAAATCTGTTGGTATTTATACAAAATTTCAACCAATGTTGACGCAATTTATAACTTACAAATAACATTGATTAATAGCCACGGCTGAAAATATCGAATATTTCAGACTAGTAATTTATGTAAATAGGCTCAATTGCCTCTCAGTCCGGTTTACGTTCCTTTGAATATGAATATGAATTTTAAAATACACCAACCAATGATACCATAAGGGCTCTATGGGTAGTCAAGATGCTTACCTTATTAATCTCTGGTCAGTGTAGTCACGTATATTTAGGAAGCTTCATGTCAAACAAAAAATATCCAAAATTTAGTTTCCTACGGGAATATTTACAGGCAAAATATTATTAAAAAAACACCGATTGAGAAGCGATCATCCTTCTACACATACTAAGTTTGCTTAAAATCCTCAAATAGTATAATAACCTAGTTAAAAAACTTAACTTATCTATCTTGAAGGATATGAAATATAACATCCGTGTTTTCTGCAATGTTTACATTTCATTCCATTGAGCTCTATGTAACAACCTGCAAAAAATTAAGCCAAAAGCTTCTTAGGCAATCGAAATTTCATAAAATTTGATCTAATAGCTCAAACCTAGTAGCAAGAAAATGACTTTTTTCTAAGCTATGTGTTGAGCATGATCAAATAAAACTAAAAATTTGAGACGTTTCAAGTTTTTTTCAATGCTTAAATCGAGTTGCGAAAAGTTAAAATTATGTAACGGACACATTTGAATACTTCAAATTCCTTTGAGCGAGAAACGTTTCAAACCAAATTAATAAACAGTTTTATTAAATTCGGAAAATTTTAGTTGTTTACAAGCAAGTTTACAAGCAAAACAATTTGTCAAGTTGCTTTTATAGTTTGAATCAAATTGGGAAACAAGAACAGAAGTTCTAAGTCAAGCTACTGAACAACAACTCTTTGTTGAACTTCAGCTTGTTATCATAGCTTCATGGATTCGGTAAGTTAAAGTTTTTTCACCGAGTCGACTGAGCGAGGAAATTGTGAAATAGTTCACGTTTTTTCATAGCGTGAACAGCTGAGCTAAAACTTTTTTAAGCCAACAAATAAACCATAAAAATTTTGCTGATTTTCAAGTTGTTTTCTATTTGATGAAAACATCAGCTTTTGTCATGCAATTTATTGAAAATTGAAACTTTGAAAACTTTCAATTTTTTTCCAAATCTTGATACGAGACGGAAATTGTTGCCCAGGCAATTGAGCAATGAGCTTTGAAAATATTGAAAGTTATTTTGAGAGCGGGAATCTGTCTGCAAAAAAATGAATTTTTCAAGCAAGCGATTGAGCGATAACACTTTTAAAAATTCGAGTTGTTTCATAGCGTTACAATCAGAAAGAGAGAATAAATTTCTTCGGTCAATCACAAACATGTATTGAGTACTTCATCGTTAGTATTCATCGGGAAGGAGACTGAAGGAGGATAAACAACGGGCCATAAGACCCAGAAACGCCTACCCATAGTATTTATCCACGTTTGTTAATATCAAACATAAAACAAAATTATAAATATTTGTTTTGAAACAATAAAACCGCAAAATATTTTGGTGCGCCTTTAATAAAAAGAAATAGCCGGCTTATAAAAGTCACGCTCGCTTCAAACAGTATCATGTATCCTCGGTCGCTCTTATTATGTAAAAACAAAGACGACTTGGAATATACAGAACTTTTTTTTAATTTGAGAAACTTTGCCTTGCCTCGACCTGTGCTGCCAACCCTCTCCTTACCTAGCGCTGCCCTGTCATACGCTCAACACTTCCAGAAAATTTGTCACGACTTTTAACCTTGACCTAAATAAAGACCTTAAGTTGAAATAAGCCTTCCGCTTAAACGCTGTCCCTAACGCCTTTGGTTAACCATTGTATCCTATAAAAATCACTCAAACATTAAGTCCATAGTTTTTCGCTTTGCGTTTAAATAATAGATGGCTGGTTCGTATTAGATGTCTTTTTTACAAGCGATGGATGTAATCAAGGGCTGATCTAGGATTTCGTCTAGTAAAGGATAACTAGATTTGAGTAAAAGCGAATTTTTTGAGGTCGACCAAACTGATTTTTTTTCAGCTCAAAACAATATACAGATCCACCTTATTTTGCTGAAATTTCGTCCACCGCAGAGCATATAAAGAAAAACCAAAAACAACCATTTAGAGCATTTTAGGATAGCTTTAACGAAAAAAGCATTTTTCCGGCGCGCCCTGCTGAAAAATAATTTGTTCATTTAAGTGCCAAAATATGTCAGAAAAAATATCGAAGAGATGAACTTTTGGGTGCTCAGCGTTCGAATCCCTGAGGAAGACGGGGCGTCCAAGCCCACGCACACCCATCTGCGACAGCCCCTAAGTCAATCTTTAGATGTAAAATAAAACCAAACTAGAGTAAAACGCACCTCCGGTACTCATGATAAACCGCATATATTGAAAATAAGTGAAAAACCGCATATATTGAAAATAAGATCTGCATTCTTTGAGTGTGCTTTGACAGCACTTAATTACAGGGTTCTTAGTGACAAAATTTGCAAAATTTTTTATTCAAGTTTTCTATACAAATTTTGAAGAACCATAAAATTTTGTAAAGTTTTATATGTTCTTCGAAAAATTTAAAATGAACTAAGAAACGTCACATCTGGGAAACTAAAAGCAATTGAGCAGTCGCATTTGGACGCAAGATTCACATCTCCTGAGAGTACTCTTACAGTACCCAACCACAAGATCGGAAATTAATATTTTGAGTAACTTCACCTTAAGTTTTCTAAACAGAGGTATTTTTGCTTGAAAACCAGAAAAGATTTCATATCTCGAAAACTACCAAGATTTGAGCAGTCTTATTAGATGGCAATATTCACAGTCTTTGAAAATAATCGGACAGCACACAACTACAGGGTTGGGAATTTCACTTTAGTTTTTTTATGATTTTAGTTCCCAACTACATAGTTCCCAACTACAGGGTTGGGAACTATTTTGAAATTTGAGTTTTCTGAAAATTTCCTAAAAAATTCACAAAAATCGCCATATCTCTAAAACAAAAAAAGATATGAGCATTCTTAATTGGAGCCCAAATTTGCAACTCCTGAGATTACTCTGAGAGCACCCAACCACAGGTTAGGAATTTCAAACTTTGAAAACAAAATTAATTTAATTTTCAAATTAAAAAAAAATCACAAAAAACGTCATATCTGGAAAATTGCACGGTTTTGAGCAGTCATATTTGGAGACAAAATTCACAACTCCTGAGAGTACCCTGACAGAGTCTCACTACACATATGGTAATTTCAAGTTTTATAAAAAGTTATATACCCAAGTTCTCTTAAAAAATTTTCAGAAAATCCTAAAAAACGTCTATCTCAAAAACTCCAAGATTTTGAGCAGACATATTCAGAGGCCAGATTTGAAACCCTCTGAGAGTACCCAATAACAGGATTGAGATCTTCAAACTTTTGGAATTTTTCGAAATCTAATTTTTTATGAAAATTTCGGAGAAAATCATAGAAAACGTCATATCTCGAAAACTACAAGGATTTGGTTATTCATATATAGAGGCCAGAATCGCAAAACTTGGGAAAAGTCTGGCAACATCCAATTATTGGGTTGCTAATACAAACTTGATGAAATAAACACTGAATTTAAACGGGAAAATCGAAAAAAAAACTTAACCATTGCAATATACGATATAGCTTAAACGTGAAAAAATTCTTTTGTTTAAGATGCAAAAAATTCGTTGAAAAAGCTTAAACATGGCGAGATAGTGAAGCCCGCATTTAAATATATAATAGATAATAGATTTGATAGAAGAAAGTTAAAAAATTAGGAGACGGGTAGACAGACAATCAAATTAATTTAAAAAGCAGGTATACAGACAGACTTAATTTGGCCTCAAAAAAATTACTGAAAAATTAATGACCTTACGGAAAACTAATTGAAAAATTTTCTTAAGCATTGCAATATATGATATAGCTTAAACATGAAAAAATTCTTTCGTTAACCATGAAAATTATTATGCTTAAACACTAGCATTTAAACATAGTATAGATAACTTCATTAATGATATTGACCACGCAGTGGCTGTAATTCTGCGTGATGTGCGGCATTATTTGACAGCAAGGACAGTCATGAGAAAGTCTTGGCTGCTGACTTTATTTATACGAGATTGGCTCATATAGTCTGCACATGAATAAAACATGATAACATACTGAGCACCTCAAGCATTTCTGCAATTCCACATAAGGATGGTACGTGGTTTCTGAATTATCGCAACCCGCATCAAAAACACTGGGAGCATTCTAGGACTCTCTAATCCATCTCATACTTGAACAATAAAATAAAGAAATTGGTCTGATACCTCCATGTGCCCTTCAAATATTAGAGAGCGTGCTTTTCCTTCCATTTAATTTTAAATTCACTTAAATTTTTATGTAATTTCGAGCTTGAACAAAATTTAAGACTTTCTTCTGAATTTAAATCGGAAAAAAATCACGACCTTACTAGTGTCTTCCTTCATTGAAACAGTATTTTTGAAAGTGCCAGTTTGAAATTCAGCGAGCGGAACATTAATAATTTGTTCGCGTTTCGGTCATCTACTTCGCCAAATGTTGGCAAAACCGCAATTAAATTGTTGGTATTTCACCGAGCGTTTTATAATCGCGCTGTTCGCTCATCGATGTCTCAAGTTAAGTCAAGAGACAACCAGTTAACCGTTTATCGCTCAAAAATCGAAAAATAGAGATTTGTCGTTTTTGGACAGCTTCAATGTCTGTGTTTGCTATTTTCCTTTCTATTAAAGTGAAAAAATAAGATCGAAGACTGCCCCATTGAATTATTTTACAGGAATCTATCGCACTATGTTTATTTATTTCCCGATGGAAATAATTTTTTTAAATATACTGAAACAACAATTCAGTTCAACAAAAATCTTCCTGGTGAACTGAGGACACATGCTGGAGGTCAATTTCTGATGTAACCGAAAGGCAGTTTAATAAGTAAAACAAAACGAGACAAAGCTTGTTGAAAACCAGATTAAAAACACTTATTTGAATTTTAATCCGATTTCAGGATATAACCTTCAGTCTGCATTGATGAACGAGAAATAAATCGACATCTTGGTCCTTTCTGCAATTTGTTAGTTTTTATTACTTGTCAACCTAAGTTTGTTACTATGTCTCACACTACGAGCTCGAAACTTAAAAACATTCATATTTTGAAAGAATTTTAAATCTCAACTAACTTTTATAAAACACCGAAAATTGCGAGAAAAAGTCTAAATCACATCATAGACCATTTGCTAATTCCGAAACACATTAGACAATAGTGACATTAAACTCCTATTGAAGATGAAAAGTAGTCAAACGAGCTAGCAAAAATCAAGAACTCCCAAAAAACAAAGAGACTTTCTACAAACTTGGGTTACCAGCTTAGGAACAATTTCACAAAAAAAATATTATCTAACCTAATGCCAATACAGAAGCAAAAAGCATCAACCAAAAAACCCTTCAACGGACTTTTTACCGATGCCTGCTTTTCCTGCTACAAGCAATATGCGAGTGTCTACAAAATGTACATATGTTCAGCTGAAAATATTGTATTATCTCCGGTGCTTTCTCTCAGGCCCAAGCAGAGTTAGCTCAGGCCGTATTAAAGGCCTACTCGCTCGCTAAATTTACTAAATAAACAAGAAGAGCCGGTTACTGTGCAAGTAGCCCAGAATGTTGCAGCCCACTTTTCAAACAATACAAAAGAGTTTTTTCTTTTTATCTTCTTCAGATTAGTGTCACTTTTGGGGCATGGTTTTTTTGAACAACATTGTTAAACATCTTTTATTGCCAAAAAACTTTGCTCATCAGAACCTTTTATTACCAAAAACGCGCTAAATGATTTTTCCAAAACCAGCTTTCGTTTGGTAAAAATCAAGATTTCTTAGCCGATATGACCAATTCTTATATAACAACGTTACTAAGACTCGAAATTAGACTGAAACTCAAAAAATTTAACCCGGTTTTTAGAATAATAAAAGTTAAAATAACTTCATTTCGGTACATAGACAAAGACGTGAAAGTAAACGGTTCTCCATGAATGTAGCACCAAATTAGGAGAACATCAAATACCCTCTTCAGCCTTTTGAGTAATTGTACCAAATTTGAACAATTATAAATTATAATTTTAATTTTACGCGCATGAAAATGATTTACTTAACAAGGTTACAGCTAAATAGACTTCAATTCAAAAGAAATAGCCAAATAAAAAAAAACGCATGAATATTGTTAATCCCAATTAAGAAGTTTTCCTACTATAAAAAAAACGTTTTCCCATATGTCACTCCCTTGAATGTAGTTATCACGAAATCCGTGCATGAAAAGCTTATCGTTACTTTGGGTTAGATTGCAGATGACATCTATAGTTCTTTTGTCCTGTTTAACAAAAAAATTGAAGATAATTCTGACTCGAGTGGAAAATATTTATTGATTGAGCGTTGACAACAGTTCTTAGAGAAGCAATTCTTTCAGTGTACAATGTTACTTTTTTCTTAAAACCGCATGCATAGTAGCAGAGAGAAAAGGAAAGCCATTTATTTCAAAAATTTAAAAAAAAATCGATAAAACTAGAGCTGAAAAGACTTCAACATGTTGTCTGGAATGATGTCATATTTGTGAAAACACGTCCAGAGAAACAATGGACGGCGCTTAATAAAAACTCAAAAAAATCAAGCGGCAACGTTGTTGGCATGTTGTCACAAAAACTCTGAACTGAAAATCCAAATCAATATTTTTTAGCAATTTGTAAGATCCGGATAAGAGCATTAACTTTATGTTAATACGAACCAAAAACATTCGACCGAAAAACCATCTTAAGCCAAAAAAGGCAAAATATACGAAGTCAAGGAAAGTGAAATTACAAACACGAGTTAATCAAACGCTAAAAGCAGCTACAATAATGAAAATTGCGTGCAGCGAGAATTAATTTGTGGTAACTCCACCAAAAAAAAACAAGCAGACAAATAAAAGGCCGACATTTTTTTGAAACGGAATATTTCCCGTTTGAAAAAAAAAAAAAAGTTCTGGCCAGATCCGAACCCAGGACCTTACCCGTTCGAGTTGTAAAAAGTTTGAATTCATTATGAAATAAGATATCGGCGGTAAAGTTGGTAATTACCAATCTGGATCAGTAAGTAAAGTTTTTATTGCGCATAGAAATCTGAAAACTAAACCCCACTATCAAAACTAAAACTCGATCAAATTTTCGAAACCTTTACACTTTTTCTGCTTGATAGTGGAGTTTGCCTTCCTTTTAACAAAGGAAACGAACTGAACTGTGAAAGAAATCAAAAATCAAAGACCGCGAAAAAGAAAATTTGAGCCTGAACAGAACTTACTAAATTTCCTGACAAGAAATCATCCCGACGTTTATCAACTCTTAAACAGGCCAAACCTCTTCTTTTACTAACTTTGTTTTTAAGCTTGGAGAAGGTATCGTTTGACCATCAAACAAGATTCCGCGTCAGTCGAAGCATGCGCAAAAAGAACAGAAATTAACCATAAAGGACAAAACGGCAAAAGCGAAGAACATCCACGAGGGCAAAAAAGCTATTTTTAACACAGCGAAGTACTGAATTTCTAAATTAATGAGAGAAACCAAACCACTTTCTGAGCTTTTGCCAGACCAGAATCACTGTCTTTCTTTGAGTGCGCAAAGGCTAATTAAAACGCCTGTAACAGAACACAGTTGAGACTACTGATGATCTAGCCCCCGTAATATTACTCACCCTATCCTTGTTTAGATTAAATCCCTTCCCCGGAACGGTTAATGAATTATGAAGACTTCTAAAATTGACTTTACACGTAACAAGGACGGTACGAGTTGATGAACGTCGGGATGATTTTTTGTCAGGAAATTTATTAAGTTCTGTTCAGGCTCAAATTTTCTTTTTCGCGGTCTTTGATTTTTGACTTCTTTCACAGTTCAGTTCGTTTCCTTTGTTAAAAGGAAGGCAAACTCCACTATCGAGCAGAAAAAGTGTAAAGGTTTCGAAAATTTGATCGAGTTTTAGTTTTGATTTGCTAACACGTAACAAGGATAGTACGTGTTTTCTGAATTATCGCAACCCGCATCAAAAACACTGGGAGCATTCTAAGACTCTCTAATCCATCTCATACTATGTAAATAAAATAAAGAAATTGGTCTGATACCTCCATGTGCCCTTCAAATATTAGAGAGCGTGCTTTTCCTTCCTTTTGATTTTAAATTCACTTAAATTTTTATGCAATTTCGAGCTTGAACAAAATTTAAGACTTTCTTCTGAATTTAAATCGGAAAAAAATCACGACCTTAGTTAGTGTCTTCCTTCAATGAAACAGTATTTTTGAAAGTGCCAGTGTGAAATTCAGCGAGCGGAACATTAATAATTTGTTCGCGTTTCGGTCATCTACTTCGCCAAATGTTGGCAAAATTGCAATTAAATTGTTGGTATTTCACCGAGCTTTTTATAATCGCGCTGTTCGTCTCAAATTAAGTCAAGAGACAACCAGTTAACCGTTTATCGCTCAAAAATCGAAAAATAGATATTTGTCGGTTTTGGACAGCTTCAATGTCTGTGTTTGCTATTTTCCTTTCTATTACAGTGAAAAAATAAGATCGAAGACTGCCCCATTGAATTATTTTACAGGAATCTATCGCAATATATTTATTCATATCCCGATGGAAATAATTTTTTCAAATACTGAAACAACAATTCAGTTCAACAAAGTTCTTCCTGGTGAACTGAGGACACATGCTGGAGGTCAATTTCTGATGTAACCGAAAGGCAGTTTAATAAGTAAAACAAAACGAGACAAAGCTTGTTGAAAACCAGATTAAAAAACACTTATTTGAATTTTAACCTAATTTCAGGATATAACCTTCATTCTGCATTGATGAACGAGAAATAAATCTTCACTTCACTTTTTATGCAATTTCGAGCTTGAACAAATTTTTAAGACTTTCTTCTGAATTTAAATCGGAAAAAAATCACGACCTTAGTTAGTGTCTTCCTTCAATGAAACAGTATTTTTGAAAGTGCCAGTGTGAAATTCAGCGAGCGGAACATTAATAATTTGTTCGCGTTTCGGTCATCTACTTCGCCAAATGTTGGCAAAATTGCAATTAAATTGTTGGTATTTCACCGAGCTTTTTATAATCGCGCTGTTCGCTCATCGATGTCTCAAATTAAGTCAAGAGACAACCAGTTAACCGTTTATCGCTCAAAAATCGAAAAATAGAGATTTGTCGGTTTTGGACAGCTTCAATGTCTGTGTTTGCTATTTTCCTTTCTATTACAGTGAAAAAATAAGATCGAAGACTGCCCCATTGAATTATTTTACAGGAATCTATCGCAATATATTTATTCATATCCCGATGGAAATAATTTTTTCAAATACTGAAACAACAATTCAGTTCAACAAAGTTCTTCCTGGTGAACTGAGGACACATGCTGGAGGTCAATTTCTGATGTAACCGAAAGGCAGTTTAATAAGTAAAACAAAACGAGACAAAGCTTGTTGAAAACCAGATTAAAAAACACTTATTTGAATTTTAACCTAATTTCAGGATATAACCTTCATTCTGCATTAATGAACGAGAAATAAATCTTCACTTCACTTTTTATGCAATTTCGAGCTTGAACAAATTTTTAGGACTTTCTTCTGATTTTAAATCGGAAAAGATCACGACCTTTGTTAGTGTCTTCCTTCATTGCAACAGAATTATTGAAAGTGCCAGTTTGAAATTCAGCGATTGGAACATAAATAAACTGTTCGCGTTTCGGTCATCTACTTCGCCAAATGTTGGCAACACCGCAATTAAATTGTTGGTATTTCACCGAGCTTTTTATAATCGCGATGTTCGCTCAGCGATGTCTCAAATTAAGTCAAGAGACAACCAGTTAACCGTTTATCGCTCAAAAATAGAGATTTGTCGGTTTTGGACAACTTCAATGTCTGTTTTCTGCTATTTTCTTTTCTGTTACAGTGAAAAAATAAGATCGAAGACTGCCCCATTGAATTTTTTTACAGGAATCTATCGCAATAGATTTATTTACATGCCGATGGAAATAATTTTTTTAAATACTGAAACAACAATTCAGTTCAACAAAGTTCTTCCTGGTGAGCTGAGGACACATACTGGAGGTCAATTTCTGATGTAACCGAAAGGCAGTTTAATAAGTAAAACAAAACGAGACAAAGCTTGTTGAAAACCAGATTAAAAAACACTTATTTGAATTTTAACCCAATTTCAGGATATAACCTTCATTCTGCATTGATGAACGAGAAAAAAATCGACATCTTGGTCCTTTCTGCAACTTGTTAGTTTTTATTACTTGTCAACCTAAGTTTGTTATTATGTCTCACACTACGAGCTGGAAACTTAAAAACATTCATATTTTGAAAGAATTTTAAATCTCAACTAACTTTTATAAAACACCGAAAATTGCGAGAAAAAGTCTAAATCACATCATAGACCATTTGCTAATTCCGAAACACATTAGACAATAGTGACAATAAACTCCTATTGAAGATGAAAGTTTGTCAAACGAGCTAGCAAAAATCAAGAACTCCCAAAAAACAAAGAGACTTTCTACAAACTTGGGTTACCAACTTAGGAACAATTTCACAAAAAAAATATTATCTAACCTAATGCCAATACAGAAGCAAAATGCATCAACCAAAAAACCCTTCAACGGACTTTTTACCGATGCCTGCTTTTCCTGCTACAAGCAATATGCGAGTGTCTACAAAATGTACATATGTTCAGCTGAAAATATTGTATTATCTCCGGTGCTTTCTCTCAGGCCCAAGCAGAGTTAGCTCAGGCCGTATTAAAGGCCTACTCGCTCGCTAAATTTACTAACTAAACAAGAAGAGCCGGTTACTGTGCAAGTAGCCCAGAATGTTCCAGCCCACTTTTCAAAAAATACAAAAGAGTTTTTCTTTTTATCTTCCTTAATCAAAAGCTAAAAGCAGCTACAATAATGAAAATTGCGTGCAGCGAGAATAATTTTGTGGTAACTCCACCAAAAAAACAAGCAGACAAAAAAAAGGCCGACCATTTTTTGAAACGGAATATTTCCCGTTTGAAAAAAAAACAAGTTCTGGCCAGATCCGAACCCAGGACCTTACCTGTTCGAGTTGTAAAAAGTTTGAATTCATTATGAAATAAGATATCGGCGGTAAATTTGGTAATTACCAATCTGGATCAGTAAGTAAAGTTTTTATTGCGCATAGAAATCTGAAAACTAAACCCCACTATCAAAACTAAAACTCGATCAAATTTTCGAAACCTTTACACTTTTTCTGCTTGATAGTGGAGTTTGCCTTCCTTTTAACAAAGGAAACGAACTGAACTGTGAAAGAAATCAAAAATCAAAGACCGCGAAAAAGAAAATTTGAGCCTGAACAGAACTTACTAAATTTCCTGACAAGAAATCATCCCGACGTTCATCAACTCTTAAACAGGCCAAACCTCTTCTTTTACTAACTTTGTTTTTAAGCTGGGAGAAGGTATCGTTTGACCATCAAACAAGATTCCGCGTCAGTCGAAGCATGCGCAAAAAGAACAGAAATTAACCATAAAGGACAAAACGGCAAAAGCGAAGAACATCCACGAGGGCAAAAAAGCTATTTTTAACACAGCGAAGTACTGAATTTCTAAATTAATGAGAGAAACCAAACCACGTTCTGAGCCTTTGCCAGTCCAGATACACTGTCTTTCTTTGAGTGCGCAAAGGCTAATTAAAACGCCTGTAACAGAACACAGTTGAGACTACTGATGATCTAGCCCCCGTAATATTACTCACCCTATCCTTGTTTAGATTAAATCCCTTCCCCGGAACGGTTAATGAATTATGAAGACTTCTAAAATTGACTTTTACACGTAACAAGGACGGTACGAGTTGATGAACGTCGGGATGATTTTTTGTCAGGAAATTTATTAAGTTCTGTTCAGGCTCAAATTTTCTTTTTCGCGGTCTTTGATTTTTGATTTCTTTCACAGTTCAGTTCGTTTCCTTTGTTAAAAGGAAGGCAAACTCCACTATCGAGCAGAAAAAGTGTAGAGGTTTCGAAAATTTGATCGAGTTTTAGTTTTGACTTGCTAACACGTAACAAGGATAGTACGTGTTTTCTGAATTATCGCAACCCGCATCAAAAACACTGGGAGCATTCTAAGACTCTCTAATCCATCTCATACTAGGTCAATAAAATAAAGAAATTGGTCTGATACCTCCATGTGCCCTTCAAATATAAGAGAGCGTGCTTTTCCTTCCTTTTGATTTTAAATTCACTTGAATTTTTATGCAATTTCGAGCTTGAACAAATTTTAAGACTTTCTTCTGAATTTAAATCGGAAAAAAATCACGACCTTAGTTAGTGTCTTCCTTCATTGTAACAGTATTTTTGAAAGTGCCAGTGTGAAATTCAACGAGCGGAACATTAATAATTTGTTCGCGTTTTGGTCATCTACTTCGCCAAATGTTGGCAAAATCGCAATTAAATTGTTGGTATTTCACCGAGCTTTTTATAATCGCGCTGTTCGCTCATCGATGTCTCAAGTTAAGTCAAAAGACAACCAGTTAACCGTTTATCGCTCAAAAATCGAAAAATAGAGATTTGTCGGTTTTGGACAGCTTCAATGTCTGTGTTTGCTATTTTCCTTTCTACTACAGTGAAAAAATAAGATCGAGGACTGCCCCATTGAATTATTTTACAGGAATCTATCGCAATATATTTATTCATATCCCGATGGAAACAATTTTTTTAAATACTGAAACAACAATTCTTCCTGGTGAACTGATGACACATGCTGGAGGTCAATTTCTGATGTAACCGAAAGGCAGTTTAATAAGTAAAACAAAACGAGACAAAGCTTGTTGAAAACCAGATTAAAAAACACTTATTTGAATTTTAACCCAATTTCAGGATATAACCATCATTCTGCATTGATGAACGAGAAATAAATCGACATCTTGGTCCTTTCTGCAACTTGTTAGTTTTTATTACTTGTCAACCTAAGTTTGTTATTATGTCTCACACTACGAGCTGGAAACTTAAAAACATTCATATTTTGAAAGAATTTTAAATCTCAACTACCTTTTATAAAACACCGAAAATTGCGAGAAAAAGTCTAAATCACATCATAGACCATTTGCTAATTCCGAAACACATTAGACAATAGTGACATTAAACTCCTATTGAAGATGAAAGTTTGTCAAACGAGCTAGCAAAAATCAAGAACTACCAAAAAACAAAGAGACTTTCTACAAATTTGGGTTACCAACTTAGGAACAATTTCACAAAAAAAATATGATCTAACCTAATGCCAATACAGAAGCAAAATGCATCAACCAAAAAACCCTTCAACGGACTTTTTACCGATGCCTGCTTTTCCTGCTACAAGCAATATGCGAGTGTCTACAAAATTTACATATGTTCAGCTGAAAAAATTGTATTATCTCCGGTGCTTTCTCTCAGGCCCAAGCAGAGTTAGCTCAGGCCGTATTTAAGGCCTTCTCGCTCGCTAAATTTACTAAATAAACAAGAAGAGCCGGTTACTGTGCAACTAGCCCAGCATTGTGCAGCCCACTTTTCAAACAATACAAAAGAGTTTTTTCTTTTTATCTTCTTCAGATTAGTGTCACTTTTGGGGCATGGTTTTTTGAACAACATTGTTAAACATCTTTTATTGCCAAAAAACTTTGTTCATCAGAACTTTTTATTACCAAAAGCGCGCTAAATGATTTTTCCAAAACCAGCTTTCGTTTGGTAAAAATCAAGATTTCTTAGCCGATATGAACAATTCTTATATAACAACGTTACTAAGACTCGAAATTAGATTGAAACTCAAAAAATTCAACCCGGTTTTTAGAATAATAAAAATTAAATTAATTTCATTTCGGTACATAGACAAAAACATGAAAGTAAACGGTTCTCCATGAATCTAGCACCAAATTAAGAGAACATCAAATAGCCTCTTCAGCCTTTCGAGTAATTGTACCAAACTTGAACACTTATAAATTATAATGTTGTTTTTACGCGCATGAAAATGATTTAGTTAACAAGGTTACAGCTAAATAGATTTCATTTCAAAAAAAATAGCCAAATAAAACAAAACGCATGAAAATTGTTATTCCCAATTAAGAAGTTTTCCTACTATCAAAAAACGTTTTCCCATATGTCACTCCCTTGAATGTAGTTATCACGAAATCCGTGCATGAAAAGCTTATCGTTACTTTGGGTTAGATTGCAGATGACATCTATAGTTCTTTTGTCCTGTTTAACAAAAAAATTGAAGATAATTCAGACTCAAGTGGAAAATATTTATTGATTCAGCGTTGACAACAGTTCTTAGAGAAGCAATTCTTTCAGTGTACAATGTTACTTTTTTCTTAAAACCGCATTGCATAGTAGCAGACAGAAAAAGAAAGCCATTTATTTCAAAAATTTAAAAAAAAAAGTCGATAAAACTAGTGCTAAAAAGACTTCAACATGTTGTCTGGAATGATGTCATATTTGTGAAAACACGTCCAGAGAAACAATGGACGGCGTTTGATAAAAAACTCAAAAAAATCAAGCGGCAACGTTGTTGGCATGTTGTCACAAAAACTCTGAACTGAAAATCTAACTCAATATTTTTTTTAGCAATTTGTAAGATCCGGATAAGAGCATTAACTTTATGTTAATACGACCCAAAAACATTCGACCGAAAACACATCTTAAGCCAAAAAAGCAAAACATACGAAGTCAAGGCAAGTGAAATTACAAACACGAGTAAATCAAACGCTAAAAGCAGCTACAAAAATGGAAATTGCGTGCAGCGAGAATAATTTTGTGGCAACTCCACCAAAAAAACAAGTAGACAAATAAAAGGCCAACATTTTTTTGAAACGGAATATTTCCCGTTTGACACAAAAAAAACAAGTTCTGGCCAGATCCGAACCCAGGACCTTACCCGTTCGAGTTGTAAAAAGTTTGAATTCATTATGAAATAAGATATCGGCGGTAAATTTGGTAATTACCAATCTGGATCAGTAAATAAAGTTTTTAATGCGCATAGAAATCTGAAAACTAAACCCCACTATCAAAACTAAAACTCGATCAAATTTTCGAAACCTTCACACTTTTTTTGCTCGATAGTGGAGTTTGCCTTCCTTTTAACAAAGGAAACGAACTGAACTGTGAAAGAAATCAAAAATCAAAGACCGAGAAAAAGAAAATTTAAGCCTGAGCAGAACTTAAAAAATTTCCTGACAAAAAATCATCCCGACGTTTCATCAACTCTTAAACAGGCCAAACCTCTTCTTTTACTAACTTTGTTTTTAAGCTTGGAGAAGGTATCGTTTCACCATCAAACAAGATTCTGCGTCAGTCGAAGCATGCGCAAAAAGAACCGTTCGAGTTGTAAAAAGTTTGAATTCATTATGAAATAAGATATCGGCGGTAAATTTGGTAATTACCAATCTGGATCAGTAAATAAAGTTTTCAATGCGCATAGAAATCTGCAAACTAAATTCCACTATCAAAACTAAAACTCGATCAAATTTTCGAAACCTTTACATTTTTTTTGCTCGATAGTGGAGTTTGCCTTCCTTTTAACAAAGGAAACGAACTGAACTGTGAAAGAAATCAAAAATCAAAGACCGAGAAAAAGAAAATTTAAGCCTGAGCAGAACTTAAAAAATTTCCTGACAAAAAATCATCCCGACGTTTCATCAACTCTTAAACAGGCCAAACCTCTTCTTTTACTAACTTTGTTTTTAAGCTTGGAGAAGGTATCGTTTGACCATCAAACAAGATTCTGCGTCAGTCGAAGCATGCGCAAAAAGAACAGAAATTAACCATTAAGGACAAAACGGCAAAAGAGAAGAACATCCACGAGGGCAAAAAGCTATTTTTAACACAGCGAAGTACTGAATTTCTAAATTAATGAGAGAAACCAAACCACTTTCTGAGCTTTTGCCAGTCCAGATACACTGTCTTTCTTTGAGTGCGCAAAGGCTAATTAAAACGCCTGTAACAGAACACAGTTGAGACTTTTGATGGTCTAGCCCTCGTAAATTGACTCACCCTATCCATGTTTAGACTAATTCCCTTCACCGGAACGGTCAATGAATTATGACGACTTCTAAAATTGACTTTTAACTTGAAATCACAGTAATATAGAACTTGACGATGTTTAACAGTTTTATTTGACTGAATACTCAGAAAACAATAGCGTCTGGAGTAGAAAATGTAGTATAAATTACTTTTTATTGACGCGCGCGATCCCTCCCAATTTACAAGTCCAAATCACACTTCGAAAACTGGAAGTCATGAAACGTTTAAGTGGCCAGAGGGTATCGAATTGCGGAAAAGCAGTGCAACATCTGTCCGCCTGATTAAGCCCTTGGGTGATGAAATTCGTTTTACTGATTCCATCAATAATTTTCTTTTAAAAGAACAAACATAACTTCTGCAGAAGACATAGTGCAGAAGACATTCACAAAAAAACTTGCAAAAAATAAATTGAAACTGCTGATAAAATTTCTCAATTTCATAATTTTCTGCTGATAAAGTTCTTAATTTAATACTTTTTAAATTTAATATTGAAATTATCCACAAACTTAGAGTTGTTTATATTTTACAAGCAAATGTTCGTATAATAAACTAGCAAAAATTCAAAGATACAAACTCAATGGTCCCTTTGGTACAATTTAAATTGTTTTTCAATTAAAATGTTATATTTAAATTTAAATAATTATTCTTATTTTAATTTCCTCTTTTCAATAAATAAATCTGAATAAACATAATCACACAGGAGCGAAATAAACATAAATCTGAATAAAACATAATCACACAAGTTTTCGAAATGCTATAAAGAAGCCAAACCTTCAAAAAAATTCTTGCTGCGGGAACTAAGCCGACAAACGCTAGCAGACAGAGAATAACATAAAATAGCCTAAAGTTTGCAAAAAAAAACAGATCTCAACTGGAATCGAACTTCAAGATCTGTAGTCTCAAGCACGGGTGTTACAGGAAGAAAGCTGAACCTTCAAAAAACGGGCTACGAGAAGTAAGCCGACAAAGATACACAGACGGACGGCTGTCCGAAACAAAGCAAAATCCCATTTTGCAAATTAAAACAGGTGCCGGACGGATTTGAAACTCCAGCCATTGCCACCTCAAGAAGGCTTTTAACCTTTACGCAAGATAATTGATTGAAATCGAATTTATAATAAAGCAAGTAAAACATGCGTAAGATTTTCATGTGCGAATTGTGTGAACAAAATTGGAAAAAGTCTATTACCCGGTTGCAACACCCTTGCGAAGTTCAGCTGTAAACAAACTGATTAAAATGGACATCACTGCATTAACAAAAAACGGTAGCCAAAAATTGAAAAAATGACTTTAATCAAACATTTTTTAAAATGGTTTTTCGAAAAATTCGCAGCATTGGCTTTTCAAATTCTTTTCGCAATGAAAACAAAAAATAGCTTGAATTCTACTCACTTGTGTATAGGTACTCTAAACCTATACCTGTTTTTTGAAACTATCTTCTGACCTACCAAATTTTTTCAATATAATTTATCAGCTTAGAGCTTTTATGAGTTGAAAATCCAGAACTATTTAATTCAAGACTCCGTTTTCTAATTAATAGGATATACAAAATTTTACATAGGCGCAGCGGAGTTTCTAACCACCAGCGACACACAAAATAAAATAATGATTAAAATATTGCGTTTATATAAATAGGAGAGCTAGATCGGTAGAAACTGAACTTTAAATTTAAATGTAACAAAAATATTAGCTAATGATGAAAAAAAGAAATGAAAGCTAATTTTCAACTTTCAGAATAAACTCATTTTTAGCATTCGAAATGTTGAAAAAACTTCCCAAACAATTCTTAAATCCATCAAAATAGAGGGAAAAGTAGATCATGGCGTAGTCATTAAACAGTTAGAAAGCAGTTAGTGAACTATAAAATCAAAGAAAAGTAAACGAACATCTCGATTTCCCATTTTAGTTTCAACTTGTTAGAAAAAAAACATCGATCACACAGAGACAAAACTGCATGTTGCAAACATCAGAGAAAGAAAACTTCAGCGTCGCAAGCACAAGCAAGAAAGCGGTAAAAGATACGAGAGCTTAAAAATGCAAAAAAAAAATAATTTGAATTTCAAAAATTGGAATCATAGTGAGTAGCAAATTCTGAAAAGGAGTTTTAATTGTACTGTTGCATGAAACAAATTGTTATTTTTCGCTTCAATTGATGAATTAAAAAAGCATCATCTGTCAAAATCAAATGCAGCTCACAAAAATCAAATGTCAAAGCACAAGGTTTTGCACAGCCAATGAAACCTCCTCACTCAAAAATGCCACCATAAGTAGCACCTTCAAACGTGCCACCAAAATCGTGCCAACAAAATCGTACATTCAAAAGTGCAACCTTCAAACGTGCCAACAAATCACATTTGCTAGCGACTTAGTTTGAAAAAAAAATTGCATCATACTCTCAGCTCGTCTAATAAAGAAAACAGCCAACAGACAGTTGAACAAAAAATCAAGGAAATGCACGCAAGCAAACAGAAAAAAGTTTTTGCGTTTGAAAAACAAGCGTCAATTTCGAATTAAAAACGTGGCCTTGAAGCTCTTTGAATTTCATAAACAGCGCAATTTAACTTCTAGCAGGTTAACTTTATTTGAACTCATTTAGTTCACGTATACCTGAGTATCCTATGACAGCATTAATATAAACTAGCAAGCCCGTCCCCAAAAATCAGTCGCTAATATAGTCCAATTCAGCCGAACAGAAAAGAAAACGCGAAAACAATACGGTTCGAAATTATTGTTTTGAGAAAAATCAGGACTATTTCTTCCCATATAAGCTTTGAGAAAATTTAAAACTTTAACAATTACTCAGTCGATCGAGTTTTTGCAGCAAACACCTCAGGTAATCAAAAAAACTCAAAAGGAAAAAAGATGTTCTATTGTCAAACTTAGTGCTTAGTTTATGGCTACGACAATTCCCTTACCTCGCCCTCACATCATTGACAGGGCTGCCTTCAAAAACAAGCTGTTATTCTAACGCAAATTTCCCCAGAAACAAACTCGTCCAAGAAAGCCACAACTTTTTTTGTTATTTGAAAAATCTCTTTTCGCTAAAAAAAATTTCCTTGTAGGAAGTTCTTTTTCATTACCCCAAAGGTTCCAAATTAAAAGTTTAGGCAAGCAAAATTAATCACAAACTCAATTATACACAATTTTGACCTAACTTAACCAGAGACTCTAATGCCGATAAATCTATATACAGAAAAGTTCAAAAAAAGCTGAATAAATAAAATGATAGTCTGAATAAGACTGCTCGTATATCAGGGCAAAGCTCAAAATGTTCCAAATAATCCAATAATTGGCCTTCTATAACTACTTTTAGGACTGTTAGCATCAAATACTAATGGTTCATTCATGAGTAATAACATGCATGACCGTTTAGATTGCCTCTTGAACGCTTCCCGTGTCAAGCTTGCATCATAGATAGAACTTTCAAAAAACTAAGCGAGCAGTGCCAACTTACCGCGCATCTAGTAAGAAAACTTAAAAATGTCTCATTGCTAAAAAATTTAAATTGAAGTGCTCTAGTTGTTTTTTTCTCAAGACAAACTTCGATTACCTACCGACAGTTTTTTATTCTGAAAGATAATGATGAGTAAGATTCACAAATGAAATTATACTTCACCTGAGATCACGTTTCTTAAAGTAATAGCAGTTTGATTTACGACTAGTTTGACTACTAAAATCCAAAATGGGATAATAAATGCGCAATATATTTCAATCTTTTGAAGTGCCAGCGGCATATTAAATTTTTCCAAACTAAACAAGCACCACACCACTTAAACCATCAAACCAATGAACAGACCACAATTTTTTTGTGTGTTTTGTGAGAGAATCGTTTGAATATCAAAGGAGATCAACATGAATCGAAGCATGCCCAAAAATAACAGAAAACAGCCTCAAACAACAAACAGCAAGAGCAAAGAACATCAATGAGAGCCACAAAACCGAAAACTGATTTTCTGAAGCGATAAGAGATTCCTTAACAAAATCTGAAGTTTGGTGCACGCCTCCTCTAAACTTATTGTATATGACGACCAAATCACACGTCGAAAATTGGAAGTCGTGAAACATTTGGGTGGCCGAAGTAGGGACCGAATTCCCGAAAGTTTTCGCATTCAGATTTTGAAAAAAGTTAAAACTTCAGGGCACTTTTGGGATAGTTTGGAGTCAAAACATGATTTTTATTTCGAATCAACTTCTAATTTAAAAATTAGAAGTATTTGTTTTTTGGATTGTGGAAGGAAAG
Source organism: Symsagittifera roscoffensis (assembly GCF_963678635.1). Classification (NCBI taxonomy): domain Eukaryota; kingdom Metazoa; phylum Xenacoelomorpha; order Acoela; family Convolutidae; genus Symsagittifera; species Symsagittifera roscoffensis. The sequence goes on along the minus strand of NC_087064.1, from coordinate 47,468,810 downwards.
GAAAAGAAAGGAAAGGAAAAGAAAGGAAAGGAAAGGAAAGGAAAGGAAAGGAAAGGAAGGTTCCACTATCTAAATCAGCCCAGTAATTTCTGCAATTTTCAGAAAATGTACCTAACAACCAAAAGCTTCAGTCATAAAAAGTTCAATAAAAACATCCGACCTTGCCCAAGTTCGAACCCTCTTATTTTGTTCCGGGTCTCCTTCCCTGCCTCTACGCTACAGATCCATGATACCTTGAAGCTTAAGTGCTACTTGTAATATAATAGGCTGTGTTAATATCCTTAGCATTGGCCGTACTTAAAAGCTGGTTGTTGATCAAGAGGGAACACTTTCAAATTGAACACTAATATTTGCGACTTAGGTTGGAAAAAAAAGAGAAAAAAAGCTTTGCTTGTGAACAAATTGCTGATTATATAAACAAAAAGTTTGTACTCCAATTTGAAATAAATTTAAACTGTACATAAATGAACAAAATTTGATTTCTTGAAAACTAAACAACTGTTTTTTACTGTTTTCATCTGTAATTCTATTCTAATTATTCGAGCAACAATTTTCTTTCAACAAAAACCTGAATTTTTTTTCGAAAAACAGGTTTACTAAACATTTCGTATGTCTGGATATATACAAATGATCATGCTAAGATACAAGCCAAGCAAAACAAAAGAACAATAAACACAGAGGCAAAGCGGAGCTTCAAACCTTCAGCAATTCAAAATAAAACCCCATTGCATAGTAGCAGACAGAAAAGGAAAGCCATTTATTTCAAAAATCTTAAAAAAATCGATAAAACTAGAGCTAAAAAGACTTCAACATGTTGTCTGGAATGATGCTATATCTGTGAAAACACGTCCAGAGAAACAAGGGATGTCGTTTAATAAAAACTCAAAAAAAATCAAGCGGCAAGGTTGTTGGCATGTTGTCACAAAAACGCTGAAGTGAAAATTTAACTCAAAGTTTTTTTTAGCAATTTATAAGGTCTGGATAAGATCATTAAATATATGTAAACACGACCCAAAAAAATTCGACCAAAAACACATGTTAAGCAAAAAAAGCAAAATATACGAAGTCAAGGCAAGTGAAATTACAAGAACGCGTAAATAAAACGCCAGAAGCAGCTACAATGGAAATTACGTGCAGCGAGAAAAATTTTGTGGCGACTCCACCAAAAAAACAAGCAGACGAATGATAGGCCGACGTTTTTTTTGAAACAGAATATTTCCCGTTTGAAAAAAAAACAAGTTCTGGCCAGATTCGAACCCAGGACCTTACCCGTTCGAGTTGTAAAAAGTTTGAATTCATTATGAAATAAGATACCGGCGGTAAACTTGGAAATTACCAATATGGATCAGTAAGTGAAAATTTTAATTCCCTGGGAAATCTGAAAATTAAATCCCACTTTCGAAACTAAAATTCGCTCAAATTTGCAAAAAGTTTACACTTTTTCTACTCGATAGTGGAGTTTGACGTTCTTTTAACAAAAGAAACGAACTGAACTGAAAGAAATCAAAAATCAAAGACTGCGAAAAATTTGAGACTGAACAGAACTTAATAAATTTCCTGACAAAAAATCATCCCGACGTTCATCAACTCTTAAACAGGCCAAACCTCTTCTTTTACTAACTTTGTTTTTAAGCTTGGAGAAGGTATCGTTTGACCATCAAACAAGATTCTGCGTCAGTCGAAGCATGCGCAAAAAGAACAGAAATTAACCATAAAGGACCAAACGGCAAAAGCGAAGAACATCCACGAGGGCAAAAAAGCTATTTTTAACACAGCGAAGTACTGAATTTCTAAATTAATGAGAGAAACCAAACCACGTTCTGAGCCTTTGCCAGTCCAGATACACTGTCTTTCTTTGAGTGCGCAAAGGCTAATTAAAACGCCTGTAACAGAACACAGTTGAGACTACTGATGGTCTAGCCCTCGTAAATTTACTCACCCTATCCATGTTTAGACTATTTCCTTTCCCCCAAACGGTTAATGATTAAGGAAGAATTTTCTAAAATTGATTTTTAAATTGAAATCACAGTAATATACAACTTGACGATGTTTAGCAGTTTTATCTGACTGATAAATACTCAAAAAACAATAGCCTCTGGAGTAGACAAATTTTAGTATAAACTGCTTTTTATTGAGGCGCACGATCTCTCCCAATTTACAAGCTCAAATCACACTTCGAAAATTGGAAGTCATGAAACGTTTAAGTGGCCAGGGTATCGAATTGCCGAAAAGCAGTGCAACATCTGATTAATGAAATTCTTGGTTAATGAAATTGGTTTTACTGATTCCATCATTATTTTTCTATAAAAAGAACAAACATAATTTCTGCAGAAGACATAGTGCAGAAGACATTCACAAAAAAACTTGCAAAAAATAAATTGAAACTGCTGATAAAATTTCTCAATTTCACATTTTTCTGCTGATAAAGTTCTTAATTTAATACTTTTTAAATTTAACATTGAAATTATCCACAAACTTAGAGTTGTTTATATTTTACAAGCAAAATTTCGTATAATAAACTAGCAACAATTCAAAGATACAAACTCAATGGTCCCTTTGGTACAATTTAAATTGTTTTTCATTTAAAATGTTATATTTAAACTTAAATAATTATTCTTATTTTAGTTTCCTCATTTCAATAAGTAAATCTGAGTAAACATAATCACACAGGGGCGAAGTAAACATAAATCTGAGTAAACATAATCACACAAGTTTTCGAAATGCTATAAAGAAGCCAAACTTTCAAAAAAATTCTTGCTGCGGGAACTAAGCCGACAAACACTAGCAGACAGAGAATAACATAAAATAGCCGAAAGTTTGCAAAAAAAAACAGATCCCAACTGGAATCAAACTCCTGTAGTCTCAAGCACGGGTGTCAACTGGAATCGAACTCCAAGATCTGTAGTCTCAAGCACGGGTGTTACAGGAAGAAAGTTGAACCTTCAAAAAACGGGCTACGGGAAGTAAGCCGACAAAGATACACAGACGGACGGCAGTCCGAATCAAAGCAAAACCTCTAATTTGCAAATTAAAACAGGTGCCAGAAGGTGCCAAACTGATTTACTTGAAAAATGGACATCACTGCATTAAGAAAAATCAGTAGTCGAAAAACTGAAAAATTGTCTTTTATCAAACATTTTTTAAAATGGTTTTTCGAAAAATTCGCAGCATTGGCTTTTCAAATTCTTTTCGCAATGAAAACAAAAAAATAGCTTGAATTCTACTCACTTGTGTATAGGTACTCTAAAGCTATAACTGTATTTTGAAACTATCTTATAAAAATCATATTGGGAAAATCGAAAGTTTTATTTCCAACCGAAAACGGTTAATCATTTAAGTTATCGCCACAAAAATGTCTGGAAAAATCTGATAAGCAAGCCCCATGAGGTTTGAAGAATTAAAAGGGTAAGAGAGAGTTTGTTCTCAGCGAAGAGGTACTATTATATATCATGAATAATCAAGGAATAATAACGCTTATGATTACATTTTACCTCAAGTAACGTTAACTAACCGTAACAGGTGAAGTACATCTTTCAACCGAAAATCCACAAAAGCGAAAAAAAACAGATGGATAAAATACATTCTTGAACAAAAAAAAACAGTGAGATGGGGAGATTTTAAACCTCGTACTACAATTATCCAAAAGTCCAAAAATATGTGTTTTAAAAAATTTTCTATTAACCCGCACTAAGTTTTCGGGGAAGCCTTCATCGACGTGCTGACACTTAGGCCATCATTTTTAGGGGTCTTTAAGCGAGCAAACAAATTGGTGAGATTGGAACAGGCATGGAATGGCATAAAATTTGCATCACAAATAGAGGAAAGGAGTGAGATAATATGACAGAGAGCAAATAAAAGGTGAAAGGTAAGGAGGCAAAATAACTGGCTCAGACGTCGACTGGGCGAAGCCAGTTTCCACATTCATTTCCCAGAGTGAATATAAACTCAATAAAATCACAAGAAAGGATGGATGACATGAAAATAGTAAAAACTTCTGTGAAAAAAAAACAGTCAGGCTTTGATTTGAGGAAAACCCTGTTGGCTCTGGTGGTGATAGTGTTCAACTATGACGAAATAGCAACTTTTTAATAAAACTTTAATTTAGTCAAAGTTGTTTTCTCTCATATAACTGACTTGAATGCTCTGCAGATTCCTTTAAAGTTTGCAAAAAAAAACTTTCCACATCGTCTGTAGCCCATAAAAAACTGGGGAAGAGTTGAATTTATCTTTCCAAAGTAATATCCAATACCTTAAAAGTTTAAAATACATATTTATATTTCAAAGGCTTTACTGGAACTGTGAGAAAAACTTCGCCCTTGGGAATCCAATTTTTGCTCTAAATTAGTCTAGAAAGCCAAAATTTGAAGCCCATTTATCCGTGGCACGGAGAAAACTATTTGGGAAATTTTGATTGCAGCTCACATTAAGAGTTACAGGCATTCAAAAAGATAGCATTATCCACCCATACGATATTCCGTTGTGGTACCTGATGCTGCATGAAAAAAGGACATTCCCAAAATTCCCAAATAGTTTTGAACCTACCTTGTGGGATCAAAAACAAGCAAATCTGTTGCTTCCGATTACGATCCAGAGAATAGTAAAACTTACAAATTCGATAAAGAGCAAAACGATTGAGGCGGTAGATGTATTTAATACTGAAAAAAAAAACTGAATAATAACTAATGGTTTTTGGAACTAAGCCACAACGAGAGAAACTGGTGAAAAATCAAATGACGCGATTACTGCGAAGTCGATTCAAGAGGTACTCAACTAGCAGAGTATGGCCCTTGTTAAGTAATTCCAGCTTCGGGAATTAGGAAACAATAGCTATGCTAAGGATTAAAACTACCAGATTTTATAACAATTGAATCCACTTCATCAAATTTCGGCCGTAAAATAGTCACAAACAAACAGAAATGGACAGGCATGCACTCGACTTTAAAAGATCTCTTCTGACCTACCAAATTTTTTCAATATAATTTATCAGCTTAGAGCTTTTATTAGTTCAAAAAATCCAGAACTATTTAATTCAAGACTTCTCCGTTTTCTAATTAATAGGATACATGAAATTTTACACAGGCGCAGCGGAGTTTCTCACCACTTGCGATACACTAAATAAACTAATGATTAAAATATTGCTTTTATATAAATAGGAGAGCTAGATCGGTAGTAGAAACTGAACTTTAATTTTTTTTACAAAAATATTAGATTATGATAAAAAAATTGAAATGAAAGCTAATTTTCAACTTTCAGAATAAACTCATTTTAAGCATTCGAACTGTTGAAAAAATTTCCCAAACAATTCTTAAATCCATCAAAATAGGGGGAAAAGAAGATCATAGCGTAGTCAATAAACAGTTAGAAAGCAGTTAGTGAACTATAAAATCAGCGAAAAGTAAAAGAACATCTCGATTTTCCATTTTAGTTTCAACTTGTTAGAAAAAAACATCGATCACACAGAGACAAAACTGCATGTTGCAAACATCAGAAAAAGAAAACTTCAGCGTCGCAAGCACAAGCAAGAAAGCGGTAAAAGATTCGAGAGCTTAAAAATGCAAAAAAATTCATGATTTCTATTTCAAAAATTGGAATCATAGTGAGTAGCAAATTCTGAAAAGGAGTTTTAATTGTACTGTTGCATGAAACAAATTGTTTTGTTTTCGCTTCAATTGATGTCAATATCAAATGCAACTAAAAAATCAAAGTCAAAGCACAAGGTTTTGCACAGCCAATGAAACCTCCTCACTCAAACTTGCCACTATAAGTAGCACCTTCAAACGTGCCACCAAAAATCGTGCCAACAAAATCGTACATTCAAAAGTGCAACCTCCAAACGTGCCAACAAAATCACATTTGCTAGGGACTTAGTTTGAAAAAAAATTGCATCATACTCTCAGCTCGTCTAATAAAAAAAACAGCCAACAGACAGTTGAACAAAAAATCAAGGAAATGCACGCAAGCAAACAAAAAAGTTTTTCTGTTTGAAAAACAAGCGTCAACTTCGAATTAAAAATGTAACCTTGAAGCTCTTTGAATTTCATAAACAGCGCAATTTAACTTCTAGCAGGTTAACTTGATTTGAACTCAACAAGTGCACGTATACCTGAGTATCCTATGACAGCATTAATATAAACTAGCAAGACCGTCCCCAAAAATCATTAGATTCGCAAAAAACAAGTTGTTATTGTGAACAAGCTATTGGAGCAAAAAACATGGAAAAACTTCAAGTTAAGCCGTATTGTGAACTTGTTAGAAATTTTTCAAATTTCGTAGATCATATCGATTCGCGAAAACTACGTTTTTTATGCAAGCTATTCAAGCTATCAAACTTTGAAATATTTAAGTTATTTCAACTAGCGAATCGGACTGCTAAAATTTAAGTTTTTCCAAGCAAGCTACTCAAGCTCTGAAATTTTGAAACATTGATTCAATTAAAAACAGGATGGCGAAAACCTATGCAATCTATTATGCGAAAACTTTCCACGTTAAGTCAGATTATTTCACATCAGCAGGAGAAGATTTGAAATTTTCTTTATAAGCTATTCAAGCGAAGCTATTTCACAGAGCGGACTGGTTCGCAAACATACAAACTTTTCTATGCAATCTATTAATCTAAAAACTTTTTCAACATGCAGCCATTCAAGCGATGAAACTTTCAAATATTTCAAGTTATTCCAGAACAAACTGGTCTGCAAAAATACAGGTTTTTTACAATGCAATCTACTGAGCGAAAAACTTTAAAGTTTTCAATTTATTTCATAGTGGAAATCAGTCTGCGAAAAATTAAATTTTTCTAAACAAGCTGTTCAAGCTCTGATTTTTTTTTAAATCAGATTTTGTTCACCCAGAGACAAAGCCGAGCGTCGCACCACTTGCGATACAACATGAAAAGAGCAGTGCAAGCTAGCAGACAAGGGAAAAAAGCCACTCAGTCCAAAAAAACTACCACCAAATAAAAAATTCAAAGCGTCTGGAATCATGATTTCATTGGTGAAAATACGTCCAGAAACACAACCTATGGCCTTTATTAATATTGCTAGCGGCAGCTCAGCCGACGAAACTTGAATAGTTGATAAGCGGAAACTGAGCCGATTAAACTCAAATAGTTTCCCGTGGAACCAAAAATATAATTTTTTTTCATAATAACTTTGAACTTTAAAATTAATTCTAAGAATTAGCATTTTAGGTTATCCAGAACGAAGCATTAAAATTGCGCTTCCTTTGAAAGGAGCACAATTTTTAGTTTTTGTTTTCAAATTTTCAATCAATGGAATTTTGAAAAACTTCATGTTGGTTTTTTGGCCAAATCGTTTCGGGAAAAGTTTAGTAGGCCCATGGAATCTATTCAAGCAATGAAACTTAACTAACTTATTCACGTTGCTTCGGAGAGGGAATCAGCTGGCGAAAAACATTTTTCCTAACAAGCTATTCAGCAAAAAACGTTGCAACATTTCAAGTTATTTCAGAGCGGACTGGTTCGCAAAAATACAAGTTTTTCTGAGAAATCTATTGAGCAAAAAAAACTTGAAACATTTCAACGTTTTCCTTAGAGCAAAACAGTCCTCAAAAAAACAAACTCTTCTAAGCAAGCTATTCAAGCTCTGAAACTCTGAGTAATTTCAGGTTATTCCATTAAGCATATTTCATGCTGGTTCTTTGACCACATCCTTTTGCGGTAAGTAGTTCTGAGCAAACTATTCAAGCAAGGAAACTTAGAAATAACGCATATTGTGTCGAGCTGAATTAGCAGGTGGAAATTTCAGTTTTTCAAAGCAAACTACACAAGCGATGAAACTTAAATATTTCAATTTATTTTACAGTTTGAACTGGTTCATTAAAATACAGGATTTTCGATGCCATCTATTAGGCGACAAACATAAAACATTTCATTTTATTCCATAGACCAAATCAGTCAGCGAAAAGTTAAGTTCGTATAAAGTAGGCTATTTCAGCTATGAAACTTAGGAAGGAACCAAAGGATTTCATGAAAGCAAAAACAGCAAAAAATTCAAGTTTTTCTAAAGAAGCCATTCAAGCGATGAAACTTTTAGGGTTTCGCATCGCAAAAATAAAATTTTTATGCAATCTGTTAAACAAAAAATCCGAAACTTATGAATATTTCCATTGGTTTTTAGACCAAATCGTTTTAGGAAAAGTTATAGTAGTCCAATGGAAGTTTTTCAAGCAATGAAACTTACAAATCAAGCAAGTTGTTTCAGAGAGCGAATCAGTTGCCAAAAAAAATAGGTTTTTCTGAGAAAGCAATTGAAGCGATGAAATTGTGAAGTTATTTAACAGAGCAAACTAATTTGCAAAAAAAAAAATTTATATGCAACATATAAAGCAAAAATTTCAAAGTATTCCATGAAACAAATTAGTCCGCGAAAAAATATTTTCGTCTAAAGCAAGCTACTGAAGCTATGAAATTGTGGAAAGTTTCAAGTTGTTTTATTGGAGCAAATCGGATGGCAAAAACTTTTGATTTTCTATTATTTGAAATGGTTCTCAGACCAAAACATTTTGGAAAATTTAAAAAAACCTAAGGAAGCTACTGAGGCAATGAAACTTTGAAAGTTTTTGCATTGAAGCCATTCAAGCGATGGAATTTTGATATCATTCCAATTGGTTCTCAGATCCAATCGTTTTGGGAAAAGTTAAAGTACTCCTATGGAAGCTATTCAGGCAATGAAACATTGAATTATTTCAAGTTACTCTTTAGAGCAAATCAGTTCAAGAAAAGTTAGTTTTACTCAAGCAAGCTATTGCAGCTATGAAAACTCTAAAACCTGAAGTTGTTTCTTATTAGACCAAATCATTTTGCAAACAACAGAAGTTTTCCTATGCAAGCTATCCCAGCAATGAAACTTGAAATAGATCAAATTTCATAGACCGAATCGGTTTGCTAAAATTTGTTTTTCTAAGCATGGCGGTTGCTGTTTTTAGTTGTTTCAGTTCAGACTGAAGTGAACCTATAAACGCAAAACTTAGGTCAAAAAGTGGGCAGGTATTGTTAAGCCTTACAATTAAATCTAGTTTATCTCGTTTAAAGAATTTCCGATTTTTTTTTTCAAAAAGGTTTCCAGGTTATGCAAGACTTACGATGATTGAAAGTTTTTGCCTAAACGCCTCAAGCAATGAAACTTAACTAACTAATTCACGTTGCTTCGGAGAGGGAATCAGCTGGCGAAAAACATTTTTCCTAACAAGCTATTCAGCAAAAAACGTTGCAAAATTTCAAGTTATTTCAGAGCGGACTGGTTCGCAAAAATACAAGTTTTTCTGAGAAATCTATTGAGCAAAAAAACTTGAAACATTTCAACGTTTTTCTTAGAGCAAAAACAGTCCTCAAAAAAAACAAACTCTTCTAAGCAAGCTATTCAAGCTCTGAAACTCTGAGTAATTTCAGGTTATTCCATTAAGCATATTTCATGCTGGTTCTCTGACCACATCCTTTTGCGGTAAGTAGTTCTGAGCAAACTATTCAAGCAAGGAAACTTAGAAATAACGCATATTGTGTCGAGCTGAATTAGCAGGTTGAAATTTCAGTTTTTCAAAGCAAACTACACAAGCGATGAAACTTAAATATTTCAATTTATTTTACAGTTTGAACTGGTTCATTAAAATACAGGATTTTCGATGCCATCTATTAGGCGACAAACATAACACATTTCATTTTATTCCATAGACCAAATCAGTCAGCGAAAAGTTAAGTTCGTATAAAGTAGGCTATTTCAGCTATGAAACTTAGGAAGGAACCAAAGGATTTCATGAAAGCAAAAACAGCAAAAAATTCAAGTTTTTCTAATGAAGCCATTCAAGCGATGAAACTTTTAGGGTTTCGCATCGCAAAAATAAAATTTTTATGCAATCTGTTAAACAAAAAATCCGAAACTTATGAATATTTCCATTGGTTTTTAGACCAAATCGTTTTAGGAAAAGTTATAGTAGTCCAATGGAAGTTTTTCAAGCAATGAAACTTACAAATCAAGCAAGTTGTTTCAGAGAGCGAATCAGTTGCCAAAAAAATTAGGTTTTTCTGAGAAAGCAATTGAAGCGATGAAATTGTGAAGTTATTTAACAGAGCAAACTAATTTGCAAAAAAAAAATTTATATGCAACATATAAAGCAAAAATTTCAAAGTATTCCATGAAACAAATTAGTCCGCGAAAAAATATTTTCGTCTAAAGCAAGCTACTGAAGCTATGAAATTGTGGAAAGTTTCAAGTTATTTTATTGGAGCAAATCGGATGGCAAAAAATTTTGATTTTCTATTATTTGAAATGGTTCTCAGACCAAAACATTTTGGAAAATTTAAAAAAACCTAAGGAAGCTACTGAGGCAATGAAACTTTGAAAGTTTTTGCATTGAAGCCATTCAAGCGATGGAATTTTGATATCATTCCAATTGGTTCTCAGATCCAATCGTTTTGGGAAAAGTTAAAGTACTCCTACGGAAGCTATTCAGGCAATGAAACATTGAATTATTTCAAGTTACTCCTTAGAGCAAATCAGTTCAAGAAAAGTTAGTTTTACTCAAGCAAGCTATTGCAGCTATGAAAACTCTAAAACCTGAAGTTGTTTCTTATTAGACCAAATCATTTTGCAAACAACAGAAGTTTTCCTATGCAAGCTATCCCAGCAATGAAACTTGAAATAGATCAAATTTCATAGACCGAATCGGTTTGCTAAAATTTGTTTTTCTAAGCATGGCGGTTGCTGTTTTTAGTTGTTTCAGTTCAGACTGAAGTGAACCTATAAACGCAAAAATTAGGTCAAAAAGTGGGCAGGTACTGTTAAGCCTTACAATTAAATCTAGTTTATCTTGTTTAAAGAATTTCCGATTTTTTTTTTCAAAAAGGTTTCCAGGTTATGCAAGACTTACGATGATTGAAAGTTTTTGCCTAAACGCCTCCTAGACACTTTTTTTTCTCTGAGCCCCACACGTATCTTTATAATAAGAGCAAATGACTTGCTTCAATTCAATTTAAAAAAATTAAACCCGCTCTGCTTACGCGTGTTTTAGCCGAATAAACAATTTTCAAACCCCACAATTTCATTTAAAAAAAAAGATTACCGATGAAACTTTTTACACTTGAAATATCTTTCAGATGGTATACAAATTCTATCCAAATTCGATGCATCCCTTTTCGGTCATTTGAGGGCGAAGGATGTTCGCACTTAAAAATTTGACGTCATATGGCTCAAAAGTTAAGTAGCTAAAAGTGGACATTTAAAACAGAAAAAAAGTTTTGAAATAACTGGTTTGTCCGATTAAGGTCAGTTTGCCATCAGATTTTTGAGAAGGTTGTGAACGTTTTTGAATTCATGTTAATCGGAAAATGTTAAACTTTTTTTCAGATATTATTTGTGTAATGATAATTTGTTAAAAATTGTCAATAATTTTTACAGATGTATACGATAGATGCGAATATGTATACGTTTTAGTTTTTCTTGGATCAGTTTTATCCTAACTTGTGGTAATATGTTTCTACTTAATATATTTGCTTTTTGGTCATCTACGATGATGAACGTGGCTGTGGATGCGTATGAAGAGAGCCAGGGAGCTCGATCTTTCGGATTTGATGTTTTTTTTTCGAATCAACAGGTAACCCTGAAGCTGTTGAGAATGCACTGAAGTATCTCAAACATGGTGGAAAATTGGTGATATTTGGTTGCTGTCCAATGAACGAAAAAATTCAAGTATCACCATTTGACATATATTTCAAAGAACTGACAATAGTTGGATCGTTCATTCAGCCAAACACATATGAAAGGGCCTTGGAGAAAATAATATCACTCAACAGGCAAAACAGACTCGATTTTGATGTTCTCAAAATTCAAACCTATTCATTGAGCGACTATCAAAAAGCATTATATGATTTGAGTTCTAAATCTATCACAAAGGCCATCATTGTTTGATGTTTACAGGCATATTATTTGTACAATTCATAAATTGATTTTATTTAGAGAGATCTATTGTAATTAAAACAAAGACGAATACATTTTTATATTTGGTTTTTTGAGTTGCAGATAATAGTTTTGCATCTGGCTGGTACTTCTGGCTGGATTGCGTAGTCTACTTTTTTTTGGCTGGTTTTTTTTTGGCTTGTATCTGGTTGGATTGCGTAGTCCTTTTTTTCCAATTAAATTCGCAAGTAAGTTACGAAAATGTGAACTAACTATTTAGGGCATTGACAAGCATATTTATACGAAATATCTTTCAGATGGTATACAAATTCTATCCAAAATGCTTTCTGAAAATGACAAAAATTGACAGAATAAACAGAACCATCCCGCAAGCATAGATGTTTCAGAATTTTCTTTATAGGTCGACACAACAAGAAACCTCGAAACCGTGTTTCAAATAATCGATGCCTTTACGCGGCTGGACGACGCACCCCCAATCCAGGAGGTGCCCAAACTCTGCTCACCGTACACCGGTCTCGTATCGAGAACCAAAGAGAGAAGAATATAACGTGTTGCGAGAAGAGAGAGAAAGAGAGAGAGAGAGAGAGAGAGAGAAAGAAAGGAGGGGAAAACCAGAGAGACAAAGAAAAAACAGGAGAGAAAACCAGAAAGCAAAGAGAAGAAATAAAACATGTTTTTATCAACCGACCAACTAGAACCAGCCTACCTGCTCATTTTCTTGTTAGTGGCTCGGTTTCTAATTTTCAACCTAATGTTCTGAAACGAAATAGAACAAAACCTAGGAGAAACTAACTGTAGCATATGTCACAAAAAATTTGTCCCTAACCGATATACTGTTTGGTAATAATTAGGAGGATGGCTACACTTTTAATGCTCAAGCTTTAAAACTATCAATCAATAATAACGCATTTTTTTACTGTGGGAATTTTGAATTCTGCAAAACAAATCCCACTTATACCCTTAACAGAACAACCACCCCTACCCAAACTAGACCACCCTCGTAGAACACTTTGTCTGTTTTAGATCTGAGTTTTCGTTGAGTTGAAGTGTTCCACGTTGGTTTTCTAGTTTGGGTAGGGGGTGGTTGTTCTGTTAAGGGTATAATTGGGATTTGTTTTGCAGAATACGTAAATCTTTCTATTGTGTTAGTTTATTGGCTATATATTTACTACGACATTATACAAGTTTCCAAAATATTGGGGTCTGTTCCTCTTTGTTTTTCCTCTTTTACTGCTGGTTGAAACTCTTTCATGCGCTGCTTGCTCAAGCTAAACCGTTTTTGCTTAACTGAAGCATTAAACTTTGTTACACTCGTCGGTAAACAGCACTAATATATTGCGCATAATCCGGACCTGTTTTTTGGGATAACTAATAAATAACATCAATAAAAGCGGAGAAAATAGGGTTTATCAGACGTAAATTTGCCTTGTTCTTTTCATTATTTTTATTCTTGGTTTGTCAATTTTTTACCATCGCGTTCAAAATATCTAAAAAAATTTGTTATGAGTTTTTTTAATCTTCTGTAATTTACTTACAATTATTCTCACATAAATAGGAATGAACCTTGATTTTAAACAATATCGGGGTTAACCATTTTGTTTTCTCTTTATTTAGGGAAATTTGACAGAAAGCAAAAAGAGATAAGGCATTTTTTTCTTGTCAAACTGCCGTTTTAGAGTTAAAAGTGTATCTTAAAAATCCGTTGCATAACGTTTACGAAAAAAAAGTACTCTTCCGAATTTTTACGACAAAAACCTGCACTTTTCATAAATTCTCCGCTTCAGTTTCATTTTTTCTTACAATTTCTACGAGCCTTTTTGTTAAACAAAACTTGCAACTATTTATATTCAAGCTATTCCAAAGATATGCTTTCCATAGATGTTTTTAAGAAAAACATTTAGGACAAAAAGCAATGAAAATAAAATTTTCGGACTTAATTTTCACCATGTTTATTTGGGTTTTCGTTTTTGCTTTATCAACATTCTGAGAGGGGTGTGCTTAGTTAATTGACTAAAACCAGTTTTCTAGGCATGTAAAAACTATTGGTGATTTCTGTCCGCTCAATTAGATTTTAAAAGATTCGGCAGCAATGAAATTAAAGGTTAGCGAAATTCTGCTCCGATCAAATTATTTTTCTGTACAAAACTCAAATTATCAAATCACAACAAACATTTGTCCCAATGTCAAAGTTGTTATTTTGATCACTAAAATATTTTTTGAGCATATGTATATACGAAATTAATTTTTAAGCGTGAAGTGGATAAAAAACCATAAGTTTTTTCTACCCACTTCTCACAACATGTTCGAGGGACGTAAATCTATCGTATGATAACATTTGATAGTTCCGAAGAAAACTGGTATGGTAGATCCATGTAGTGATAGGACGAAAAAATAGTATCTTGAGATTCTTTTCTGAATAGCTAAATAGATTTTACAGGACATTAAGATTAATAAAAAACTATTAGGCTAAAAATTATTCTCTGTTTGATCTGTTTTTATTGCGTATTTACTTCGTTTTTTTTTTAAAAAAAAATCAGTACACAAAAAGCAATCGAAACTGACGAGCGTTTGATTTCCAGCGCGTTCTTACCTAAGGTGGTTAATTAACGCGGGTTTTGTGAGACTGAACCAATATATAACCTAATTGAAATCCAGTTTGGCCTTAACTAGTTTCGTTGGTAAACCACACAGGTGTGTAGCTCATTGTCCTGACAGATTTTATGAGATGAACCACAAAAAATTGTCTGAATAACATTTTTCAAAAACGAACGAAAAAAAAAGAAAGACAGGTTGCAAAACGTAATTCAACGGGAAAAAGTGTAATGATTGCAGGAGATTCCCAAGTAGTTAGAATGATTATTTATTTGGAACATACGGATCAATGAGCCAAATGGCATTTGTGGAGGCAGGAGGTAGAAGATGCGAAGCCGGGTATTGTTGTTTTGATGATAGGCGGTAACGAAGTAACTGACCATCCCACGAAACAAATGTGAATAGACACGAATTCAGCATCACCATTCGTCACTTTATTGAGTCCAAAAAATAATTATCCTTGCAATCAATTAGCCTCCTAACAGTTAATGTGACACCCCGACATTCGAAACCCAAAGGAATTCATGTTGGACAGTAGGTGGACGATTTCGACAACGACATATCATTAAACATTTCAACTACCAGCAATCAGAATATACTGAGCACTTAATCTTATGTAATTTACTTACAATTATTTTCACATAAATAGGAACTCATAATCTCACTTAAAAAACTCACATTAACTACAAACTTTATTTTGAGATAAAAAAAGAGAATTAATCTTATCTTGAGGTTGAAAATTTCAAACCAATAATAATGCAGCAAAGAGTAAAGCTAATATCAATCCTAATGTCAGTATCAGGATTTTAAAAAATGGGTGGCCGGCTATTGCAGCCGGCCCACTCACCTTACCCGACAACCCTTACGAGGGTTTGTGATGCTAACAAGCAGTTTAGCGCGGGAGCCGCGTACAACGCGCCAAATTACATGTCATGAGCAAGCTCCGTTGGGAAATCTGCTCTGCGCATGGGCGAGGGCAGATGCAGAAATTGTGGACAATTAATTCGAAACTAACCATAGAGTAGCGCCAACAGAGACTAAAAAAATCTATCAGTCTGACGATGAACATTTGAAAGAATTGGAGGGAAACTGGCTTCCAATCCCTGCTCAAAAAGGAAACGATGAGTCTACGAATCAGGTGGGTGGTGGTACGTAATGGGGACAATGTTTAGTATTATTAGTATTGTTTTCCACTTATATAAAATTAACTATTTAATATTTATGTTTAATATAGCTTTAAGAGACTTAATAATTAGGATGTTCAAATTTGAGGTTTAACTTTGAGATACTAATATTATGAGGTGTTGAATGAAGAGGGTGATATATTACAATACCAAGCAGATTCAAATTAAACAGCTGGATTGCTCTTTGTTATACTTCAAAATGAGTTTATAAATTAAGTCAAAGCCAAATTTTTTGACAAAAACGATGTAAAATAAATTTGGTTGATGACATTTCATCTGACAGAACCTTGTTATTACACAAACTATCTTGAGTAACAAAGATTTTATTGAAAACGAAATTACTTTATTATTATGCTTCAGAATTCCCGAACTTCATTCAGGCACTACTCAAATAGTTCTTAAAGTTACCTTTTGTAATCTATCACCAAAAAGAGATACTGATATTAACAATTGAGTTTGTTGACATTTTAAACGTATTCATTTTTTTGAGTGAAGTTGGGTTGTTGAGATTGGTTGTTGTATTTAACTCATTATAGCTCGCTCTGAATTAAAAGATTTCGCCCTGGAAAACTTTTTTGTTATGTTTATGAAACAAAAAGAAGCGTAGGAGCAGCTGTAATTTACATAACTAATCACGACCGATATCAGTGAGGGTTTTCAAGTTCTTATTGGTTATTCATTTCGCTACCCAAAACCTGCTTTTTGTGCGGTAAAAATGAAAAAAAAAACGAAATTAACTTATTGTACACTAACTTAGTTTTTGCGCCTGCATCACAATAAAGGAAAATCAACTGAATTTCGACAGGTAATTTCACTACAAAAATGTTAGCAAAATTATGATAACAAAGTTTTCCGAGCACCGCTTATTATTAAGCTGGTTTTTTTCTTACGCAAAATTAAATATTTCTTGCGCTCCGACCACCGAAAGTTGGATTGGTTTTTCCTCTAGCGCAAAATCAAGTACCATGGAGAAAACTTTAAGTTATTATTCGGGTTTTAATAATGATTATATATTCCAAAAACTGGTTTCAGTGGAAAGCAAAATCATTTAGAGTTTTTGGCTTTTAGGGTGTAACTCTTTAACCCCGTGTAATTTAACTGCGTGATTTAACCTTCTACTTTTTCACCCCCTACTTTATCATCCCGTAACAACATAACCCAACAAAAATGTAACCCCTTTTAATAACCGAAATTTATTTCAAATTAGGCCCTTTTCAAAACATAGTAGTAATCCAATTAATTGTACTAATTGGAGCCAGAAAAGCTATTCTAATTCGCTTGATGCACTTAGTCCCTTAAAAATGATCGAATATTGATGAGCTATAAAATAAATCCCTCATGTGCTCAAAAAGAGATAATCAACAAGAAGCTAATTCAAGGCAACTAAAAGCGTAAAAATCATAACCACTCACACTTTAAGCATTATTGTATCATTCTATCAGTTACAATATTTCAAGCCCCGTTTCAATTTACCTTATCGTCGGAAGACAAACAAATAATAGTGGTATCAGGTCAGACGTATTATCTTAAGCGCAAGAACGAAACTACCACGAACTGAAAGTGATCGAAACATCTATTTCATAAAGGCTGACCACGATCTTTTTAAGGATGGCGGAACTTTTTTTTTAAACGAGTGACGAAGAGAATCGTATCCTATCTACGGGAAAACCCGACGCTCGACTAGTTTATAAAAACATCAAGAATTTGACCAACAGTAATAACCCAACTTCGCAGTCCCCACAGCGATTCAGTCCATATCAATTGACAGTGCACTCAACTAACAATACCAACAGAAGAAACTGCACAAGACATGAGCAAGCAACAGGAACAGGTTTTACCAATCTTCCCAGCAGGTAGAAACTTCGAAATAACAGAAATTTTTGACAATTTTTCAAGATTTGAGAGTAGAAAAAAAGATCACGATAGAATTCTTCAAATCGACCACCCTGCAATGCTAGGTGTGCTGGTAAACTCAACCTTTTGGTTGGCTTAAAGAACCCATAGTCACACTTGAATATATAATTATCAATTTTATTCTATACATGCAAGTCTTTCAGGATTAGCCCTTGCTTGCATATATGCGTTCTGACCAACTAAATGGGAAGATAATTATCACCGTTTCTTCAGAGCTCTAAAAGCACTAGCCCCAAATATAAGGCCCTTAAAAATTGCTGGATATACAGCAGACGGCCATTCAAATGTTTCAAAAAATAGCTGATTCAAGCGGTCTGGATGTTTCTTTCCTCTTCCTCAAAATTATTTGAAAACCTCGGATTAACAAAGGATTATGAAACAAGCTGCGAAATTGCAGCACTTGAAAATTAACTCTCACTAGTTTTTGAAAAAGGGGAATTGAACTATTCATAAGACCACATCCTCGAGGAAATTGAAATAAAATGCAATCGCCCAATTTAAAGGAAAAAAAGAAAATTGACAAACTATGCCTTTAATTCCGATCCAAGTACATAAAATCAGCCCCGAATCAAGAAGTCCTATTTCCCTTTCACTAATGAATCCAAAAGAGATGCGGCAGCAACTGGTGTGGTCAGAAATAAGACGTTTTCGTTCAAAAACTCATCTACAACGCTTCGAAAGGGCACCAATTAAAAAAAGAAGATCAAGTGCAAAAAATGACGCATTTTTACCACCGAAAAACTGATTCTTCATTTTTTTGCGCAATGGCGAACGTAAGCATAAGTTTGTAAATTTGATTTTCGTATGCTTTTTGAAATAAAATTTTATTTGTCAAATTTTTTTTTTTAAGAGAAGTCGTCTACTTGCGACCTCCCGAAGACAAAAACGCACTGTCTTAACTCGCATGTGAAAAAAGCTGTCTTCAGCAGCTCATTTCTGAAACAATTATCTCCATGATGGGACGCTAGGTATGCCGACAATTCATAAGATGGCAACTTCTGAGGGTTCAAAAATTCAGCTAAATTTTACTTTAAATTGATTGATTAGATTAAAATTTTGATCACAAGCAGTTTGCATTCAAAATTTCGTATAAACTCAGACATTTAATCTGCTATTTAAAGGATTATAATCAAGCTCAAGTTTATGTTAAGAAAATCTAAACAATTGCAAAAATTTAATTGAATATCGACGTTCAGATTCGATTCCAATGTCATATGAAAGATAGACTATCTAAAAATTACTTAAATCTAAATAGTATCATGCCTATTATTGTTCCAACTTTCGATACGAAAGTAACGGAATATTTGTGCTCGGGGTGGGTTTTTTTTTCTTCAGACAAATTTCGACTTTTTAACTAGCAATTTTTGACGGAATTTTTTTATATCATTCGAAAGGTATTGTTGTCCTGAGCTCAAATTTGAAAAGATTTTTTACCTGTGATCATTTTTTGTAAAGTTACGGGGGTTTGAAGATTGCCATTTTGGTCAATTTGGGACAATTAACGCGCGATATATTTCGCGCTATTAACGCGTAAGCGGAGAGTTAATCCGTCTTAAAATCGTTCCGAAATGGTTGAAAGAAGCTTATTCGCCATAATTGATTTGCTACAAGGAGCTAAATCTATATTTTTGTACTTTATATGCCGTGTGGGGGGATAATTTTCATAAAAAATTCAAATTTTACAAATTTGTTTTTTTTTCATTTTGTTTTATTTCATTGAATTTTTTACTGTTATTACTGCTCCATTAACCTTAAAAGGCAGTCGGAACATTCAGGGCTTCGCCCTGATATACGAGCATTCTTGTCTTGTTTTGTTTCGGATATTTTTCCAATTAAAGCTTTGATCGTCCCGCATCACTTTCAAGTAAGTTTCAACTTAACATTAAGTATTAAAAAAAGGGTTAAAGCGTGTTGGAGTTGTCTAACTCTGGGTTGAAGAGATGGCGCTAAAAAATCAGGGGGTTAAAAACGCAGGAACATAAGATTATGAACCAGTTAAGTAAACATGTAAGAAACTTTGATATTTAAGGCAGGTGTTCCTACCAAAAGTCAGATGCGGCTAAGAGATGCGGAAAAAAATAGATGCGGCGTCATCCGGAGTGGTCAGAGCAACAAATGCTGTAGAGGGCTGGAATAATGGTAAACAGCCAATATTTATTGGTTGCATCCCAGTATAAAAGAAGTAATTTCAGACTTACAAGAATTCGCTTCCATTCAAAAGCTCTATTTCTACAACGCCTCGAGTGGGCACCAATTTACAAACAAAAACAAGGTCCTAGAAAATGCAGAATATTGTGATTGTTTATAAAAAAAAACACTGATTTAAATTTCATTCGCGCTATGTGTTAAAATCAAGCTTAAAATTTGTTCGTTTGTTCTTTCAATTAATTGAATAAAAATTTTTTTTGTCCATTTGATTGAGAAAATACGTATCCTTGCAGCATCCCGGAGACGTAAAAAACTATCTGTCTTGATGTCTTTACTCGCATTTGAAACATGTTGTCTCTAGAAGCTGGATACCGTAACGACTGCTCCCATGATGGGACACTAGATTGGGATTAGGTACTGGCAAACCCTTTGGACATTGCGTTATATGCCGAAACTTCAGAGACTTCAGATGATTCGAAAAGTTATCAAAGTTTTATTTTACAATATTGGCATTTGAAAACTGCTTGTTTTAGAAAAAAAATTTTGTTCACAGCCACATTGCATTCCAGATTTCATTCAAATTGCGACAAACAACCTATTATTGGCAGGAATATTTTCAGGATCATATTCAGGTTTCGTTTATCTAACCTTTTGCTGACGCTTTATTGAATATAGCCGGTCGGAGTAGTTTTCAAATTCATATCAAAGTCTAGATTATTGATAAGGTCAACTTTTTTGAAGTCTATACCGCATTTATAAGCGTACATGATATCGCGTATGGTTTCGCAGTTCCTTAGCAGAAGTAAGTTTCACTTTGATTCTAACCACTAGTAACAAAAGGGGTTGAATTGTAGTGAAGTTAGCTAATTCTGGGGATAAAAGATAAGGGGTTAGAAATAGGGCATTAATAGGCGCAGGGCTATAAGACTCGGAACCGCTTTTTAGAACGTGTGAAACTTGAAAGATCCTTGACAAACGAGTGGAGAGTCACTTTATACAAGATAAACTTATCAAAGAAAAACTTTTATGTCGATAAAAATATGTTAATATTCCATTCGGAAACATAATCATCTGAGCCGGAATTCCCTCATCACTTTCCAGAAAAAAGTATTTATTATATTTTTAGTTTTTTTTCGAAATTGATTTCTCGAAAAATGTCCATGGCCTGAAAAATCTCGGCAACCGGCTATTTTTGCTTTATACGAAATTACTTCATCAATCTCGTTTCATCAAGTAAAAATAGTTTGACTCAGATATTTTCATACCAATTTGTGCGTCGTGGACTCGCAGCTTTGGGAAACTCCGACACCATAAATTAAACAAGTGAGTCTTTTGAAACCAGTTGAATCATCAATGTTCCACATATTTGGTAAGCTGACTTTATTTTCGTAATTCAAATTGTAACTCAGAGTTATTTGTTTCTGAAGTAATTCTCGTTTCATAGCGCTCAAGTCTTCAAGATGCGAGTGCAAACGATTCGTAATGGTTAGCCGCACACCAACTTCTTTCGAAAGAAGGTATCCCAATAAAACATCATCCGAAAGACCAGTTTGATCACACTGACTTATATACTGACCAGGATCACTGAATGATTTCAATTTCATAAGTAATGGACGGCTAAGACATAATCCTGCGCCTCCAGTTGCGAAATAGAAATAATGTTGTCTCTTGTCTTCTTTATTGATTACACTAGAAGGTGTAGCTAAGGAGTTTCTTCCTATATAATAATCTGTTAAATGAGAAAACTGTGAAAGGTACGTCTTCAATTGTCCCGTATTGACAAACGAATCATCGTCAAAATGACATGTCCAGAACGCTGTCGGGAACTCGCGAATAGAGTAGCTCAAACTGAAGGCCAGCTGGCAACATTGATTCAGTCTTCGATTCTTGGAAAAGCAGTTTGATTGCACGAATGAGACGTGGGTCGAGTTTTTATGATCAACATGACCCGGAGATGTAACTATGACGCTTCTGTTTGACGACCCTTAAAACAGAAACAAAATAAATCAGTCCTTTTATAATCATTATGTTTTTTGAACCCTCCGCAATTTTCTTTTGAATCAGCGCATACATTGTCTAAAACAGCTGAGAGAGGAGCGATAATTCTGATCAAGACTGACCTATCCATGTTTGCAGAAGTAGAGGCAACCTTGTCTTTGCAGTCTGCGTCGATGTCCTCACAAAAACCGCAATTCTCTCGTCAGTGAAACTGTTCTTCGGTTGGAACCATTCTTTGTCTGGTACTAATTTGAGAACGATCAAAATGAGAAAGAAGATAGAAAACAAAGCACACAAATGCTTCCATCTCATCTTCATAATTTAGTTTGAAGATTGTGCGTTGAATTTACTGCTTGTAACTCTCGTTACACAATCACTCAAATCACAAATCTACTAAACGTATCTAAAATCTGAAAAAAGCATTTATTTCCAGAAAACTTTTGCAAAAAAAATTTGACTCCAATGAATGTGTATCAAATACAAACTCATTGCCACCTTTTACGTTTACTCAGAAAACTAATCAATTCATCGAGCTATATCATTTATCAAGTGATGTCTTCTCCTTTGTCAATGGTAGTTGCTTATGTTAAAAGGGATTGGATAGCTGCATCAACACCCTCGTGGGCAGAATAGTCAAAAAGCGAACCAAACTTATCTGTTGACTAAAGTTTTCTGACAGAAATCACTGAAGGCATTGACCTGTACCTACGGCGATTTGGTATAATCTTCAATTGCAGTATTCTTGTTCCATAGCATCAAGGGTGATAATTCCCTCATCACTTTCCAGAAAAAAGTATTTATTATATTTTTAGTTTTTTTTCGAAATTGATTTCTCGAAAAATGTCCATGGCCTGAAAAATCTCGGCAACCGGCTATTTTTGCTTTATACGAAATTACTTCATCAATCTCGTTTCATCAAGTAAAAATAGTTTGACTCAGATATTTTCATACCAATTTGTGCGTCGTGGACTCGCAGCTTTGGGAAACTCCGACACCATAAATTAAACAAGTGAGTCTTTTGAAACCAGTTGAATCATCAATGTTCCACATATTTGGTAAGCTGACTTTATTTTCGTAATTCAAATTGTAACTCAGAGTTATTTGTTTCTGAAGTAATTCTCGTTTCATAGCGCTCAAGTCTTCAAGATGCGAGTGCAAACGATTCGTAATGGTTAGCCGCACACCAACTTCTTTCGAAAGAAGGTATCCCAATAAAACATCATCCGAAAGACCAGTTTGATCACACTGACTTATATACTGACCAGGATCAACGAATGATTTCAATTTCATAAGTAATGGACGGCTAAGACATAATCCTGCGCCTCCAGTTGCGAAATAGAAATAATGTTGTCTCTTGTCTTCTTTATTGATTACACTAGAAGGTGTAGCTAAGGAGTTTCTTCCTATATAATAATCTGTTAAATGAGAAAACTGTGAAAGGTACGTCTTCAATTGTCCCGTATTGACAAACGAATCATCGTCAAAATGACATGTCCAGAACGCTGTCGGGAACTCGCGAATAGAGTAGCTCAAACTGAAGGCCAGCTGGCAACATTGATTCAGTCTTCGATTCTTGGAAAAGCAGTTTGATTGCACGAATGAGACGTGGGTCGAGTTTTTATGATCAACATGACCCGGAGATGTAACTATGACGCTTCTGTTTGACGACCCTTAAAACAGAAACAAAATAAATCAGTCCTTTTATAATCATTATGTTTTTTGAACCCTCCGCAATTTTCTTTTGAATCAGCGCATACATTGTCTAAAACAGCTGAGAGAGGAGCGATAATTCTGATCAAGACTGACCTATCCATGTTTGCAGAAGTAGAGGCAACCTTGTCTTTGCAGTCTGCGTCGATGTCCTCACAAAAACCGCAATTCTCTCGTCAGTGAAACTGTTCTTCGGTTGGAACCATTCTTTGTCTGGTACTAATTTGAGAACGATCAAAATGAGAAAGAAGATAGAAAACAAAGCACACAAATGCTTCCATCTCATCTTCATAATTTAGTTTGAAGATTGTGCGTTGAATTTACTGCTTGTAACTCTCGTTACACAATCACTCAAATCACAAATCTACTAAACGTATCTAAAATCTGAAAAAAGCATTTATTTCCAGAAAACTTTTGCAAAAAAAATTTGACTCCAATGAATGTGTATCAAATACAAACTCATTGCCACCTTTTACGTTTACTCAGAAAACTAATCAATTCATCGAGCTATATCATTTATCAAGTGATGTCTTCTCCTTTGTCAATGGTAGTCGCTTATGTTAAAAGGGATTGGATAGCTGCATCAACACCCTCGTGGGCAGAATAGTCAAAAAGCGAACCAAACTTATCTGTTGACTAAAGTTTTCTGACAGAAATCACTGAAGGCATTGACCTGTACCTACGGCGATTTGGTATAATCTTCAATTGCAGTATTCTTGTTCCATAGCATCAAGGGTGATGTACCATTTCTGATAACTTCTGATTATAAGTATGCCGAAAATGAGCAACAGTTTGGATCAACAAAATCTGTATGGAATTCCATATATAACGATTAACATCGTTTTATTTGTTGATAATCCGATTTCCATAATTTGAAGACCGAAAAGCGAAATAATTAGCTTACATGTTGGTTACAAAGAATCGAAGTGGAGCTTCGGACCACATACAATAAATCACAAGCATAGCATTGAAAACTAGCAAAAAAAAACAGTCACAAGTGGAAAAAAGGTACATCTCGAATAAAAGTATACCGAATAGAACGGATATCTAACATACAAACAAGCAAACTTTTTGGCCCGTTTTTTCTTGAAATTTTGCCTGCGTCGCAGAAAATTTTGTCAATATATGGCCTTTATAGTATTCTGGGAGAGCTCAAACAATCAATTTTGTCGAGCTAAGAAAACAAACGGTCGACAAAATTTTCAAAAATATTTCTGAAAATTATTCTCTCTTCGAGAAAATCCTAGATCCGCCCCTGAGCACACGCACTCATATAAATAATTTTACCATACGGAAACTAAAAGGACTGAGCTTCAATCGAAAACCAGGAAATCAAAAAATTATCAGCTGAATAAAATCAAATTTCTATCGTCATACATACAATGATCAGGACCCAAGACATTCAAGAGGATTTGGCTTGATCGTTTAAGAAAAACAGAACGGAAACTACGTCGACAAGAAAAAGATAAGAAAACCGAAAAGTTCAGACAACGACAAACCTTATGACCGGAAGCCACATGGGAAGGGTGGGATGAGCAGGTGGGAAGGGCCTGTAAGTAATTGAAGTTTCATAATGAGAAATCTCATTTTCTTACTCGTATGAAAGACGAGTAGTTCACAGGAATAGTCCAGCTCCTGATTACAAGACAATTGCTCTCACATTTTTGTAGGTTTGACATAATTGTAGGATTCCTTGAGTCATCAAAAAAGTTAACAGATTTCGAGTTTCTAGAGGAAAAGAAGTAGGGTCTACAAAGAAGTAGATTTGGAATGCGAGGATTCCTCACAAGTTACTGCAGAATACACTGTTAGAGCATCTATCAACAAAAGTAGCTTGCTCTATTAAATTCGTAACACAGCAAGGATTTTGTTTAATTTTTCATTAGCTCCCAGCCCAGCTCCCACTATTCAACCTTGGGCCCTTTTTCCGTGTGGGAGAGAATGTCATTCATTTTCCCGCAACCGGTCCCGCTTTGAGGAGGCGGATGACACTGCGATCCTTCCAACTGTGACCGAAGCTGGATTCGAAATCACGACCTTTGAGTTGAAGGCCGTGCGTCTTACCCACTCACCTGCGGCTGCTCACACAGCAAGGGTATCTGGTTGAAGTGCCAATAGCACAGAAAGTTCCAACCACAACAAGGGGTCAGGTCGCGAGACACCATCGGGGTTTTTAGATCTTTGCTGCTTGCACTACGTTAGTAACTCGTGCTTTCAGATCTCACTTTCAAAATTTTTACTATGTACCTGAATTCTCTTGAACTGGAACCCTGACGTACTGATCGCCAGTCTGTCGTGTTTGCAGTTTTGCCAATCACTGAGTTTAATCGAAAAAAAACAAATCTTGAATACCAATTGATATCAATAAAAGACGATCGAGTAGCTCGAGACAAGTATATTGTAGGGCTGTTCCGGTCTAGCCCCTGCGGTGGGGAGGCGAAACAGTTTGATAAATTTGTGCTTATTCAAATGTTTGGAAGACATTGCAGACACTTTTACTCAAATGATTTCAGCAATTTCAATTCGATCAAGATGAAGAAGTGAAAAAAAAATATGCTCGCTCATCTGGAACTCGAACTGCTTCCTCTGATTTTTTTTTGTCAAATTCTATATCATTTCACTACACGTTTCTGGTAAAGACTCACTCAATGGCACTCAAGAAAAAATCGGAAAGTGAAGCTGTTTTGTTATAAAATTGTTGAATTGATGAAATGGAAAAAAACTGAAAAAAAATGATTTTTTAAATATCGGATCAAGCAAGCTTGAATTTGCTCTTTTTTTTTAATAAAAAACAGATTCAACAAGTGACAACACTGAAAACCGCATGTCTTGAATTTTCTTTTAAAAATTTAACTTCGAATTAAACGGAACATGTTGTTTCGATTTTTGAAACGATAATTTTTTTTCTCTGAGATTAAGATTCAAACCTGCGCACTCAGATCAAGAGAGCCCGTTTTTTCTTGAAATTTTGCCTGCGTCGCAGAAAATTTTGTCAATATATGGCCTTTATAGTATTCTGGGAGAGCTCAAACAATCAATTTTGTCGAGCTAAGAAAACAAACGGTCGACAAAATTTTCAAAAATATTTCTGAAAATTATTCTCTCTTCGAGAAAATCCTAGATCCGCCCCTGAGCACACGCACTCATATAAATAATTTTACCATACGGAAACTAAAAGGACTGAGCTTCAATCGAAAACCAGGAAATCAAAAAATTATCAGCTGAATAAAATCAAATTTCTATCGTCATACATACAATGATCAGGACCCAAGACATTCAAGAGGATTTGGCTTGATCGTTTAAGAAAAACAGAACGGAAACTACGTCGACAAGAAAAAGATAAGAAAACCGAAAAGTTCAGACAACGACAAACCTTATGACCGGAAGCCACATGGGAAGGGTGGGATGAGCAGGTGGGAAGGGCCTGTAAGTAATTGAAGTTTCATAATGAGAAATCTCATTTTCTTACTCGTATGAAAGACGAGTAGTTCACAGGAATAGTCCAGCTCCTGATTACAAGACAATTGCTCTCACATTTTTGTAGGTTTGACATAATTGTAGGATTCCTTGAGTCATCAAAAAAGTTAACAGATTTCGAGTTTCTAGAGGAAAAGAAGTAGGGTCTACAAAGAAGTAGATTTGGAATGCGAGGATTCCTCACAAGTTACTGCAGAATACACTGTTAGAGCATCTATCAACAAAAGTAGCTTGCTCTATTAAATTCGTAACACAGCAAGGATTTTGTTTAATTTTTCATTAGCTCCCAGCCCAGCTCCCACTATTCAACCTTGGGCCCTTTTTCCGTGTGGGAGAGAATGTCATTCATTTTCCCGCAACCGGTCCCGCTTTGAGGAGGCGGATGACACTGCGATCCTTCCAACTGTGACCGAAGCTGGATTCGAAATCACGACCTTTGAGTTGAAGGCCGTGCGTCTTACCCACTCACCTGCGGCTGCTCACACAGCAAGGGTATCTGGTTGAAGTGCCAATAGCACAGAAAGTTCCAACCACAACAAGGGGTCAGGTCGCGAGACACCATCGGGGTTTTTAGATCTTTGCTGCTTGCACTACGTTAGTAACTCGTGCTTTCAGATCTCACTTTCAAAATTTTTACTATGTACCTGAATTCTCTTGAACTGGAACCCTGACGTACTGATCGCCAGTCTGTCGTGTTTGCAGTTTTGCCAATCACTGAGTTTAATCGAAAAAAAAACAAATCTTGAATACCAATTGATATCAATAAAAGACGATCGAGTAGCTCGAGACAAGTATATTGTAGGGCTGTTCCGGTCTAGCCCCTGCGGTGGGGAGGCGAAACAGTTTGATAAATTTGTGCTTATTCAAATGTTTGGAAGACATTGCAGACACTTTTACTCAAATGATTTCAGCAATTTCAATTCGATCAAGATGAAGAAGTGAAAAAAAAAATATGCTCGCTCATCTGGAACTCGAACTGCTTCCTCTGATTTTTTTTTGTCAAATTCTATATCATTTCACTACATGTTTCTGGTAAAGACTCACTCAATGGCACTCAAGAAAAAATCGGAAAGTGAAGCTGTTTTGTTATAAAATTGTTGAATTGATGAAATGGAAAAAAACTGAAAAAAAATGATTTTTTAAATATCGGATCAAGCAAGCTTGAATTTGCTCTTTTTTTTTAATAAAAAACAGATTCAACAAGTGACAACACTGAAAACCGCATGTCTTGAATTTTCTTTTAAAAATTTAACTTCGAATTAAACGGAACATGTTGTTTCGATTTTTGAAACGATAATTTTTTTCTCTGAGATTAAGATTCAAACCTGCGCACTCAGATCAAGAGTGCGCGTCAGATACACTTGACATCGACTTTTTTGATCAGAGGAAAAAAAATTTCGAACGCTTCCACTTCTAGAAAATGAGAGAGCTGAGAAAAAATGAAATGATAAAAACCAATTTTTTCAGATTGTGATTTAAACCAGGTCATCCGATGCGTGTGACCAAAACAAATACGCTCAGCTATGTTTATACTGAAAAGAAAACCTGAAAAACTTTCAAAAGTTAATTCATTCTTCCTTTAATTCTACAACTCTTCTGGATAAAAGTGAGATTTCTCCCCAGGAAATGAATGGAAATTTCACTTTCAGATTTGTCTTTTCACTATTTTGAGAAGCAAGTCAATGAAAAATCCCGACGAAAAAATGGCAAAAATATTGCGAGATTCTCATTTTTGGGGTCAAAAGCATAACGGTCAAAACTAGCGGTGGCTTGTGCATAAAGGCGGCAGCTAAACTACGGCCACCAAAAAAAAGAATTTTTTTCTCAAATTGCATCGTTTCTTGTTCGTGATGTGACAAGAGAATCTGAACGAAAGCCTATAACTTCGATAGTTATAGTATGATAAGGACATTTGAAAACAGTTTTTCTCATTAAATAAAAGCAAAACTCGACCATTGGAAGTAATAGTGAGCTTATAATCCGAGCTATGACGTGAAATTTTGGTCTTACTCCAGTAGAGTTGAATTTCAAAATTTTCGGTGATTCAAAAAATTCGAGATTTAAATTTACTGGAGTAAGACTAAATTTTCACGGCTTAATTTGGATTGTAAGCTCACTTTTATTTTCAATGGTCAGAACAATTAAAAAGACAGCAGAATTACATCAACAAAAAGTTACGTATCAGTAAAACAAAAACATGAACTCGATTGATCTTTACAACCTAAAAAAAACCAAGGTTTTATTTTTACGGGGCGAAGTTGAGCTTCAATTACCTTTTTCATTTTTTTGACATTTTTTTCAATAACTTTGCTGTGAAAAAGCTTGATCCTGTGTCCTGAATTAATTTGAAGCTTTCTTCGCGACATCGTAATAAACTCAGTAAACTAAGTCAAACTTTATCTTAACTTCTTTTGAATGTAAATGTTGCAATCAAAACTTCAAAACCTATCCGATATTTATACAATCAATAAAAGCCATAAGCAAAATTTACTCAGCTTGAACTGACAAAGCATGATTTATTTGGGAATGAAAATGTAGAAAAAACATCACTTCTAAACAATGTGGAATCTCGGACAAAACTTTTCTAAACAGCGTAAAATAACAATTCCAAAATTTTCTAATGCATTGTTTTGTGAGATAATTGAAATGAATAAACCTAGTTCAGAATGCCTATCCGATTTTAGAATGTCAAAAAAATGCAAAGATTAAATTAACAAAACATAGTTTTTTTGATGCTCAAAATGAAGTAAAACATCCAAAGGAAAAACTTGGAATACAGGCTACGCCATTTCTAAGCAATACGAAAGTTCCATATCAAAAGTTTTCCAAAGTATTGTTTCGCGAGATGTTTTAAATGCAAAAACTATACACAATAAAGCTTTCAAATTTTTACAGGCCAATGTAATTACCAACTCGGGACCTGTTTATCACCTAGTTTTCTTGGGAACTGTCGCTCTTGTAAGAGTATAGCCGAATTTAAATATAACGTCCCCCATTATAAAGTAAACCTTCTTAGTACGTAAATTTTTTGACCGAGTCAAAGTACAATCCCAATTCACCTCGATAGAACGTGAGCTGTGTACAATTAAAACTCTCCATAACGTAGTTTACGAGGCGCCTATTGCAATATTTTAAATGCAACTTATTCTGGATCTTGCGTAATCAGCTTTTCTTTGAATCTTTCATGCAGTGCCATACCTTTGAATGCTTAAATTCGACATTTGATTAAATTCGACATAATTTTGAAAATGTTGAACTATCCGGCAGTTCTCTCAATCAGAAGGCGGCGAAGAGAACCAAGATTTTGCAGCAGCCCCCGAAGCTGTATCGAGAAAAGCAGTCTAGAGAAATAACGTTCCAAGAACTTTTGAATCGATTAAAAGTTGTGGTTCGTTAAATATAAGTTCGATTTTTTATAACGTAAGCCTCTTTACAACGTTCCACAGTATTTGACTCATTTTTAGGGTCAAATCAGAGCTTCGAGTGCCTCGCGAAATCGAAAACAAAAACAGATGAATAGGTAAAAACCTGCGAAAAAGAGTTCGTGAGAACTCATAACAAACTGTTTTTGAAGCGATATGATAACGCACTTTCCTTCAGAAAACCACAGCGTAATAAACCATCCAACAAAAAAATATGCAAAAAAATAACAAAACATTTGCAAAAATTACCAATATGAAGTTGAAGAAACCCAATCCCTAAATTGTTCCAGTAATTTGCAACCCAAAAGGATTTCAAACTTTAAGCTGAAACTTCATTCCAGATTTTTCTTTAAAAGCAGCATGAAAAAAAATCAACACCTTCAGAGTTAAACATTAAATATATCACAAATGATGAACTCAGAATTTCAACCTAATAATCCAATCCACTTATATCGAAACCCAAACACAGCCAAAACCAAACACACTACACAGAGGCGAACCTGTGCTTTGCAAACACTTGTAAAGAACTAGACCAAAAAGCTGCTCGATCAAGTAAAATAAGATAGTAGAAATTGGCCTCAAACTAGCAAAAACTCAGCTACGATCCGGATTCAAATCTACGACCTAGCAAATTAGAGTCTCACACACTAAGCACGGATGATTAAAATTCTCGAAAACTAGACACCGATAAGGCAGCTATGTATGCTAAAAAATTGCCAATTCGATGCAGAAAAAGTAGCATCAGATAAAATTGGACACAATTTTGTTTCGAATAAATTGGAAAACGTAAAGCCAAATTAAGTATAAATTATGCATTTCAAAAAAAATTGCACTATACATTGAAATCAAAAACTTTGAAATCGAGCTTTTTATCCTTGTACTGCTGTTTGAAACAAATAACTTTTTTCGATTCATTTGATGAATTAAAAATACATCAACTGTGTCAACTTTATACAAATCTAATGTCAAAGCACATAAGACATTATAGTGCTACCGCAGCCTACCGATTCACAAGCGCCACCAAAAGTAGGACTTTAATTTGCGTCTTAGGTTGGAAAAAAGAAAGTTCGTACTAACACACTTCGTACTAAGAACTTTCTGGTGGCAAGCCAAAACAAAAACTTTGTTTTGTGAGCTACAGACTTGGGCTCTACGTTATGCCACTTACCAACGAAAACGATAAATTAGTTTCATTTTCTGTCTGTTCATTATTAATTTGAATTTTTCGAATTATGAGTTTCGAATTTTTGTCGCATTAAATTGTTATATTCGAGTGGCCACTATCAAACCAAAACGAAAATGTTCGAGTGCTTGATTTATGGTCTATCGAAACTACGTGTCAATTAAAGTAATTTAAACTGCGCTTCACTAAACAAAAAAATTGCTAACAATCTCCAAAAACGACAAACGATATAAAGAAATTTTATGCCTTCTTGAAAGATTTTTTTGGAATAATTGAAAAATTTATATTCAAAAAAACAGTCGGTAACATAAATGCCAGCAACAATTACGTAATTGCGCTTTTACTGCTTATCGAGCTGCCACTAAGCCGACAATCAGAAGGCAGACGGCGGTTAAGCCAAAAACAAAAAACGTAAGAAAATGCCATCAGAACTGAGCATTTTAATTTCAAAACTTTGAACTTTTGAACAACAACCGATCTGAACTAGAAAAAAAATAGCGACAAACTAATTTGAAACATCACTTTTTTGCCCTTCAAACGACTCATTTTTGCCCTTCGAGCGACACAAATTAGTGAGCTAAGCCGATACAAGTCATGTAGACCGAACGAAAAGTGAAAAAATAAGGAAAATATGCTAAGTCAGCGTTAGTAAAACTTTAAATTATAGTAGAAAATCACCATAACATGCAGTTACCGGGAAAAGAGCTTACAGCGCAAAAAATCTCCGGTATGTCAACTAAGCAGAAAAACAATAGGCCGATGATGCAATTTTTTCCGGAAAAAAAATTATATTCACATATACTGAAAAACACTAGGTCCGAGCGGGACTCGAATCTAGAGCATAGGATGCCAAGGCAACAGTATTGCCTCGAGATCATGACGCAAGGTGACCGGATGTGACGAGGGTTCACATTTAGAGCAAGCTCAACTTCCTACAAAAGTCTAAGAAAGTTGTTTACGGAAAAAAGTCTTGTTCCCGATTACAAGGCACTTGCTCTCGCAAGTGTAATGAAGCAAAATGAAACACGCGTTACAATTCCACGAGCTAAATCTTGTTGAAAAAGATGTTAACGGGGAAAAAATTAGCACTCGGTAGCAACAACGTTCCTAATCGAAGGTTATAAAACTTGAACAAAACTTTGCACAAGTTACCTTGGAAAAAATGAATTCCTATTCTAATATAAACATTTGCATGTATAAACAAAGAAAATAGACTGCAAAAAATATGGTTGCAAAATACCAGGCTACAGCGGTGGACCAAATTAAGAATTTATTTGCATAATAGGCAAGCATTTAGACGGTTCAATAATAGACTATCACATAAAATTCAATCGTTATTACCTGTCGTCAATGAGTGCGCTTTGTTTGAGAGGTTGAGCCACGTGCAATTAGATCACCTACAAGTTTATCTATACTGAAGGACTTGAACTAAATTGAAAAAATTGTGTCAAAAAGTTGCGAGTTGCATGGAAAACATAGCCAAAGACAACTGGAAAAACATCCATGATTGCAGGCGACTGCGCGAAAAAAATTTTATTCCAGAAACCGCTTAGAATTTCAAAAAGTGTTCTGTTTGACGCTTTCTTGCAAACTTCCAGCAAAAGCCAGGAATAAAGCAGCTACAGATGCTACTAAATTACCGGTGCTATGCATTGAAGCACTTTTGGCTCTTTTCTCCCCTGCCCCACCTCACATAAGCATCAATTTTATGGCGTAACGAGGGATTTTACAAGGTTAAAAATGAAGACCAAAAATGTTTGCCAATGCCTAATTAGTTCACATTTTCGTAACGTTCCGATGTGAACAAAACTTCACTTGTAAAATTTAGCAGGTGGGGGGGGGGGGGGAAATCGCACTTTTACTTGCGAATTTAATTGGAAAAAAAGTAGACTACGCAATCTGACACTACGCTACACTAGTGTTATTAATTGAAGCACCAGCTAGATACACAACTATTATCTGCAACTCAAAAAACCAAATATAAAAATGTATTCGTCTTTGTTTTAACTACAAAATCTCTCTCTAAGATCTCTCTAAATTCTAACTAAAATCTATTTATGAATTGTACAAATAATATGCCTGTTAACATCAAACAATGATGGCCTTGGTGATAGACTTAGAACTCAAATCATATAATGCTTTTTGATAGTCGCTCAATGAATAGGTTTGAATTTTGAGAACATCAAAATCGAGTCTGTTTTGCCTGTTGAGTGATATTATTTTCTCCAAGGCCCTTTCATATGTGTTTGGCTGAATGAACGACCCGACAATAGTCAGTTCTTTGCGGAAGATTTCAAAAAGGGATACTTTAATGTTTTCATCGACTGGAGAGCAACCAAAGATCACCATCTTCCCACCGTGTTTGAGATACTTCATTGCATTCTCAACAGCTTCAGGGTTCCCCGTTGATTCGAATATAACATCAAATCCGAAAGATCGAGCTCCATGGCTCTCGTCATACGCATTTTCCAGTTGATCCGGACTGATGACTTCAACACTGAAACCAGCACACTGCTTCCTGATGTTCTCTTGTCTGGCTTGAGACCTCTGACAAACTGTGAAATCTGTGAATCCTTCGTCAATGAGCAAACTGGCTGCCAAAGTACCAGTGATACCTCCACCCAGTACAAGAATCTTTGAGTCCTGAAGCCAAAAAGCCGTTAGATTTTTAATGTTCGAAAATATTCTGAAAAGATAGTTTTGACGTTCGTGATCTGCGAGTAAAGCATCCAATATTTACTAGTCCGTCCATATTCCCAAGCAAGCAAAGATAGCCCGTTTTTGAACAAATAACTCATTTTTTTGTCAATTGTGACCTGTGAAAACTTTTTAAATGCAACCGTATTCTGGCAAACAGCTTTATTGTGATCGCTAAGTTGACATCATCTTGTTTGGTCTTGATATACGATTTTGCGAAGATAAACACATCAAAAACACAACTTGATATACTCACAATCTTTTAAAGCTGTCTATTTTTCTGACCCTTATCATTTAAATCAAACTTACTTCGTCAAGTGGCTTCATCTGGTCATAACCTCTCACAACAGTGGACATAGTCTCACATAGCACTGCCTTTTCGAAACTGAGATCATCGGGTATTTTGAATAACAGCTCCTCTGCTATTACCACGTAATCTGTAAGTGCTCCATTTACAACACTCAAGCCCATGTAACAACTCAGTCCACCTTTCTCGCACAGATTGGGTTTCCCTTAAATACATAGAAAACAGAAAGATTAGAGGCACTTTCGTGACGTGAAAAACAAATCGGCAAAAATACCTGTTGAACACAGCTTGCATTTATCGCATCCTTTAGCCGGGTTAATACCAACTCTATCTCCACATTTGATACGCAGACAGCCATCTCCTAAAATGATATCCTTAAAAATATTTTGGCTTTTTTAAATGACGGTTTAAATAAGCAAAATATATCTGTATAAAATGAATGTATACATCTAGATCACGCAAAAACTGGAGAACATTGATGCTGCTAACAGACGGTAATTCATGAAAACAGTGGCGTGCGCAAAAATTTTTCTAAAGGGGGGGAGCGGTTTCAAAAATTTTTGAAAACTTTGCGGACCTTTTTTTTAGGTCGACCAATTTGATTTTCCGAGCTCTATAAGGACCCCAAAAATACTATTCCGAGCTCCAAAAATACTATAAGGACCCCCTTCAGGACGCTACTGCACGAAGAATACAAAGTCGAAACTAAAATTTTTGTAGCAAAATAAGAAGAACAAAATAACACAGAAAAGAAGCAAGAAGAGGAGCTTCGCGCCACTTTCGATACAAAATTCAGCAAAAAAATATGAAATTTTATTCAAACAAAAACAAAGAAAAAATTAAACATCAATTTAAGATTTGACAACAGCATTGTACAAATCCTCTATAGAACTTCAATGCTGTTGTACTTAAAAGCGTTGTTTCCAGTTTTTATTTTGCATTCGAATATTTAATATATTTTCAACTTCTTCAACAGTCATAAGAAGTTAGAAGTTATTTTGCTCATATTTGATTTTGAGAACCAATTAACTCAATAACGGAGACTTTCGTGACAAACTGTTACAAAGTACCATTTCATCCTTCCTAGAAAAAACTTATCCGGACTTCACGATCCATAACCCGATCAAGCATATTCGAATCAGCCGTTGGTGTGAATTTCGGCTTCGCTATACGAGCACAAAGCATTAGACTAACGTAGTTAACTTCGAAGTTATCACATACTAGCTGAACATGACGGGAAAGATTTTTAGCCGTTTTTCAAACCCGAACACATTGCTTATTGGCAAAAACGCCAGAACACAATTTTGCATTTAAAGCGAAAATGTCTGGATTTTATTTTTGATATCCCAGCTGCTGTAGATTATGCCACAAAGCTTGAGCGAAATAAAAAAAATTGAATAAATATCCCAGCTGCGTTGAATATTTTCGCGAGTTTGGGGTATCAGCTACAGAGTCAATGTTAGCTTTGGAGCCCAGTCAATGTTTTTTTTTGGTAGTTGAAGCAGATTGTTTAGGAGCTGGTCAGCATTTTTGGGCAGAAAAACATAAGCCAGTCAGTGTATTCAAATAACCCCACAGAGGCGAAGCTGAGCTTCGCGCCACTTGCGATAGAAAAAAGAAAGAGGCAAAATCGGAAAAAAATCAAAAAAAAATACGACGAAAAAAAGTTACTACATCTCCAATCACCCTCAAACCAAACACATATAAACACGCACATTCAATTTTTTTTTTCGCTCGCCGAAGAATACAAAATGAGGCCATTAAGCAGCCGATTTAATCTAAGCCGAAACCTATAGCCGAAAAAAATGAAAAGAAAAAAATTTTTGTCATAAAAACTACGTTTTATTCAGATTTGTAGCGTTTTGTGCGATCCAAAGGGGAGCATGAAAATGACGTTTCCAATGAAAACACACGAAAATAGTACACTAAACCAAAAAAAAACATAAACCGAAATTATTTGGACCGAATAAACTTTTTAAGCGGAAGAAAAAACATTAAAAAAAGAAAATTTACAAAGTAAAGACTGAAAAAATCAAATTACAAACAGTAGAAAAAACCAAGCACTAAAAGCAACTACAGTGTAACTTGCGAAGAGCAAAAAAAAACAATTGTACGATGTGATAACTAACCCGACAAAACATAAGCAGACAATTAAAAAGACGACAATTTTTCCTGTTTAAAAAAAAACAGGTCCTGTCAGATTCGAACCAAGGATCTTTGCCGTCCCAAGCGTATTCGTAACCTCCAGACCAAGTGTGCGGAAAACGCAAAGAAACTTGACTTTATGAAGTGAACCTAAACTTACCATTCTTATTTTTACCACTTTGTGAACAAAGTTATTTGCGGGAAAAAAGTCCAATACCCTTTTGCAATACCCTTTGCTTATGGCAAGGGTAATTAACAACACCGAAAAGTGAGTAAACTTGACAAGTAAACTTGACAAGCAATCGTTGTGCAAAACATTCCATCGCAATGCAAACTATCTGGCTAATAAAACAATCAAGAGCAGGTAACGTACCGAAGACAATGGTTTTTCTTAACGATATGCGTCATAACTTAAAAACCAATCTCAACTCTGCTAGTTACCCAATACTTTTAAAGGTTAACGGCTTGGATTCGGAAGCTTGCTGCCTTATTCTACTGAGTTGACATTCGCATGTAGAATAAGTGGGGGATTGTGTTGTAACGTAAACAGCTAGGTCAATTTGGTCATTGAATACCATTCGAGGCAATACGTTTTTAACAAAATCTCAAACGGAAAAATTTTCCATTTAACAAAATCTCAAACGGAAAACAGAAAATTACGCAAATAAAGTTGAATAAGTCGACATAACATCAACTGAAACTGTTTGGAAATTTAAAAAAAAACACGAAAAAAATCGGAAAAAACTCAAAGCCAGACATGGTAAAATTAAAAAGTTGTGAAGTTAGGGGGGAACCGAATAAAAATAACATAGAGAAGAGCCGGAGCTTCCAAACAATTGAAAAGCAAAAAAACATTTCGCCACAACCTAGTGGATTTTTAAAAAGACAGAAGTCAAAAATATTTCTGAGAAAATTATGTTGGAAAAAATTACTTCATATTTGTATCGAATGAAAAACATAAAAAACCCCTACAACAAAAAAAAACATTCACCAAGCGGCGACAAACTTAGAGTCAAAACCTGTTGAGCCGAAAAAAAAACTTGTCAAAAAAAATTTCATTAAATTTAAGATTTTACGACCATCCAAAGTGAAACACATAATCCCAAACGGAAAAAATTTGGCCAAAAAATAACGGAAAAAATTTGGCCAAAAAACAACGCAAAAAAAGTTTAATAGATCGACATACCATGAACTGAATTTGCTTGAAAATTTGAAAAAAAACAAAAAAACTCAAACCAGACATGTTAAATTTACAGTTGTGATGTTCCACTTATAGAAAAAATTGTTCAAATTAACATAAAACCCAGAGGCAGAGAAAAGATGCGCACCACTTGCGATGCAAAAACCCAATGCGCTACAAAATAGTAATTGAATAAAAAAGAAGTCAAAACTAATTTCTGAAAAATTATGTTGGAAAAATTTGATAGATAAACAAAACGGAAGAGGTTCAATAATCAGGAAGTCCAATAAACAAATAAATCAGGTTCAGGGATAGCCGGTTACTGTGCAAGTAGCAATGAGTGTTCCGACCATAGTCTCCAAAAACCCGAAAAAAATATAGTAATTAGGCAAATGCGACAATTATAGCCAAATAGGC
This sequence comes from Symsagittifera roscoffensis, assembly GCF_963678635.1. NCBI lineage: Eukaryota > Metazoa > Xenacoelomorpha > Acoela > Convolutidae > Symsagittifera > Symsagittifera roscoffensis. The sequence continues at coordinate 47,430,509 of NC_087064.1, read as the reverse complement.
CAATCGGAAAACAGTTTTCATAGAAAAATGACTGGAAAACAAAAAAAATCGTAAAAATTTTAATTTTTTGAAGAAAATTTTTTGAATTCCAATATGTCGCTGAAAAACACCAAAAACTAACTTAACTCGAGTAAAACTAAATGTTCACCGCTTAAACTAAGCTTAAATAAGCTATTATAAGCCTGTACACTCACCTTATTAGCTCGAAAATAAACCAAAATTTCACACCTGCTTTTCTCGACAGTTTTTTTGTTCAAAACTTTTAAATGTCGTTCGAATCACGAACGAGAAATCTTTATTATGAAATATGACTCCGCCGATTCTTCTGATTATTTGTGGTTCCTCATTTTGCGTGGAAAGCAAACGAAAAAACTAAAACACACCCGAGTTCAAAGTTCATCCACATTTTTTCAACTAAGCAGAGAAAAGATGCGCACCACTTGCGATGCGAAACCCAATGAGCTACAAAATAGTGAATGGATAAAAAGACAGAAGTCAAATTTAATTTCTGAAAAATTATGTTGGAAAAAGTTATTTGAAAAAATAACTTGAAAAAATTTGGGAAATTACAGCTACAAAAACTTCATATTTGTATCAGATGCCTTTCAAAATCGGACAATAAAGTAATTTTTAGTTTTGTAAGGTACTATAAATAATGATATGACGATCTTTGTTCGGATGGGTTGCATCCTTCTGATGGTGGAGTTGGAATTTCGGTACAAACATTCTGAAATTTTTCCATAACAGCAAAAACAAGTGAAACAACAACTCGACCGAGTATGAAAAAACCTATCAACAACCCAATTGAGATCCACAAACCGCCGATATGATACAACTTTTTTCAAAAATTCCAACTTTATCTTGGGCGTAAATTCGAAGAATAAATAATTTTTACAATCTTCTGCAATGCTTAACATTAAATTTAAGTTTGTTTTCTGCGTCATTTCTAGTTTTTTCTTATTTCGGATAGAAACTTAAATCAAACGAAAAGTCTTTTGGGTAGTGTTAGCTCCCATCCAGAAATGTTTCCAGCAGAACTGAAAAAAATTGAGCGGGTATCAATTCCACTGACCCAAAATTTCAGTTTTACCCTATTACTCACACAAAGTGTGGATGTAGAAACCAATCCAGGTCCCAAGGAAACAGTTGAACCAACATATAAACGATGTTTAAACAAATTGAAGTTTTCCCAACTTTTCGGAAATAGTCGAATCAACATAAAAACTATGTTCAAACAATTTGAAGTTTGCCCATTCAACTTTTCGAAGAGTCATTCGAAAACGCATGCAGGTTAGTAAATTTGTTCAGAACATGGGTGAAAAAACAGTCTTGAGATTTAAAAAACGTGGCTCAAGAAAGAAGATGACATGAGCTTATGGAATCTTGAACCCCATACACATGTGATATTTAAATATGACAGACACTCGGTGATGAAAAAAAATGGTGATGTTTTATTATATATACCAGTTACGTTGGCCCCAAAATCGAGAGACGGTTTAAACTTGTTTAATAGCGAAAAACATGAGTCAGTATGGGTTGAATGCAAGTCTAATTTTAATGTTGCCAGCAAGTAAAAATGTTGAATAATTTAAAGTTATTACCCAAACAGAGCGAATTTTACTAAGTTTCAGGAAAATCTTGATTTGATTAATGATAATGCACTTTCTGTATCTAAGCAAATGATTTTGATGGGGGATTATAGCATTAACTATTTGAACAAATCGGAGAAAAAAATCTGGACTAATTCAACATTCCATATGGATTGAATGTTTATATTCCAAATGATGCAACACGAGTAAGTTCTTCGACGAAACCCATTTTAATTATCTGATTGCTAATTTTGAGACGAATGGAAATGAATTTAGCTTGAATACGCCCTACAAAAAAGATCAATTCGCTTCGCATATCTATACAAACATTAAAAAAGGAAAAACGAACAAATTAAATTTGACCAATAAAAAAAACTCTTACGTGTCTTCACCAATTGGCTGTCTAGTGTTGAAGAATTTCGCTTGGTGGGTCTGTGCTAAACTTTTTAGAAAACTACCGAATGAATACGATGCACGTTATTCAGCAAATTTCAACACTTGTTATGCAAAAAAAACACATTGCGCTAGAAGATACTGAATGGAAAAAAGACAATTGGTGTTTTGCCAAATTCAACCCGCTCTTCCTTGGTTTCATCAATATCAAAATACAGACGAAGAAACCAAGTTTTCAACGCTGTAATATTTAGTTTCTTATGCTCTTCAACAACATGCCCGAATCGAAACGAAACTTGTTTGTAATTTCACAGCAAAAAAAACGTGCTGAAAACGAATTGTAACAATTCAGAATTCAAGGAAAAACCGAAAATGAAACAAGAACCACTACTAATTTATCGAAATCAATGGCGACGACGCACACAAGGCGGAATATGTGAGCTGGGTGGTTGCTGCTTAACTGAGCATAGCACCGGGGGGGTTTGGGGGTCCGGCGCGGAGGAGCGATCCGATAGCCGGCAAACGAGAGCATGCGAAAGAAGACCGATCGTGCGGACTAAAACAGGCCATGGATCGGCTTAAGATATCTGAAGACCGTATCAAAATACATATCCGAGAGACTCCGACGCCAGCAGACGGCCCGTTCATAGTTTGGAGACTTCAAAAAACAGATCTTCGACGCATCACATGGAAAAAGAATTTATTCATGGTCCCATCTGGTCAAAGAGGAAAAACATTCATCCGTGAAGTCACGCAACATTTAGAAGAGTTTGCGAGAGGTACAAAGCACCAAATTGTCTCAATGTCAAGTATCATCATAAAACCAGTTCTCCTACTCCAGAAACCACGCTTTGAAACCAAGGCTAAAGAACATTCAGCTTTACTTGAACAAAGATTTCATCAGTGGAAACAAGGCGACATTAGTGAACTCCTGAGAGCATGCTGTTCAATTCAGAATCGGTTACACAGTGGTAGAACAAAAACAGACCCTGAAGCATTGAACAAAAACTGCTCATTCATGGTAAAATAAAGCAGCACTCAACTTGCTTTTTAATACTTTTTCTCAAAAAAAATGGTAAGCACAATGTAGAATTAGACCGTATTATTATCAATGAGTATTATGTAGAGAAAAATTAGAATGCAAAAACTTAGGTTTAGTTCTTGACTCTAATATCTCATTTCAAACTGAAATCAAGAAAATTTTGACAAATGGCTCTAGGAATTAAGGCCAAAGATAGAATTCGACAATAACTGCCTAAAATATCTTTGGTTTCTTTGCTTCACTGCTTAGTTTTATCCCATCTATATCATGCAGCAGTTTTTTGCAACAAACAAATGCTACTTCAATGATGTCTTCTAACTAATATTTCATGGGGTAAGCAATTTATTTAATAGATGTTTACCCCATGATGCAGCGCCAACGAGAAGCGAAGACTTAACCCTCAACAGCTTTTCCTACGTGGCCTTGCGGGAAATGCATCACTCCCATCAACCAGCAGCCCTCCAGTATCCCGTACCGGCGCGACACTAACAGGCGACGACGCAGACAAGGCGGAAGAAGTGAGCCGGGTAGTTACTGCTCAACTGAGCACAGCACCGGGGGGGGGGGGGGGGTGGTTGTTTCCAGCGCGGAGGAGCGATCTGATAGCCGGAAAACGAGGGCATGCGGAAGAAGACCAATCGTGCGGACTAAAACAGGCCATGGATCGGCTGAAGATATCTGAAGACCGTATCGAAATACATCTCCGAGAGACTCCGACGCCAGCAGACGGCCCGTTCAAAGTTTGAAGACTTCAAAAAACAGATCTTCGGCGCATCACATGGAAAAAGAATTTATTCAAGGTCCCAGCTGGTCAAAGAGGGTAGGCATTCATCCGTGAAGTCACGCGACATTATATCAAACCCGGTTATCGATGCTGAGATTCAATTTCAAAACTCACTTCTCGCAACAGAGCGACCACCTGAAATCAGTTATCCTGCTGCAGCAGGAGATAATCCCAGACAGCCTTGCAGCAAACACTCGCACTACTTTTCGGTCAAAGAGAAATTCAAAATATGAACAATTAAAAGTAGAATCTGCTATTGTCAAGGAAGCGGCGAGTCAAGCCTTTCCAGGTACATTGAAATTTGGGGCTGCAAGTCATCGTCGATTTTGCCAACGTCTCTCTTCAGCCACTGATAACTGAACACCTGGCTCACAGACCCGCAAACTCCTCTGAAAATGCTCGACTCGATATCAGCGCTCGAAACTTTTGAAGTCAAAATGGCCAGTGTGCATTCTTCGATGCGAGTTTTTTTTTATCCCAACGCACCTAGCCATCAAAGGAAAAAAGCGGAGGCTGTAGTAGTAGTAGTTGAGGCTTCTGGAAAGTCACGCTTCCTAAGGGTTTATGAGTCCCGTCATTTACATGTTTTCATCAACTTAAGTCAAAGAGCAGGAAAACGAAAAGAAAAAATGCTACAATGTTATGGAAATCGAGCATGGAGTTGTAACCCCACTTATTTTCGGATCAACAGAAAGCCAAGGATGTAAAAGTGACTTAATTTTGAAGAGACTTGCCTACTCTTATCAGAACAAAAGTCATCAGAATAGTCAAAAACAATCTCGACGATCAGATGCAAACTGTCATTTTTGCTAGTTAAATCCTCGATAACATGCCTGAGAGGCAGCAGAACGTTTTACAAGACGGCGGGTACCGTTTTTGACCCTGATTTCACTAGTGCACTTGCAGCATTTAAACTCTTTATATCACTTGATCATTCCTACTACATCTCACAAAGCTATTCCTTTAAATATACAATCGTTACATTTTTTTTTGAAATATATAACCTATTTTCAATAAAAGAGCTATGCATTTTTTTAATGATGTATTTTGAATAGCAGTTGCCCTAAAACGTTCGTTTTTCAGATTCAAAACAAATTCATCCGCCGCACTGCGTGAAAGCAAGTCTACTGTGTGAAAACAAGTCTTCTATCGGAAATCAAAACAGAACTAGCGTTTAACACACCTCCGGTGCTTCGAAATTTTTCCACAACTCATGAAAAACCATATATATTGAAAATAACATCTGAAAACTTTTAGCGTACTCTGACAGCACCCAATTACAGGGTTGGTAATTTCAAAAATTTTTAATTCCCATTTTGAAAAAACCATAAAAACGTCATCTCGAAAACTTAATGGGCCTCTGGAGAAATTGGAGGCCAGATTTGCAATCACTGAGAATCCCTGAGAGCACCCTAATACGCTGACAATAAGTTTGTGTCTTCATCAAGTTGGTAGTGTCAAATTTTGTGAATTTCTTTGTAGATAAGTTCTTTGAGAAACTTTGAAAAAAAAAAAAAAAAACATCACATCTCGGAAACTAAAAGTATTTGAGCAGTCACATTCAAACAGTCGCATGTGACAAGTATTGTAACTCCTGAGAGTACCCTGACAGCACCCAACTACAGGGTTGGAAATTTCAAATTTTATAAAAATATTTAATTTAATTTTTCTAAAAATTTTTGAAAAAAAACACAAAAAACGTCATATCTCGAAAACTACAAGTATTTGAGCAGTCATATTTGGAGGCAAGATTCGCAGTCCTTGATAGTACTCTGACAGTACCGAACTACAGGGTTGGGAACTTCAAGTTTTATATATTATTTTGTAATTTTAGTTTTCTGAAAATTTTTGAAAAAATCGTCTTATCTAGTTTACTAAAAGTATTTGGGCATTCAAAATTGGAGGCCAAATTTTAAACTCGGTGAAATAACCGCTAAAATCAAACTGGAAAATCTAAAAAAATCTTAACTATTGCAATATACGATATAGCTTAAACGTGCAAAAACTCTTTTGTTAAACATGCAAAAATAATACGTTGAAAAAGCTTAAACATGGCGAGATAGTAAAGCCCGCATTTAAATATATAATAGAAAGATTGATTTGAAATGTTTAACATATTTAAACGCAAAATGAGCCGACAGAAACTAGGACGAAAACCGCGAATGAAAAATTGTTTTGAAAAGATAATTGCGACCTGAAATAGGCTGGAACTAATTACTACTTAATTGATAGTACTTTTAATTGAATTTTCAAGAAAATGATCACGTGAAGATCCTCTAGAAGTGAATATCCTCTAGAAATGAATATCCTCTAGAAATGAATATCCTCTAGAAGTGAAGATCCCCTGTGCCTGAAGTTATTTACAGGAAAAAAGTCTAGTACCCGATTGCAAAACCCTAGCTTATCACACGGGTAATAATTGTTTTTGAAAAAATTTAAAGATATCAAATAGTGAACAAATACAAACCTATTTTTTCTACCAGTCCTGCAGCTTCATGGCCTATAATGGTATTTTCCGGTATCGGAAACTTTCCATTGATGACCCCTATGTCTGTTCCGCATATTCCGGCACCTTTTATTCTGACCAAAACATCGTCTGGTTTTACAATTTTCGGGATGGGCCGCTGCTTCAGCTCAGCTCCCAGCTTTCCTCCCACGAAAACCAATCCCTCCATTTCCTCCCTTGAAAACCAATTCCTCCCAACTGAAAGTTGAATACAATAAGTTATACTGCAAAAATTTCAATTGGAACAAAAATAAAAACATTTGACTTGCACTTTGAAAAAAAACTCCAAAAAGCAAGTGTAAGTCAAAATCAGGTTACTTTTACAAATTTCACAATCCACAAAATCAATTAATTGAAGATGGCAATTAATCGCAATAATTAGGAGACGAAAAGTGTAACATTCGTCTACTTCGGTCACATATGAGGCTTAAGAAAAATAGGCCCTATGACCATTGGCTCAGGAGTCAGGGACACTATCTCTTGTGTTTTTCTACCTCAAAACGGTCGGAGCCAATTCGGTTCATGTGCCAGTCGGTCATGTCTGGTTTGACCTTGAGAAACACGTAATTTTGGAGTGAAGTTTTAATTTTAAAAATTTCGAATGGAGCCTGTCATGCTCAGTTTTCTCGAACCAACTGAAAACAAAAAGTGAAAAATCAGAACGACCGAATTAACAATTGCGGGAAACTACTCAAGAAAAAGGCAGGAAATTGCTATTCGCAATTTCTCGATACGAAATAATAAGAGAGTAGAGCTGTCTTATCCCGCTGTCTTATCCCGAAAACAGGAGAATAGAACACAGACTTGAGAAAGGACGATTATTCGAACGGAACAGAGTGAACATTCAATGGAAGAGAGGACAACTCAAGTGTCCCGATGGTTCATGCAGAAACTTTGATTCTTGAGACAGAACTTACTTCTGTTGTTAAAACTAATTAGAATCAAACTTATTTAGTTATATTATTTGATTCTCGAGCTGCTCATCTTTTAATTACTCCTCATACTCAAGCGCATCGACATGTGAGTTCTCAATTTAAATTTCTCGAGTGTATTCTATGATAGTTATGTTGAGATAAGGCGAGTTTTAGGTTGATCCATCTGAAATGGATCAAAGTTCCACTGTCCAATAAAAAGTAACTAAACGGATTGTTCCGACCCTGTTTTTAACGGCGTTCATGTATTTTGGGTATCTAGAGACCTAAGTATGGGGACGTTCCAAATTCTAGAGTGGGGGATATTTTAGTAGTAGCCTTTAAACTGTAACGGGTCGTAGTCTCATGTCACAAACGAACCGAATTGGCTCCGACTGATTTGAGGTAGAAAAACACAAGAGATAGTGTCCCTGACTCTTGAGCCAATGGTTATAGGGCCTATTTTTCTTAAGCCTCATGTGTGACTGCAGTAGACGAATGTTACATAGTGTTTTTATGGCGCTCCTGGGTGTTTTTACGACATCATGACTACGGAGTCGAACCCACTTGACACAGCTCCGGGCTACATGCCCATTCTAGAGTACCGGTGGTACGGTTCAGCGGGAACGTGTAAACCTTCCGGTTGTACCGTGATAGCTTTTTAAGAAAACTCAAGAAAACTTCCTGGTACGCTCTCCGAACGAGACTTAGCTAACCGAGTAAAGGGGGGCAACTAGGGGGACAAAAACACGAGCAAAAAAGAATACAAAAAGGAACAAAAACCATAAAACGAAAAAAGACAGTGACTTTGATACCAAATTAGTTGGATCAAACCTTTGTATTAATTAAATAGTATACACATACTGTTTTATAAGACCGATCGTTTCGATCAATCTAGCAATTTAAACCAGTGATTTCAGCAAGGTGCCCGAGTGGGGGGCGTTGTTAAGGGTTTTCAGATTGATTGCGACCCAACCGGACCACTAGGAGACTTGACTGGAAAAGGTGACCAGTCGAGTGGGAAAGTGGTTCACAAGGATCGAACCAGATCACTAGGAGACTTGACTGGAAAGGGTGACCAGTCGAGTGGGAAAGTGGTTCACAAGGATCGAAACGGACCACTAGGAGACTTGATTGGAAGAGGTGACCAGTCGAGTGGGAAAGTGGTTCTGCTGTCAAGTGCAGAACAGAGACAACCAGCACAGGACCACTGCAAGAGGACGAGCAACGGGTATCGTTAGAATCCACATTACATTACAGGAAATAAGTGTAAAATTGGATAAGCGGAGTCCCATTGTTTTGAGGCAGTTTTTACTCAAGCAGGCCTGGAAACAGGTCTACGGTTTTCTCTCGAGAGGTTTAGCACCCGGCGCTTAAGGGATTTTTCGGCTTAAGAGGGGGGCTAAAGAGGGGGGAGGTTAGTAGGGGGGCTGGTTAGGTTAGAGGTTGGCGGTTGTAAATTGTAAAAAGGGGGGAAAAGGAGTAACTAATTAATCGACATCGTTGATTTAGTTACATTAGCCATCAACACGCTTTGGTTATAATAGGTGGATATCCAAAATTTAACTCGAGTTAAGATTGGTACGCTGGTTGGATTGGTAGGGGGGAACGGATATAGACAGTTTTTGTGATACCCCATAAGATCGCTAGTGGGGGGAGGAAAACGCGTGGCAATTAGGTACCAGACATTTTTTTCGATAGAAGGTCGACAGTTGTCTCCTTTGAATTTTAAGTGGGCTGATTTCTCTGTTTTATTATTTTTCTGGTTTAAAATTTTTTTATATATTGTTGCATTTTGGTGAAGATTTGCGATTGGTTTTTATACAAACAGGTGATCACAAGATACCTGCGCACAAGTTTTGGCTTTCAATTGCTGGGAACATTGAAAAAGAGGTAACTAAAAAGGGGGGGTCAGCATTTGGCCATCAAGAGAGGGTTTTTGGGAAAATTTTCACTAGAGCTTGAGTGTTGGTACAAGGTACAGTGAACCAAGAAGTCCCTACAACGAAGAAGAAAGAGATCCGATATCCAGACACTCAGTGACGAGTCTTGGGACAGTACCGAAGAAGTCTTGGGACATTGCAGTCTGGGGACAGTCTTAGGGCAACACAGTCTTGGGACAGTGCAGCCTTGGCAGTCTTGGACCAGAGCAGTCTTGGTACGAAACAATCTTGGACCAGAGCAGTCTTGGTACGAAACAGTCTTGGGCCATTGGTCTTGGGACGTTAGTCTTGGGACGTTAGTCTTGGGCCATTGGTCTTGGGACGTTAGTCTTGGGACGTTGGTCTTGGGACATTAGTCTTGGGCCATTTGTCTTGGGACATTAGTCTTGGGCCATTGGTCTTGGGACGTTAGTCTTGGGACGTTGGTCTTGGGCCATTGGTCTTGGGACGTTGGTCTTGGGACGTTGGTCTTGGGCCATTGGTCTTGGGACGTTGGTCTTGGGACGTTAGTCTTGGGCCATTGGTCTTGGGACGTTAGTCTTGGGACGTTAGTCTTTGGCCATTGGTCTTGGGACGTTAGTCTTGGGACATTAGTCTTGGGCCATTGGTCTTGGGACGTTAGTCTTGGGACGTTGGTCTTGGGCCATTGGTCTTGGGACGTTGGTCTTGGGACGTTGGTCTTGGAACTTTGGTCTTGGGACGTTGGTCTTGGGACGTTGGTCTAGGGACGTTGGTCTTGGGACATTGGTCTGAGGATACCAATAAGAAGTACTGGGACAACACTGAATAGTCTTGGGACGGTAGAGAGAAAGTCTTGGAACAGTATTAGAAAGGGGGTACTACAAGAGTACTAAGTTAGGTTGAAGTAACCAATTATAACAACACATTCCCTATCCTAACCTAACACATAAAAGTTTTCAAGAGTTTAAGAAAGATTGTTTTTAGCGAATTGTCAATTTCTTTTTACTTAGAGTTTTAACCTTAGAGTAGAAATTTTGTAGATAATAATACTGTAAATAATAACAATTGTAAATAATGAGGCGGAGCAGGGTACCGGTAGCTGAAAAAAGATCTACCGAAGCAAAGACAAAGTATAATTCGTCGCTACGCAAAACAACATCGATGGGTCCGAAGATAACAAAGAAGAGCTTTTCAGTTAATATGGTCAGCACAAGGAGTACAACGGAGAACAGAGCAAAAGAGGGTACGGAAGGGGAACGAGTAGAACCCACCATCGAGATTGATCTAGAGACACCTGATCAAAGTGTGGATGAAACAAGGAAAATGGCGACGGAGTCAACTCCAATGCCCAATGCAGAAGAACCAAACCCGAAACCCATAGAGTTCTCACCAATAGACAATGTGGAAGATGCAATAGGCAACACCGAAGAAACGGTGAAAGAAGACTCTCAAGTAAAAAAGACATCTCTTCAAGAAAAGTTGGCGATGATGGTCGGAATAAAAACGAAAGAAAACATGACTGAAGAACCAAAAGCTGAAAGAGCGCGAACATTTGGGACAGTGAGCACGAAGACGACAGAAGCAAATCCAAGAGAGGAACAAACTAAAGCAGAAGCTACGGCCAAAGACAGACCGACGGCTGACCATGAAGAGGCTACTCTTGAGCTAGGTGACTTGATGGCAAAACTGAATCAGATCGACAAAAAACTGAAGCACAGCGAAGAGGACAGAGAAGTGATAAGAAAAGAATTAAGATGCAACAAACACGAGTATCTGGATAGTTATTTCAACCTGGCTAAGGCAACAGACGAGAGACTCAAGGAGATGACAGATAAGGTAGAAGCCACCAATGAAGAACGAGATAGGAACATCAAAAAAGATATGCAACAGTTGAAAAACCGATATGATGATGTCAACAGCCAATTAGGTAGCCTGGAAAAGAGAATGGACACAATGAGCAAAAATCAGGCCGAAAGTTCGTGTGCAATACAGGCGAAATTGGATGCAATCTTGAGAAATTCTACCTCACAAGAAAGACCGGCAGCGGATCGCACGCAAGGCACCAGAGTTGACTTTGTGGAACCACAAAGGAACAAACGGCAATCGACACCGTTGCCCTTAACCTGGGATACGGTGAGCATAGCACCAACAACTGCTAAAACAATCATGAAGAATGGAACGTCAAGTACAACGACTGGTCCGGGGGACTCAACAGCTAACAGCAACGCAGGTCCGGATGCAATGACATGGGCAAGCACTTGGGAGATGATGAATAGAACTCTAGAGGCCTTCGCCACGAGGAACACTGACTCGAATGATAGAAGAGAGGGAAAATCCAGAAAAACATTCAAAAAGCCAAAAGAATTCAAAGATGACTCTGATGGATGCATTGATACTTGGGTGGAAGTGATGAGAATACACCTAGAACAGGACAACTTGAACGATGAAAGACAAGCATGCACAGCCATACTCAGCAATTTAGAAGGCACGGCATTAAAATGCGTGGTTGCGAAGAAAGAAGAAGAACGCGACAAAATCTTTGAAATACTGTTGAATAGATTCGGCTCAGGCATGAAGGGTCATCAAGCGATGATGCGATTTGAAAAAAGGAGACAGAGAGATGACGAATCGATAGACAGGTTCCTAGATGATCTCGAGAGCTTGAGAAGAAGGAGTGACCCAGAAGAAACTACCAATAGAAGAAACTTCAGCATAGCCTCAAAGTTCATTGATGGGGTAAAGAGTGATGACTTGAGAACGATGTTAGCAACGTATTACACATTGTCGAAAGATAATGCGCCAACTCCAGAAGAGATGAGGCAGAAGTCAAGAGAATGCATGCTGATGAAACCCAAGAAATACTCGTACTCAGACAACAGGAACACCCAAGGGGGGAGTCAGCCACAGAGGTCGCCATGGTACAAGCCCAGAGATGACATGGACAAACGCAGGTCGTGTGCTAACTGCCGGTCAGTTGATCATCATGTGGCGGATTGCACGACATACAAACAGGGCATGAAGAGTTTGGGATATGCACCTGATGAGGAAGATATGAGTCAGATGGAAGAACACGAGTTCTATAGCGGCTTGATCACCAAAATAGGAGCAAGATGCTTCTTCTGCAACCAAGAAGGGCACTTCAGGATGGACTGTCCGTTGTTTTGGGAAGCGGTCAAGAATCAGAGTCATCCGAAACACAAGTTGGCGCTAGCAGCGGTGCAGAACCAGAGAAACAGACAAGGTGAATTTGAGACGAAGAAACTTGTGGGACCAAATGTAGAGCTACCAACGAAATCAATGAAAACTGTAACACAATGTGGTAGTGCAGCAGAGGCCACGGCGAAGAAAGCCCCAGAAATAGATTACGAGAAGGCGGCAGCGGAGGCCATCAACAAAGTGAAGCAGGATCTGGCAGCGAAAAAAATAGAACAACGACTAAAGCAGGAGATCGAAAAGCAGAATTTCAACGAAGCATTAACTGGATCGAAGCCAGCACCAGAGGCTGTATCGGGCTCGAAAAAGACTGGAAATTGTAACACTGTAAAGATGGTGACAGGAAAACCATTCGGCATATCAAAAATGGGGGCTAGAATAATGTCGATAATCACAGTGGGCGGCCACGAGGTAACCAGAAACTTGAGCGAACCGAGCGACCAGACAATAATGCACATTGATGTGTACGCAGATTACTTGAGTTTAATAAGCCCACAATCGACTTCTAGAGCATTGAGAGCACTACTCACGCGAGGGGGTAGCAAGTCGGTACGTGTTGATAACAGCTACACAGAAGCTTATGGTCCACATGAGATGATGTTAAATATAGATGGAATCAACATCTATACCAAAACAATGATAACATGTGATGAAGACCTAATTGGGCAAATCTACGTAGGGAAGGAAGAGTTAAAGGTGAGATCGATTGGACACTGCGCCATGCTTGAAGAAGATGCGATGCACATCGGAACAGAGGCAGATGTGACAGGGCACGTGCTAGACATAAGTGGCAAGAAGACTCAGTTACGTGGGTTACTTGATACGGGAGCGGTCATACCAATCGAAACTTGGGAACGAATGGGCTTCAACAAAGATGACTTGATAGATTCGAGAATACGGTTATCGGCTGCGAAAAAAGGGGCCCTGCGCGTGTTGGGCAGAACGCCGATAATAGCGCTCAATCTGGGGGAACGTAACCTGTGGATGAGTTTTCTTGTAGTAGAAAACCTAGATGAGTCTGACCAATTTATTTTAGGCAGAGACTTCATCAGGAACTTTGATGTAGCGATTGATCTAAACAACGCAATGTTCAGGATACGGAACCCGGATAGGAGGTACGCAATCAAACCGGTAAATTTAATAATGGCAAATGAAAGCAAAGCACCGGTGTTCTTGAATAGGAGGGTGAGGCTAAAGGCGAATGAAGCGGCAATCGTAGGCTTGCGGATGAAAAATTACAATGAATTAAGTGACAATAAGCAAGTGTGTATAGTTCCGAATCCTAATAGTCAAAGTGCTGCTGTTTTAGGAAGATCCTTCTCGATAACGAAGAGCGGCCTCTGCGTCAGTGTCTTGTTGAATACCCTTGATATACCGATCACGATACAGAGAGGGAGGAAACTGGGATATGCTTTACCGGTTAAAACCCGATATGAGATGACTGAAAACTCAAAACAGAATGAAGTCGTTGATTGTCCCGATCATAGGGACAAAATTTGTATCCTTAGACGATTACAAGAAAAAAAATATTCATCAGGTCTTGTTAAATCACTTAAGTCAGAGACGGACGATGGACTGTCGAGCTGTTCGAACTTTCCAGAGCGGCCCACACTAGATGAAATGCAAATTGATAAACCGGTTCTCCCGGAGATTGAACACTTGAGGGGCAAACTGACGGACGAACAGCTCGAAGCCATCAAGGACGTACTAGAGCGGAACGAAGAAGTTTTTTCGAAGCTCAAAGCGGATATCGGGTGTTGTAATTTCGTTGAGCATGAAATAGAACTTGAGGAGAACGCGGTACCGCACAGGGAGGGGGCGAGGCGCATGACCCCGCACAAATCGGAGGCGTGTAGAAAAGAGATCGAAACGTTACTAGAGTATGACATGATAGAACCATCCAAGTCACCGTGGGCGTGTGGAGTAGTGATGGCCAAAAATAAAGGCGACCAGTTGAGGTTTTGTTGTGACTTTCGATACCTGAACTCCGTCACGGTGAAGGATGCCTATCCCATACCTAGGATTGATGAGAGCCTCTCGCAGTTAGGTGATGCAAAATTTTTTACGACTCTTGATTTAGGCTCGGCCTTTTGGCAGGTACCACTACGGAAGCAGGACAGGGACAAGACAGGGTTTGCATGCGAGTTGGGTCTGTTTCAGTGGAAACGGATGCCGTTTGGACTTTGCAATGCCACAGCCACGTTTCAGCGATTGATGGCACACGCGCTGATAGGCGTGACAAAGAAGTAAGGCAATCTGGTAATGTGCTACGTGGATGACGTGGTAATAGCAACGCCAACACTAGAAGACCACATTGAGAGACTTGACGAGGTATTCGCGTGCATGAAAAGATCGGGGCTAAAGTGTAAACCATCAAAGTGCGAGATACTCAAGGACTTTGATGGATACTCAAGGACTTTGACAATAAAATACTTGGACAGGATGGTAGACAAGCACGGCATCAGACCTGATCCAGACGCCGTGGAAGCAGTCCTAACCTGGAAGTCATCGAAGACGGAACACCAGTTGATGAGCTTCCTGGGCTTCGCTAACTACTACAGAGAGTTCATAAAAGGCTACGCGGACAAGGTGTACCCGATGCAACAATTGATGAGGCACAAGGGCAAAAAGTTCACATGGAACAACGCAGCAGAAGAGTCATTCAAGAGGATAAAGAAAGAGCTATGCGAGGCACCAGTACTAGGTATGCCGACTGAGAAGGGGATGTACGTGCTGGACACGGATGCATCGGTAGTTGCGATTTCAGGAATTCTCCATCAGGAACAAGAATGGAATGGGAAGACAGTCTTGAGACCAATAGCTTACGGGAGCAAAGTCCTAAGTGACACAGAAATGAAGTACGGAGCACCGAAAGCAGAGATGTTCGCAGTGGTCACCTTTGTCGAGAAATACAGGGCATACCTAGGCAGTGAGCCCTTCAAGCTGCGAGTCGACAACCGAGCACTAAGCTGGCTGAAAACGTACTCAATGGACCAAAGTTACATTGGGAGGTGGATAGTTCGCTTGGACGGATACAACATGATAATTGAGCACAGAACACGGGATAAACATCAAAACGCCGACAGCTTGAGTAAGAAGACGGAGTTCTACGAGAGACAAGAACAAAGAGAGGCAGACAGACCTGAAATCAAAGAGGGCTTCTCCTTCATTAACAAGGAAACGTACGACAGTCTTCCACTCACAAGATGGCTGGACAAATCAGGTAAACCGATTGAAGATCATCCCGAATTACCAAAAGAGCCTCTTGAAAAAACCATCTTGAAGAAGAACAGAAGGATCCCGATAGAGGTAATACTCAAGTCGAAGATCGTGAGGGAAACACTTAAGGCAAAAGGCTATGATCTTAACCAGGTAGAAGCGGGAGCTGCACAGATAGATGATGACTTAATGAGGTTGCTCGAGAAACTATCAGATGATAAGCCTGTGATCCAAGAGAAGGGTCAGGAGGGACCGGAACTAACTATACTTCGGAGAAAAGAAACAGCGAACAATACTGACTCCTCAAAAGGAAGCGTCACTGATAGCAAAGATGTCGTGCGATCACTAGTTGACAAAATCCCCGAAAATATTCTGGAGCAGACAAAATTCAGGAAAAAGAAAGTGACATTCAAAGAAGGAACTGAACACCTGGGACTAGATCAAGAGTCCGGGGAGTGGTCCAGGTTCACAGAAGAAGAGGAACCCGGAAAAGGAAAATTGTCCGGGGAGCGTGAAGAATGGGATGAAGACTCGGATGAGAGCAGCGAAGGCCAAGACAGTCTGTGCATGATATTAGCGGAAGAGACGACAAGGCACCACGACAGGGAGTTACAAACTGACCCATCTTCAGGAACGTACAATCTGGACATACAAGAGATAAGAGGTGGTGAAGAACTTGAGAGAATAGCGGTTTCAAGAAAGCCATTCAGGGAACTATCGTGCAACTCAAACGTCAGAACGAATCTGGTACCAGAAGACGACATGAAAATCGTGAAAAGGATGATATGCGTGAAACTGAGTGACAACATCCACAGCCCTGGTGAGATGAATGGACAGATCATGGCGCTAAAGGAGCATGTCAAGGCGAGATATAGGCTGTCAGACCTAATAAGAGCCCAGAAGAATGACAAAATGACAAGTAACCTCTCCAAATGGATCCAGTCGGGGGTCAAGGAGAAGGGGGAACTTGAGGAAGACAGCAACAAGATCTTGAGCCAGTTCTATAAAGAAAAGAAAGACTTACTTTATCACACAGCTGATGGGGTGGTAGCGTGCAAGAGGAGAGATGAGGAAAAGATATTACACAAACACAACCTCATCATACTACCACAATTGTACCAAACGGAGGTGCTTTTCAGATCACACGACCAGATGGGCCACCAGGGGATAGACAAAGTACAACAAAGGATACTTCACAGGTTTGATTGGCCAGGAATGAGAAAAGCTTGCGAGAGATGGGTGAATGCCTGCCTGGCATGTCTCCAGGTAAAAGACCCAAGGAAGATGAAGTTTCCCCTCAAGTCCGTTGAGAGCTCAGAGTTCAATGAAGTGGTGCAGATAGACCATCAAAAAATCTGCATGACGGAGTCGGGATATAACCAGATACTGGTTATAATAGATCACTTCACAAAGTTGGCGGAAGCGGTCCCGTGCCAAACAGCCTCGGCCGAGGAGACATGTGATCATTTGATAACGCATTGGATATCGCGGTATGGTTGTCCAATGACTTTCCAGTCGGACAACGGCAAAGCTTTTGTGGGGGACTTGACAAAAACAAAAGAATTGATGAAGAAATCGCACATTGCTCAAGCACACTCGACGACCTATCATCCACAGACCAATGGGTTGGTAGAGAGACAGAACAGGACACTGGTCAACATGTTAAGGGTGTACTGCTCAAGATACATGACGGACTGGGACAAATACCTGCCACAGGTAGTAGGAGCCTACAACAGTACACAGCACTCAACGACGGGCATCAGTCCTTTCATGATGTTGACGGGCAGAGAGAGGGCGATGCCTCTAACATTCTTCTACCCAGAATACGAGGGGAAGAGGACGTCGCCTCAGGCATATGTGAAGGAAGCGATCAAAAGACAACAAGAGCTAAACGAGCTATGCAGGAGGAACACGGCGCAAGCGCAAATGAGACAACGCAAGAAATATGACGAAAAAATATTACAAGCAAAACCATATGAAGTGGGCCAGTACGTGTGGGTCTTCCAAAATGTCATACCGCCCAAGGGAACAAAGAAACTACTCAAGAAGTGGAGGGGACCATTCATGATAACGGAAGTACATCAACAAGGACGGTTCTACCGCTTGAGTACTGGGCGAGCAGCACATTACGAAAATCTGAAGCCTCACGTCCCGTCCCCGGAAGACTGGTGCCTACCGAAAGACATGGAGGGTCTCGAGTACCTGGTGGTAGAGCCAGCGTGTGAAGTGAATGAAAAGGGCACCAGAGAGATAAATGATGGCAATGAAAACTTGAGCTTGGACGACAATGAAAAGATAGAGGTGGAGTCTGAAGCAGGATCGTTTGCAGAAGAAGACTGGAACGACCCGGAGCAAGATGAGGTGCCGAAGTGGATGGAGCCAGATCGACCAATATCACCGGGAACCAGAACTGGCAATCGTAAACGGACGGGTATGAGATACAACAGATACGGGGATGACTTCTTGATTGACAAGATACAGCCAGACAAATTGGGCGAGGAATTACTGAGTGCAGGCGAACTGGAAGCCGAAGAGGAATGGCAGGTCATTGATGATGGTGGACACTATCCGCAGGAAGATTACTCGACACCAGAAATGGAGACGGACCTCGAACAGAGCGAGATAGAGAGGAGGGAGAACACGAACTTGAGGATACTAGAGTGGATACGCGACGTCAAAGACGAAGGCCATGGAGGACAGAGTATCCAGCAAGTCGACGTGTCAGCGGAAAAACACAAGAAGTCAGAAGACCCTCTCTTCGGCTGGACGGCGACAGACAGGCCGCTGGACATTCCACCGGACAATTCAGACCCGACAACATCGACGGGGACGTCGATAAATATTTTTGACGGGGAGTGGGGGTAGGACTTACCCACACCGAAAACTTGATGATAAAGAAGCTCAAGGAAGTGAGAGAAACAAGCGAATTGGAACTGGAAGAACAAGAGCCAGAGACTAACATAGGCCGGAATTTCAAAACGAAATTTGAAATACCCAATCAGTACTCGGAAAACATCATGATAACAGATAGTGACTTCATCCTGTCAAACAGAACGAGCGCGATCTGCATCACGGCAGACATGAGTTTCAAATCAAGACTGGAAGCTGACTTCAAGAGAGAATACCAGAACGTAGAGTTTCTGTTCAGACAGAGACCAGGACTGGGAGGGATGGCAGCGCTCCCACCATCAGTAGCACAAGTCCCGGGGAAATACCTGTGCTTCCTAGTGACGAGGGTCAATGACAGGAACACAATTGATCCCGAACACGTAATGTTGGCACTAACAAGACTACGAGACTTCATGATTGAAAGAGGGATAACAGAGGTCTCAATGCCGGTGTATGACCCAAACAGGGGCAAACTGAGCCCAAGGGAATTGTACGCTATCCTACATGTAGTCTTTGCAGAAACTGAGATAGTGGTGTATCTTCATAAGAAGTACTACTTGAGCATCGCCTGAGTCGGGTACACGGGGGTGTCGAGTCGGGTGTGAGGGAGGAGTCTTGAGCTAGGTACTGGGGTACAAAACAGGTAAGGGATCTTAGGGGTGATTGGCATGACAATTATTATTTTAAATGATTGATGGTGCTAAAACATAAAATGTATCTGCATGTTTTTAGAAAATTTCAATTGAACTATTTTAGTAGGGCGAAAAGGAGAGGGTTTTTAATCATAAAAGTAATGGGGTTTTCTGGTTAGGAACACAGCATGTCGGTCTAAAAAATCGGGTGTTATTTTCAGATTGATTTGTTGAACTCACATTGACTACTCATCTATATTCAATTGAAGGAAGAAAACGATATCTCAAAAAGATAACTCAAGTTGCTCAGGTAAAACTCAAGTTGCTCAGGTAAAACTCAAGTTGCTAATACTCAAGGACTCAATTGAGATCACAGAAATGACAGATCGATTCTGGAAGTCCATGCCATCGGCTCTGAAAAAGCCCACACTTGACGGATTGTACAGGCGGCTGAGGGACCTGGATTATACTCAAGTGGACGAGAGAATGGCAGTGATGCTGAATGCCATCCTCCAATTGGAGGAACAGGGCGAGTGTCGGGAGTCTGCGACGGAAGCGGTTTTGATGGTAGGCTACACCACTGATGGAGTGTCCAATCAAGAACAAACCAGATGGCTGTCCTGGAACGTGGATGGGGCGATAAGGGGGTTCGATTTGGCGAGGAACCCTGGCCTGAACAACAATACGGAGTATGGCGCGGGGGAATTCCCACTGCCGGTCAGACCATCAGTCAGGTCCACGAGCCCGAGTACGAGTAAAGTACTATCGATGACACGGGCACAGCAGACTGGGGAAGTTTATCCGGACGTCAGCGCCATGAAGAGAGAACTCGAGAGGACCCAGCGGGAAAGGAACAAAGCGAACCTCGACAGGGATCAAGCGGTGCTTGAGAGGGATCAAGCGCGGAGAGAACTGGACATGATGAGAGCTGAACAGCTACAGGTAGAAAGGGTGCGGGAGAATGCCGCGAATTGTGAGCAGCTGAAGCAGGCTCTCGAGAGAGATCAGGCAAAACTTGAGACAGCGGCTCAGGAACATATGAACGAGGGGCTGGAGGTATGGATACCGCCCGAATCAGCGTCCTCCCTGCGTGGTTTGGAGACTCAAGTAATACGACCATTGATGGACGTCGCGTTGCCTGGATATACACCGAGTTCGACCCCGGGTAATAGTCAGGTGAGTGGCAGCTCGTCACGATTGAAAGAGTTGCACGAGCGGCTACAGCTGAGGAGTCGCGAGAGTCCGGCAAGAGCGGACTTACCCTCGACGTGGGGGGAGCAACCTGTCAGGAGTGTGGTGATCTCGAGCTACAAGAAGAATACGGAAGGGAGATATCGCAAGCACAATCGGATAGACTGGAACGCGGCGCAGAGGGAGAGGAGAGATTGCTTCCACGACGCGACTTGGGTGGAGTACTTCACGCATCCGCGAGTGCCTGAAGGCGTGGTTCACTTGATCATTGGGGACAGCTTGCTGCGGGTGCTGACCCGGATCCAGTCCCATTGGCAAACGGGAATCTTGAGCTTCGCCGGAGCCGCAACGCCGCAGATAGGGATGGTAAGTGCATACACGGTCACCCTGATGGTCGGGACGAACGACGTGTCCAGGGGGAAGCAAGGAAGGTGACAAGGCTACACGACAAGATGAGCTGCATTCTCGAGGAAATACGGATCTAAATGGATCCGGCCATTCTCACGGTATGTACCGTTCCCTACAACATGGGAGCGGATCAACATGCAGTGGAGATGAACACAAAAGTGCGAAGCCTGAACGAAACAATCAGGAAGATACATCAAAGGAGTGTCCTTCCCCTTCGGCTACTGGACGTGGCTGAGCAAATGGAGCTATCCTCTTTCCCTGACGATGCATCTGCGGATGGCATTCACTTTGATAGGCCCAGAGGGGTGGAGTGGTTGAACAACGTCTTCCAAAGACACATATGTGCGCTGGAGGCAGAGTTGCTGGAGACGGCACAGGTCAGGTTCGGACCACCTCCAAACCCACCCTTCTTCAACTCGAGGTCTTTGTCCAGTCGCTTAGGCGAGAGAGCCGATTCTAGAGACAGTTCGAGGAACAGCCGGACCAAGTTACCGAGCACCGCGCCCATGGAAGCTGATGAAGCGACATCAGCAACTCCTCAGGGGTCGATAATATCCTCAGTGGTGGTTGCGAAGAAGAAGAGGTCAGGAAAGCCACTGGAGACCAGCAGGTCGAAATATGAGGAGAAGGTCAAGGAACTGGATCTGGAGGATCTGGAATGTAGGCTGGAGCTAGCGAGAACTTTGGGTCTTGAGCAGGTATCACACGAAGACTTGGGGAGACACCAGTGCGTGGACTGGTTGAAGGCTCATGAAACACATTTCTCGAGAGCGAAGTTGATGGAGACGGCGGATCTGACTGGAATTCCCATAAAATCGGTGATTGGACCGATTAATTACAGACCTCTCAAGTCATTGGGGAGCCCGGGACTGGTGGTGGAGCCTCCCAAACACCGAACCAGCATTGCCAGAATTAGAGTGGCAACTCCAGCACAGTTGAGAGTGGTAGACAAACTGATGGACCCGAGAGAAATGGAGTTACCAGACGCCGCATATGAAGGCACAAGAATAGCCAATGACCCCCGATACGGGAAACCCTGCGGGCAGACGCAGCTGGCCAAAACCTTGGCAGTTTACGACAGGGCAGACCCAGCTGCAGCAAGGGTGGTTATCGTGACAGGATCAGATTTTGAAGGAACGTCTCCCAAGTTGTTTTGGCCAGAAACTCTGATATATGCCTTGCCGGGAGCGGAGCTAAACCAGATGTTGACCCTGGTGGTGGCAATGAAGTCAGAAATGCCCTGCGAACCTGAGTTACTACTGTTTGCAGGGATGAACGATCATCTGCAAGCAACGGGATTTCCTGAGCAGCTCAAGGGTGGTGAGCCTACACCAAAGAGGATCTGGGAGGCCATCCAGACTTTATTCGCGGCTATAAATGAAGTACAAGAGAATGTCGCCTCAAGATTCGGCTCCAAGACAAAAGTGGCGTTCACAACGTCCCCCGGGTACTCGAACATGCCGCTTGCTCTGCAACTTGTGTACGCGGTCTTGATCTTGATCGCAGAGGGGAATGGGTGGCGTGTCCTGATGGCAGCTCCCAACCGAGAATTGGAACCGACGAACTTGAGACTGCGCAGATCAGAACTCGCGGCGGCATGGGCGGATGTCTCCCATGCGTTGAGAGGCTTTTACGAGTTGGCCGACATCCTCATCGTATTAGACGAGGTCCTCTTGTTGGAGATATCCAACTTCGCCAGGCAACTCAAGCTCAGCCCGATTATAAGGGACGATCATCCAGTGGTGGCTCACCTGACGGCTAGTCTGTGGTCTCGGGACATGGAGTTGACCATCACGAGCTCAACCAGCAGATCTAGAGGGCCGAACAACGAAAGGAAGAACGTGGCCGCATCGGAGAAGCAACTAGAGTCGATGGTGCATCGGTTGGCACAAGAGGTATTGAATATGCCTATCAGGAGGTATTGAATATGCCTATCAGTCTGTTGCTGGCGCTGTACCTGGTTTACCCGAGGTACTTGTTTAATATGGGCCCAGCATACATGTTCAGTCGTGGCGTGGATACCCTCAGGATAGACGGGTACTTGACGTTAGTACTTCTGACCCACGGTGAACTGACCTCATTTCATCGATTGATGAGGTACGGGGAGCCCCTGTCGATGGGAAGAACACACTCGAGTATGGATACCTACTCGTACAAGTGTGCGGCCGGGCTAAAGACGCTGCTAGTGCAGTACCTACTGATGCAAAACAGGCACCTGACTGGTGAAGAAAAGAGCCCGAAGACAAGAGAGGAATGGAGAAGAGTGAATGGAGGCATGCCCCTATTGACGGACCTATGCCTGGTCATGAGATCGGACCCCATGGGGATGATCCGGGGGCTAGGGGAGGTCGTGACCTGTATCTATGGACCGGCCGTCACGTTCGCGTTTCCAGATCCTCTGGTGACAGCTTATCGATACTCTGTGACCCACATGAGCCTCATAAGCGTATTAGATGGAACGACACTTAACTGGTGTCAGCAAGAGGTGCTAAGGACACAAATGAGCAACACGGTGCTCTTTGGAAAGTTGAAGGATCCGGAGTTGGTCGTGTACAGTTTCCGGGGACAACTGCAATGCCGGATGGGAGGCAAGCGCGAGGGCCCCATCGAAACTTACCCCAAGTTCTGGAACTTGAATCCCTTGACAGCCAATGGGCGAGAAATCTTGAGAATTCCTGCATGGACGAAAAACTTCGAGCTAGTGAAAAAGGAGCTAGAGGCGATATTGGAGAAAGAAGTCCTGCCAGCGAGCGTTCCTGAGTTCCCCATAGTGAGGAGAATGACCCTGGGGATGAACAGTTCCCTGGTTGTCCCGTCCCTTTACGCGAGAACCGCAACCGAAGAACAGCAGAAGGAGTTCACCGACGGCTGGGATCCGCTCTTCATCGGCTACACTGCAGCGGTTTATTTTCATACCAGCGATGCGAAGATAAGTCCATGGACCACTCAAGCGAAGAAAATGAGAGGGTCATTGCCCCCGAAATTCGAGGTGCGAGATGCCTTGAGAATACTTGAACGAGCAGGTCTGGAGAATAAGTTGCCGGTGTGGGACGATGGCAGGATAATAGTGAATGAAGGGCATATCGCGCTGAGAGATGACGAGATACTGCTTGCCACAAGGAGATACCGGGCACCTCACGGACTAGAGCAGGTGAAAAAGAGACAGGAAGGGAAGGAGCTGGATGCAGCAGGTCCATTGTACGTGGCACTGACAGAGAACAAGGGGACGAATCCAACGACACCATCACCCCTATCGGTGGACACCCCTGGGGATAAAAGGAGTGGCACCGTGGAAGATCGATTCAGGAGGACTCTTGAGAGAAGAGAAGCAGAGTCGGGAGACGAGAGCATGGATGAAACTCTCAGTGAGGCAGGAGAGGATATGGAGGTGGAAACACACCGGAGCAGAAGCCAGCGGAGGAGGAGTTCACTGCGCAGGAACTGTTGAAGGATCTGAGTGAAGAAAACTGGGCAGATACCCCCACGCCACCTCTGACCTCATCCCCCCGCAAGGACCCAGAGTTGTCATTGACGAGCGAGAATCCCAACATGGGAATGATCTTCTTGAGTGCGGAGAGAAGGGAGAAGAATACCTTCGAGGGAAACAAAGACGCCTTCCTGGGCACTCTGGACAAGGATGCTTGGCAAGAATTCTTGAGCGATTTCAATCGGGAAGTGGATGAAGACACCACATTGGACAATTTTAAAGAGGAACTGTGGGACACGGTGGTGAAGTTCGGTGAACCTGTCCTGATGGGGACGGGTTTAGAGGAGAAAGCTAGAGGAGAGCTGCTGAGCAAGATGGTCGAGTTGAGGAAAACATCAAGAAAGACCAGAGAAGACAAATGTAAAGACAGCTCTACTCCGAAACAGAAAACTGACAATAAAATAATTAAATATACAAGGGGGGATAAGGTAGGAACTAGTAATATGATTAAAAGTACTAATATCCTTAAGGCTCGAGCAGGGGGGAGGCAAGAGTTGGCTGGAGAGAAGGAAGTTGAATCAGTGATGATAACGACGACGCCCCCGAATAAAGACGTGAGGTCTCGCAAGAGGAAGAGAGACGTGGAGGGATTGGGCAGTCCTTCAGCTGACGCGGTCTCGGAAAAGGACTTGAGAGAGACGGCCCCCATGGTTCTGGCGCGATGGAAAACGGCAGCCTACAAGAGTAACTATGAACCGAGGAAACTGCTCGACATAGAAAAAGAAATGGAAAACCCCACTAGCTCAGTGACGGAGGAAGATTTCAAACCTCAGAGAATAAAAATGAAGCGAGGTTCGACGAGCGGGCAGACCTGGGAGGTAGACGTCGGCAAAGAATGGGTCTCAAGTGAACATCAGGCTATTGGGAAACAAGTGACCAGCGATCCTCTTGAGAAGAATAAAACCAGAAATACCCCCCGACCGTGGTGGATAGCCCTTGAGACATTGAAGAAATTGGACAGTGGAGTAGCCCGCAAACGACACAGTTGGGCCACCCAGCAGAAAGCTGAGGTTAACAAGATAGAATTGGCGAACCAGCTGAAGAGATCCTGGCAAAACTTATTGAAGGATCATTTTGAAGAGGCTACGAGGACACCCTCATCGGCACCGCCGCTGATGGCGAATCCCTTAATCAGGACTGCAGGACAACTGATGTTCGCGTGGAGCCTGTTGGGGATAGAACTGGAGACACTGACTTCGTACGATAAGTTGAAGCTGGGAGGCAAAAATCTAGAGATGTATCGAATGCTGATGTAGCACGTCGCCAGGGACAACTCAGGCCTGAGTCTGGCAAGAAGGAAAGATGCAACCTGTTTCTTGAGATGGACGATGTCGATGATGACTGACAGTACCATCCTAGCATGTCATCAGAGAGCAGTTGGAAGCAAGACGCTGGAAAGGAGAGTCTCCACAGTCATCTTGAAAGTGTACCAGAGTACTGGAGTAGAGAAGGAGGATGGTTCTAGGCAATCTCTGGAGAGCCATAGGAAGTTAGACGAGATACGAAGGTTCTACAACAAGAAGTTCGAGGAGAAACACGACGTTCACCGCAACCTGGCTTCGTCAGGGGAGTACTTAAAACTCAACAAAAAGGGAGAGTACCAGTATGTTTCTGGAGTGATGGGAATGGCGTACAACCCCTTCTTGGACTTGGAAGCCGGAAGTGCCCACAGAAACTATGAGGTGGCGGAGCTGCTGAAGTTCTGGACAGAGAAGATAATGGAGATAGACACTGTGGAGAGAGAGAGACCTAGCCTGGGTCTGATTCTCGAGAGAACGCCGGAAGTGATAAGTGTGCCACGCTCAAGTAAAAGAGTGGAACTAAAAATGGGTAACGGGAATGGCATGTTGACCACGAATCTGGGGGTGGTATGGAAATTACTCAGACCCTCCTGGTGTCCACATCCCCATGCGAGCCTGATTGAGGAGGTCACTGAGCGAGTGAGATTGGCACCGACAGAGGATGAGGATTTGGCGACCTTGAGTATAGTACATAGACTGATCCTGCCTCAGATGAAAGAGTCGAGTGAGGTGACGAGTGGAACAGGGTCGGTGAAGAAGATGGAGCCGGGCAGTTGTCTTGATTCGACATGTGGCAACGGCGAGCATACTTGTGATGGACGATCATGCGTCAGGATACAGTCTTTCCAGAAAGAGGACCTCATCGCCTGGTTTGAGGATATCACCGAAAGGGAGAAGAGCGAGATACAGATAGTGGCTGAATGTTACGCGAGTAGCACCGTGAACCTAGCGACAGCCTTGGGATTTTTCTCAAGAATGTGTAGTCTCCAGTCACTGGAGAGGCTAGAGTCAGAACACCACCTGGTGACCGCGTTGAGCGTGGAATCATGGCCCGGAGTGTTACAAGTGAACCAGAAGCACATCAAGAGTTGGAAGATTGGACTCGAGGCGGAGATGGGATTTCCCATGAGCGAAGCCTATGGATTGCCTCTAAATGAGAAATCCTTAGTGGGGTCAGTGTTGGCTAACCTATGTGGAAGCCACTATCCACTACACATGGCGATGGTGGAGGTGTCCAGCCAGAGGGTATTGATAAACAAAGCCTTCTCAGTGCCCAAGTGCGTGAGACTAGCTCGGATGTCGCATCATTCACACAAGCTGTTGAGGAAGATCCGAGGAGCAGTACCGAAGGAACAAAGAGACGACTTGAGTGAAATCTGGGGTGAAGAACTCCTAGGCTTGGAGAGCGAAAACACAAGTGATCACGGAAGGCAAAACGTGGTGGGGAAACCCGCAGTAGGTGCTCCAAGCTCGGAAGAAGTCGACGTGATACACGAGAAAATGATGGAACTTGAGCCTCTCCTAGAAGCCTCGGGAGAACGCAATCTTAGAAACATCGACCTCACGCATGGGGATTGTCCATGCCACTGTCTGGCGCAGACAGTGTGGTACCCAGACCGCGCTAATCTCTGTCTGATCTGGGACATAGAAGAAATTTAGTCGTTGGGACTACCGGAGCATCGACAAAAGGTGACCATCTTGGTGGTGAGCACGATGCTGGCTCTACGATGGATGGAAGAAAACATAGCGAAGTATAGAGAATCGAGAACGCCAACAGTTGAGTCGATTCATGCGATAGATTACAACAGGAGACTTGAGTTGTTCGAGACTGCATGCAAGGTATTCGCCATACCAGTGGAGATCAGACATATATGGAGCCGCCTGAGATTCTTTCCTTGGTTTCGTGCGACGTTAACATCCTGGTTATATCTGGTGACAAAGGACCACATGAGGAAACATCAAAAGGAATATCGACAATTCCAAGCCGAGATAGGACCAGATGCCTTCAAGAGACCTCTGCTAACCCATCGAAATGCGATCACGACGGGGTGGAAAAGAGTGGGCAGAGTATCCCGAGACAATTCTAGAGCGAGGGAATCGATACAAGAGGAGGACCTGGCGAAGAATATAAGCATGAGTCTTCACAATTCCTTCTGTTTGAACCGGGAGTCGAAGGTAAAGAGCTTACCAAATCAATCGAAGAGGTTGCAAGAGCAGAGGGAGTGGATGCAATCCTATGAACAGCTGAAGGCCTGGGAGGAGATTGTGATCAGCTCCGATGACGAAGTGGCACTGTTGGAACAAATTACAGTGCCAAGAACACCGGTGTCGGGTACCTCGAGGGCGAAGGACACGAGGTGAGCCGGTGGCTCGAAGGGAAAATTCTAGAGTCTTGAGTCTTGAGAGGGAGGAGGCTCGAGGGTGAGCTCGGATGAAATCCGGGTTCACGAAAAAGAAATTTTAGACGAATAAGATATTGTTATTAATATGATGGATCTATTATATAAATCAAAATGATGCATGACAATTTCCTGACTGAATAGGACAAAAGAAATTTTAAAATTACCAGCTTAAAAAGCGGGGATTCATGGGTGCAGGTGTGTGCAGATTTTGATTGCTGCTAAGCGATAGTGTGAAAATTTTATATGGTTGTGAATTTTGGAAGGTAGATAAACTTAAGTCCGATGCAAACTTCTGTAAATGACCACTGGCACTGTATCTTGAGCAACACTCGGTTCTCTGGGACTCACTGGCAGATGACAACACGCGATGAGGACATCGATCTCGAGTCCGGGGAGTATGTGCCAGTCGGTCATGTCTGGTTTGACCTTGAGAAACACGTAATTTTGGAGTGAAGTTTTAATTTTAAAAATTTCAAATGGAGCCTGTCATGCTCAGTTTTCTCGAACCAACTGAAAACAAAAAGTGAAAAATCAGAACGACCGAATTAACAATTGCGGGAAACTACTCAAGAAAAAGGCAGGAAATTGCTATTCGCAATTTCTTGATACAAAATAATAAGAGAGTAGAGCTGTCTTATCCCGAAAACAGGAGAATAGAACACAGACTTGAGAAAGGACGATTATTCGAACGGAACAGAGTGAACATTCAATGGAAGAGAGGACAACTCAAGTGTCCCGATGGTTCATGCAGAAACTTTGATTCTTGAGACAGAACTTACTTCTGTTGTTAAAACTAATTAGAATCAAACTTATTTAGTTATATTATTTGATTCTCGAGCTGCTCATCTTTTAATTACTCCTCATACTCAAGCGCATCGACATTTGAATTCTCAATTTAAATTTCTCGAGTGTATTTTATGATAGTTATGTTGAGATAAGGCGAGTTTTAGGTTGATCCATCTGAAATGGATCAAAGTTCCACTGTCCAATAAAAAGTAACTAAGCGGATTGTTCCGACACGGTTTTTAACGGCGTTCATGTATTTTGGGCATCTAGAGACCTAAGTATGGGGACGTTCCTAATTCTAGAGTGGGGGGATATTTTAGTAGTAGCCTTTAAGCTGTAACGGGTCGTAGTCTCATGTCACAAACGAACCGAATTGGCTCCGACTGATTTGAGGTAGAAAAACACAAGAGATAGTGTCCCTGACTCTTGAGCCAGTGGTTATAGGGCCTATTTTTCTTAAGCCTCATGTGTGACTGCAGTAGACGAATGTTACATCACTTGCGACATGAGACTAAAACCCGTTACAGCTTAAAGGCCACTACCAAAATACCCCCCCACTCTAGAAAATAAGAACGTCCCCATACTTAGGTCTCAAAATACCCAAAATACACGAACGCCGTTAAAAACAGGGTCGGAACAATCCGTTAAGTTACTTTTTATTGGACAGTGGAACTTTGATGCTGTGACATTCGACCAGAATGGAAAAAATGCAATCTCTGCAGATTTCGAATTTTTAGCAGTGAACCTTCCGAGTTAGTGATTTTGAAGGATTAACGACGTTATTCGGATGATTAGTAGAACGGTGAAGGACAAGATATTCTAGTCTTTTGAAATTTTAAATTTTCGAAGTGATGACGTAACATTTCTGAGAAACGTCAGAAACGGCCATTTTGGCAGAAGAGCTAAAAAGAAACAGAACAACATTAGTAGCGATTGCGAGAAGAACGGAAATTGTGGTTAAGAAACGAGAACGTTCCGAGTTGCAACTATTGTGTCGCTACAATATTTGCAAGGCCGTTGCGAACAACGGTGAAGGGTGGAAGACAGCCTTCCGGGTTACGGAGAAGTCATGTTTAACGTGCTTGATTCAGTGGATTCAAGAATCCGGAAGGGTTTCGGGACTGAAACTTTTACCATTTTATATAAACTTTTAGCTTCCTGTCATGTCCTGAATTGAATTTAAATAACAACTGGATTCATTTTGATAAGGATGAGAAGCTAGGAGTTGGGGGAAAGGGTTGATCCATCTTCGATGGAGATGATCATTTTTATCTACTGAACAAAAACAATAATAATTCAATAAATAGTAGTAGCCCTGTTTTTAGGAGTGACCTCGTGGTCTGGGGATACTGAGACCCAGCCATGAGCTCACTATTTCTGCATGTATTTAAGTTAATTTGAGTGTTTTGACCGAAGGCGAAAGCAGTAACGTTTTCTGTCGACCCGATGTTAGAAAAGACCACCGAAAGTACTGGCTTGGTAGAGACGGTGAAAAGCATATAAAGCTCTGTTTAGACGTTAGCCAGTCGTATTAGGGTTAGTTTTATTTTCCGTCGATATGTATCTTCCGGGCGAATGTTACATACATGTTTTTATGGCGCTCCTGGGTGGTATTCTTTTTTAACATCATGGCCGGCAGAACCGTTAACGAGCACTCCGCGCCGAGCGGATTCTCACATTAACGCCCTTAGTAGGCCTAAACCGCCGGGGCGGAAGGGTAGTTCGGAACGCGGAAGCCTTCCGGATTACCGTGAATAGCTTTTTAACCTAGTTAAGACCGAAAATTCACGAACCAGGAAGGGTGGGGGGATTCGCGGTCCCGTCATCTCCTGAATGGTTTGTGACCAAAAACACTTAAAGATATATATAAAACCAAACAAAAAGTAGTATAGTACCGAAGAAAAACAAAAAACATAAAAAATAACCGAAAAAACCAAAAACAGTAAAAAAAGTAAAAAAATCAGTAGAAATCATCCCCCCAGACAAGATGTGATCCGACCCTCCCGTTTGTTGTTGATAGATATATTGTTGTTACAGGCATTTATATCAGTCAGGATTGTTACGATCAGTTGTGTAGCTCGTTTGTGAGGCTTCTACTGTAGGGTTATTTGAGCATTTAAGCAAGTTAATGATAAATTGCGCTCAATCCGGAAGGGTCAGCTGATTTGCGCTCAATTCGGAAGGGTCTTGGGAGAAGACTGATCCGGCAAGCAGTACAAGGAGCAACAAGAAGGGGCTCAACGACAACAACAATCGACTGTTGGGTATCGTTAACAAGTTTTGTATCCCTTTTGGTACAAAAATTAAGATAGTAATCTGTGGGGGGCTCGACAGTGCTGCACTGTAGTGACCCTTCACCGAACTGCGAATATCCGAGTTGAGCACCTTAATTCGGATATTAAACAAACCCGGAGGGGTATACTATTACTAATATTATTACTAGTATAGCCTATATTAATACTCTTATACCGTTTTTCAGTGAAAAACACAGAAAGCAGACCGGTTTTTAGGGTCAAAATAGCGATATTTTGATCCCCCACAAATCGCGATTTTTGAGATATCGATATTTTTTGAAACGGAAAAAAGCGCTAAAGTAGTGTGTTACATCGTAACTGCACTACTATAATAGATAGAACCGGTTAAGTTTAGTTCAGAAGTAGTTGGAACTGTTTTGGTACTGAAAACCGAAATTTCGTGATTTTTGAGAAAACGAAACACTATAAATTCAGAAAATTTTTTGAAGTTTTTGAGTTACAACCGTAAAAATAGTTGTTCGGACAACGTCCACTAGTGAATCTACAAGTTTTAAAACCCGCTACCCGAAAGCCTTCCGGGTTGCAGAGAAATCGAACTTAACGTGTTTGATTTGGTGGATTCATCAATCCGGAGGGGTACAGGTAGCATAGTTTTTCGCAAATTTTTTCAACTAAAGCGTTTTAGATCGGGTCTTTTGCATTGAACTAGAAAAGTATAGGCCTTTTGAGCTCGGATCAATAATTTTTAAGTCGAAAGGACCAGATTTGCGGAAAAAGTTAGGCGGAACCTATAAGAGAGAAATTTCTTGACTTTAGAAAAAAGACGTTTTGGTTAATAACTTTGGAACTACTGGGCATATCCAGTTGATCTTGGTACCAATAGATCAGAAATTAGCTGAGCTTACTGATAGGGACAAAAGTTTTTCGGAAAAGTAAGCGTGAAAATTTTTGAGATTGTTTCTAGCAAATTCACCAATTTAGGAAGGTGGACCCTTCACGTTTTGTAAACTTCTTTTAGAAAAGCCTACCAAAAGGTAATAGCGGTTGAATAAAGTAACTTTAGGCTGTTCTAGGCGAAAAGGGAAGGCTAAAGGCACAGCAGAACCTTAATCGAGCCGAAGTTAGGCGAGCGATAAGACCCTTCACCGATAGTGTGAATTGTCAAATAAGAGGCTTAACTTCAATCCGGAAGGGTCTAGGAAAACATTACATACCCTTCCTAGTTAATCTAAAAAGCAAAATAGCATCGGAAAACGTATCCGGAGGGGTATAGGTTGAAAGAAGGAGATCTCCGAAAAGCTACTTTTACAAAACCGGAGGGGTCAAAATTTTTTTCAAATTAGGAGGGGTCCGAATCCGGAGGGGTCTTATAGTTGCTAATTCGGAGGGGTCCAAATCCGGAGGGGTCTTATATTAACTAACTCAGAGGGGTCCCAATCCGGAGGGGTCTAGATTTTGTTAGTCCGGAAGGTTTCTATTTGTGCCAATCCGGAGGGGTATTATTTTATTAAAGGACTTAGGTAGACGGAAGAAAGACTAAAGTGAGAGGTATTAGGTTATTAGCAGACAGGCTAGGAATCAGTGACTGCACTGGTAACTTGCCTTTCAATAAGAACCAGACCAAAACAAAACAGGTCCGAACTCGGATATTCGCGACACTAAGTCTAAACTAAAAAGAGCGTGATTCATTGGTGTGGATTGTAACATAATAAGTTTTTGTGAAAAGTGACTGCCCTGAGGATTTTAGTAGGTCTAGCTCGGGCATTCCGAAGGCAGCTAGGTAACACAGTACTCGGTGGGTGCAATAGACGCCCACTTGAGAAAATTACTGCCTTCAAAGTTTTGTCTGTTTGGTGCAGCACCGAGCAGGGAAAGCTTTTTCTTTAAAAGACAAGTTCGACTATTGTACTGCGACCGACTAAAAGTACATTACACATACGTTTTTTCGTAGAGGTATTCAGATTCTGTCATTATATAATATTTTTTGTTATTGATTTTAAATCTACATAAACTGTGCTTGATTGGGTAGTGAGTACACTATCTTTTAAATTGACTCTTAACATCATAATGTGCTAGTTCTCAAATCATACGACCGATAATCGGTTAGTGTGAATAAATTTTATACAAACTGTACTCTGATAACATACAGGGATTCGTGGTCACTATTTAATAGAATCTTGTGAAATTTATTGTGTTGTGTCATTATTATTGGTAATCAAAATATAAGGTCACTAGCAATCGAATTAAGTGTATATGCATTAAGAGGTGACAGATAGAGTATGAGCCTAGACAAGTCAAGGATACCTAAACGAGGTAATAGCTCTAGAAAATTCATACCTGAGAAGCAAAGAAAACCGATGACCGATCCTTTTGTGGATTGGATCAAACGAGCCCGGACCGACAAAAGGGAGACGGTTTCAGGCAAAATGGTTGAAACAAGGAGTCAGAAGACCTCAGAAGAGCAAAAAGAACTGTTAGAAGTGGAGGTCAGTACGGACCATGCCATGAACGACGACCAGGAAGTACATGGACTGGAAGGGAGAAGCAGAAGGCTGGCGAGTGAATCTACTCCGGTAGAACAAGGCCATGGTTTTGCCACTTCCACCGGGACATTGGATCGAGAGGAGATGTCGGAACTGTCCGACATCTCAACTGAAATAGCGGCAACTAGAAGATCTCCGACAGACAACACTATGATGGCAGGCGGAATTGAGAAACAAACAACGTCGTCATGGTTCTCAGAAAGAATGAGGAACACCGTAGGAAACATCTTTCCATTCACCATGGGAGGGGGCGCAGGAAATGAAGGTGAATCCCAGGAGGAGGAGGACAAAGAAGAGCGAGGGGACTTTGGGTCTCAAGTCAGCCTCAATAGTTCGACCCAGGAGAATGAGGCATATGTCGGAAGAGAGACTGGAACCATGGACAAATTTGGTGTGGTGACAACGATAAGCAAAGAGGCAAACACACCGGGCCAGTCGAGAGGCTTCGCGATTATGACAAATTCAGAGCCGCAAACTGGAGAAAGTAGAAACAGAGGGCTAGGCAACGCATTGGCGAAACCCGAGGTGGATAATGAAAAGACGTCGAGGCAGAGAGTCAAGGCCCGGATCTCGACCAGCACGAAGCTACCTGGGACCGACAGGATTACACCGCCACTAGTGACGCCCCTCGTGGATAACGGAGCAGCACAAGAAGAAGCCTTAAACAACATAGTGGACAGTTTAGGAGAACAAAATGAACAGATGTCCATAAGAATGAGTGAACTAGAAAGGGCAGTTCACATTGAAAGAGAAAGTCTGCGGGAAGAAATAAACCGCAATAGACAAGAAGTTGGCAGGAGCGAAAAACGCTTGGAAGAAAGAACAGACGAGCATATGGCGAAGAACTTGTCGCGAATGACAAGAGAAGCGGATCAGCGAGAGTTACGCTTAAGAGACGACATGGAGAAGTTAAGAGTGCAGCAAGAGCAGTCTCTTGGGACTCTTGACACAAAGATAGACGCGATGATGGAGAGGCGAACTCAGGCTATCATGGATAGGTTGGACGGGCTACTAAGCAGCAAGAGTGGACCAAAAGAAGGAAAACCGAACTCGGGAGGTCCCAGCAGGGAGCCGAGGGTGAACTTCAATGAACATCAAAAGAGGAAGACGTATGGATCCACTAGATGCAGCGGTAGTTCATCAGGCTATGCCACAAGGGGTAATGGAACATGGGGCCCGAACAGTAGAGCAAGTTCAACGGGGAACAGACAGACCTCTAATGAACGACCAACGCGAGGCACACATGCGACTAGGAGAAGTGATTCCGGTAACAGGGGGCATGCGAGCCCGGGGAGGAGTCATGTGGGCCAAGCGGGAAACACTCACGGCGATTCGGATTGCAGGGATGCACCGCATACAGAGCCTTTGACGAGGTGTGAGGACCCTCAGGCGGGACACTCAAGGGATGCTACGGCAATGGCCACAGCATTTGAACCCCTAAACAGGTCTTTGGAGACATTCCTTACAAGGTTATCCAGAACCAATGAACGCAGTGAGAAGTCCAGAAGAGTCTTTAAGAAACCAAGATGCTATAAAGATGAATCTGATGGCTGTATTGATACCTGGATAGAGGTAATGAAGCTGCATTTCGAGGAAGAGGACTTGTCGGAGAGACAGGAATGCAGTGCGCTCACCAGCAACTTGGAAGGGACAGCCCTGAACTGTGTCATGGCCAAGAAGCAATATCAGCGTGACACAGCTGAGAAAATCTTCAAAATCTTGTTGAAACGTTTCGGATCAGGGGTGCAGGGGCACCAAGCAATGATGCGCTTCGAGAAACGGAGGCAACGAGAAGATGAAACGATAGACAAGTTTCTCGATGACTTGGAAATGCTGAGAAGACGCAGCCAACCGGATGAGTCAAACCGAAGGATGAACCTGGCCGTAGCCTCAAAATTCATCGATGGTGTGAAGAATGATGAACTTCGAACGATGCTAGCAACGCATTACACACCACTATCAACCAATGCGCCAACACCAGAGGAGTTGAGGCTCAAGTCAAAAGAGTATCTTTTGTTGAAACCTCCTTCGAGATCTGGATACTACAAGAAAAAATTAGGCAATTTTAACAACGGACCAGCAAACCAAGGGAACAACTGGTACAAACCGAGGGATGATATGGACAAGAGACGCTCTTGTGCCAATTGCAGTTCAACGGACCATCATGTGTCAGCATGCCCAACTTACAAACAAGGCATGAAAGCAATAGGCTTTAGCCTCGAGGACGAAGATGCGTCAGAATTGGACCATGAGGATTTCATGAGAGGAGTAATTGCAAAATTCGGCCCGAGGTGTTTCTTTTGCAACTTGGAAGGTCATTATAAATCAGATTGTCCGCAATTCTGGGATGCAGTGGCAGACATCAAGCATCCAAGACAAGAAGAAGCTTTGCCAGGAGTGAAAGCCAGCAAGGCTCGCCTTTTGAGTGAAGCGGAGGCACGCAGAAAGGATAAACCTCAAGAGCTGGCGGCAAAGAAAAAGCAAGCGGTAACAGAGGAGACACGTGAACCGGA
This sequence comes from Symsagittifera roscoffensis, assembly GCF_963678635.1. NCBI lineage: Eukaryota > Metazoa > Xenacoelomorpha > Acoela > Convolutidae > Symsagittifera > Symsagittifera roscoffensis. Next base: position 47,394,541 of record NC_087064.1, on the reverse strand, counting down.
ACCAGCAACTGCGGCTGATGACTTCAAGATCGATTATAGGGCAGCCGCGAGGGACGCTCTAAATAGAGTGCAGCAGGAACTGGTGACAAAAGAGATCGAACAAAAAGTGAAACTTGAACTGGAGAATGAGAAACTTCAGGAGCAACTGAATACCTTCGAAGCAACGGAGTTCGAAGAAACTAAAGCACCAAGCAGTTTGAGCATGAAACTAAATGTGATCTCCGGTCAGAGGTTCGGCATGGTGCCGCAAGGAAGCAAGATACAGTCGATAATTTCAGTGGCTGGACACCAGGTGATCAGAAATCTGAGTGAACCATCCGAGTTCACTTTGATGCATTTGGACACATATGCAGATTATCTGAGGCAGGTGGAGCCACGCACCGAGTCGAGAGCTGTGTGAGCACTACTAACGACGGGTGGCCCTCGCATGAAGAAACTTCATGGACGCTACTTAGTGGTCTATGGGCCGTATCAAGTGATGCTGAACGTGGATGGAATCAGTATCTACACCAGGACTTATGTAACAACAGATGATGACCAAATCGGGCAGATCTATTTGGGTGAGGAGGAGCTCAAAGTCCGCAGGATAGGCCATGACGCCATGATGGAACAAGACGCAGTACACATTGGGTATGAAGCAGATGTGACCGCACATCTGCTCGACACCAACGGAACAAAGATCGGAGTCACAGGGCTTCTGGCCACAGGAGCGGTAGTGAGTGTGATGCCGATAAAAACTTGGGAAAGAATGGGCTTCACGCGGGAAGATCTAATTCCAACGAATCTCCGACTGGCCGCCGCCAATAGAGGAGCTATTTACGTAGCCGGAAGAACACCAATAACGGTCCTCCGCATGGGAGGACGGGATTTTTGGATGAGCTTCCTGGTGGTAGAGAATTTGGACGACGCCGACCAATTCATCTTGGGCAGAGATTTTTTCAGGAATTTTGACGTGATGATTGACTTGAACAACGGTCTGATACGGATTAGAAACCCGGACTGGAAGTATGTTAAGAAACCAATTAATAGGATAATAACAGACGAAAACAAGGTACCAATTTTTTTGGATAGAAAAGTAAAACTACAACAAGGACAAACTGTAGTAGCAATTTTTAGATTGAGAAATTTGAATTCGTTAAGTGATAGTAAACAGGTTTGTTTAGTACCGAATCCAAATAGTCAGAGTTCGGTGATTTTAGGCCGGAGCTTCTCGGTAACGCGAAACGGACTGTGTGTCAGTGTGTTGTTGAACACACTGGACACCACGGTTTCAATCCAGCGTGGAAAGAAGCTTGGCTACGCTTTGCCGACGAGAACCGACTATGAGGAGACACAAAACTTGAAGAAACATAGTGTGAACGACTGTCCTTATCATGCCAATAAAGATAAAATTTTAAAGAGGATTAATGAATTAAAATCTATTCATAAATTGTTTTCAATGAAATCCGAAACGGACGACGGCTTATCAAGCTGCTCGAATTTTCCGGAACGCCCCTCGTCATATGAACTAGAATCTGACAAACCGGTTTTGCCAGATATAGAACATTTAAAAGGGAAAATAGGTGAGGGAGATTTCGAAAAATTGCGGGACCTCCTAAATCGGAACGCAGATGTATTTTCAAAACACAAGGCGGATATCGGTTGCTGTAATTTCGTCGAACACGAAATCGAACTAGAAGAGGGCGCCGTTCCCCATAGGAAAGGCGCAAGGCGAATGACACCACACAAATCGGAAGCGGGCCGAGCGGAAATAGAAATGCTGCTTGAATACGACATGATAGAACCCTCGAACTCGCCATGGGCTTGCGGGGTACTAATGGCGAAAAAGAAAGGTTGCAGCTTAGATTTTGTTGCGACTTTCGTTACTTGAACGCGGTAACGATAAAAGATGCGTACCCGATACCGCGAATAGACGAGAGCCTATCTAAGCTTGGCGATGCCAAGTTCTTCACCACATTGGACTTAGGTTCTGCCTTCTGGCAGGTCCCTCTGCGGAAGAAGGACAGCGAGAAAACTGGATTCGCGTGCGAATTGGGATTGTACCAGTAGAAGAGGATGCCCTTCGGCTTGTGCAATGCAACGGCCACTTTTCAAAGACTGATGGCTCAGGCTTTGACGAGAGTGACCAAGAAGTACGGGAATCTCGTGATGTGTTACGTGGATGACGTAGTCATAGCGACACCGACCCGGGAAGACCACATTGATCGGCTCGATGAGGTCTTTGGATGCATGAAAAGAGCAGGATTGAAGTGCAAACCATCGAAATGTGAAATCCTTAGGGATTCCATAAAGTACCTGGGAAGAATGGTGGATAGGCATGGTGTGAGGCCGGACCCGGAAGCAGTAGAGGCTGTGTTGACATGGAAGGCTCCGAGAACGGACACACAGCTAATGAGCTTCCTAGGGTTTGACAATTACTACCGGGAATTCATAAAAGGATATGCGGACAAGGTGTACCCGATGCAGAAGCTGATGCGCAACAAGGGGAAAAAGTTCGAATGGAACGATGAGGCACAGGTTGCTTTCGAGAACACAAAGCGGGAACTGTGCGAAGCGCCAGTGCTAGGCATGCCTACAGAAAAGGGCATGTATGTTCTTGACACAGACGCATCGGTGGTGGCCATCTCAGGAATCTTGCATCAAGAGCAAGAATGGAACGGAAGAACAATTCTCCGTCCCATTGCATACGGCAGCAAGGTCTTGAGTGACACAGAGAAGAAATACGGCGCACCAAGAGCAGAAATGTTTGCAGTAGTCACCTTCGTGGAAAAGTACCGTGCATACTTGGGGAGCGCTCCCTTCAAGTTACGCGTGGACAACAGAGCGTTATCCTGGTTGAAGCCCTACTCGATGGATCAGAGTTATATTGGTAGATGGATAGTCAGATTGGATGGCTACCATATGATAATCGAACATAGGATGCGTGATAAACACCAGAATGCTGACAGCCTCAGCAAGAAAACTGAGTTCTATGAAAGATTGGAGCAGAAGCATGCCAATCAGGCGGAAACAAAGGAGGGATTCTCGTTTCTGGACAAAGAAACTTATGAAGCGCTTCCCTTAACGAGATGGTTGGATAAGTCTGGACATCCAAATCCAGGGCATCCTGAGTTACCTGTAGAGAAAGCAGCCGAGATAAAAATCCTATCCAGGGAGGACCCGGTCCCCTTGGATTTGTTGCTGCGCTCGAATCTGGTCCAGCAAGAACTCTCTCGCATGAACATAAACAGCCTCTCATTATTGGATAGAACGTTGCACGTCACACCGCAAGTGATGCGGATGCTGGGTGGATTGTTAGAAAGAAAAGTGACCAGAGATTACCCCGAGTGGACAGCAGCAGTGGCATCGCTAACAGTCAGTGAGAATGTGAAGATCATGCCGTCCAGACGACAGCACGAAGAGAACGAGAGGGATTGTAGGACAATATTTCAGCAACTAGTATCCTCAATACCCCACGAGATTTTAACCAGTACTTCTTACGGACAGAAAGAACAGGGGAGCAGCAAGCGAAAGAAAACCGTCACCTTTGTGGACCAGGATAAGGAAGGTGAAAAGTTAGAACAAAATCCGCTGCAAGACTATTTGTCCGGGGAGACGAATGATGAGAAAAACCAGCGATCACAAGATCAACACCCGGGAATAGAAAGTTTGTCCGGGGAGTCTGAGATAGACGAGAAAATTCCTGATGAGAAACATGACCTAGAGAACAAGGTTTTGTCCGGGGAGTTCAGATGGATGCGAAGAAGGCACAGACATGATCTGGAGGAGCGTGCAGTCTCCAGCACAACCTCTTCGACGGATGACGATTCCCGAAACTCAGGAATGGACACCTATTCAGACAGGAACTCGAACTCGGGATCAGAACTGTCAGAACTAGCGATACACACACTACTAGTGGAAACTCGGGCAAGGGACCTGGACAGAGAGGTGTACCAGGATCCTGACAGCGATCGCTACTTTATACCAAGCGAAAGAGTCTTTGACAACGCAGCGGATGACTTGGAGACAATAGCGGTATCGAAGCGTTCGATAAGTCTGTTGCCGCAGAAAGAGGTAGTCAGGACTGATCTTCAGCCGTTTAAAAAAGAAACACAGCCGTTGGCGAAGATTTGGTGCGTTAAGATGGAAGAAGACACACACCAGCCCAACGAGCTGAATAGTCAGATGAGGGTCATGAAGACGTACTTGAAGGCAAGATACAGACTCTCGGATCTTCTAAGGACGCAGAGAAATGATCGCATGACAAGCAACCTGAAAAGGTGGATCGAGAATGGTTCTCCGGATAAAGGAGATCTCGAGGAAGATAGTTATCGCATCCTGAGACAGTACTTCATGCAGAAGGAAGGGAGGTTATATTTGAACAAGGACGGGATTGTGGCTTGCAAAAGAAGGGAGGAAGACAGAGTCCTATACAAGTATAACGCGATAGTGTTACCGCAACTCTATCAGACAGAGCTATTATTCAGGTCACATGATCAGATGGGCCATCAGGGGATCGACAAGGTATATCAGAGGATCCTGAAGCGCTTTGAGTGGCCTGGGATGAAAAAGGCATGCGAGAAGTGGGTAACAGCATGTCTGTCATGCCAACAGGTCAAGGATCCAAGGAAGTTGCGATTTCATTTACAATCGATCGAGTCGTCTGATTTCAACGAGGTGGTGCAGATAGATCACCAAACGATATGCATGACAGACAATGGTTATAATCAGGTGCTGGTCATGATAGATCATTTTACGAAGTATGCAGAGGCCGTGCCCTGCATAACTGCCTCGGCGGAAGAGACATGCGACCACCTGATCAATACGTGGATAGCAAGACATGGTTGTCCGATGACGTTTCAATCGGATAATGGACCAAACAGCTTTCGTAGGAGAGCTTACGAAAGAGCTTATGAGACGCTCACAGGTCGCTCAAGCTCATTCCACGACATACCACCCTCAGACGAATGGCTTAGTGGAAAGACAGAATAGGACGTTAGTGTCGATGCTGAGAGTATATTGTTCCAGGTACATGACCGATTGGGACAGATACCTTCCACAGGTGATGGGAGCATATAACAGCACGCAACACTCCACCACCGGAGTCAGTCCACACATGATGCTAACTGGACACGAAAAGTCTTTACCCTTAACCTTCTTCTACCCAGAGTAAGAGGGAAAGAAAACGTCCCCACAGGTCTACGTGAGGGATGGGATCAGACGCCAACAGGAGTTGAACGATTTGTGTAGACGAAATACTCAGCAAGTACAGGCAAGGCGGAGGAAAAGATTTGACAAGAAAGCAGCCGGTGCAAAGGCTTACTCGGCAGGAGACTACGTATGGGTATTTCAGAACGCTATACCACCGAAAGGGACAAAAAAGCTCCTAAAAAAATGGAGGGGACCCTTCATGATTACAGAGGTGCACCAGGAGGGACGCTTTTATAGACTGAGTACTGGCCGAGCCGCCCACTACGAGAACATCAAGCCACACAATCCATCGACAGAAGACTGGTGCATACCTGCAGACATGGAAGAAGGGGATTATCTAATGATGGATCCTGCTTGTGAGGTCAATGAAAAGGGCACCAGGGAGAAGAACGATGGAAACGAAGTCGTAGAGGAAGGTACGGATACACCGCTGGACCTGGATCCAAACGAGGACATCGAAGCGGACGATGAAACCTTACCCTACGCAGAGGAAGATTGGCAGGATCCCGAACAGACAGAAGTTCCCAAGGACTTGGAACCGGATCATCCGTTCACGATACAGACTCGTCAGAAGGACGGGACGAGACCAAGAAAGAAATACAATCCTTACGGTGACGACATTGTAGTGGATAGGATAGATCTGAAGAAGATAGTGGAGGAAGTAGTGGGTCTAGAGGAAATAACTGTGTCACAAGACATTGACATAGTCGATGATCACGACGATGAGTGGGTTGACGACTGGTCGAAACCCGAGGTAGAATTCGACGACGAGCAACAGCAGTCATATGAACAAGACTTGACGAACCTGCGTGTCTTAGAGTGGCTGAATGAAACGACCTCGGATCCTTCAAGACGTAGATCGTGAAAGCATGAAATACATCAAGACCGAACGAGATGATCCTTCCTGGGCTGCCCAGGAAGAACAACTACTCATTCCAGCTTCTAACCTCGACTTGATACCCGGTATGCGATCGACGGGGACGTCGATGGATATTTTTGTCCGAGGAGTGGGGGTAAGACTTACCCACACTGAAAACTTGATAATAAAAAAACTAAGAGTAGCAAGAGAAACAGGAGACTTAGAAGCAGAAACAGGCGAAGAACCCAAGAAACCTGACATAGGCAGGGTAGTTTGAGTCATATTTTAACCAAATGAATATTCAAGTAACATAATACTAACAGACAGTGATTTCATACTCACAAACAGAAGATGTGCGATAGCAATCACAGCAGACATGAGTTTTAGGACAGCGTTAGCGGCAGACTTTAGGAGAGAATACAAAAACGTGAAATTCCTTTGGAAGCAAAGACCAGGGATAGGGGGCGTAGCGGCCTTACCTCCGGCGGCGTCGCAGATACCGGGAAAATACCTATGCTTCTTGGTAACGAGAGCGACGGAGAAGCAGCACTTGGACCCAGAGAACCTAGTCTTGTCCTTGACGAGGCTGAGGGACTTCCTCGTGGAAATGGACGTGAACGAGCTCTCGCTTCCAGTGTACGATCCAAACAGAGGAAGACTGCATCCTCGGGAATTGTACGCGCTTGTACACGTGATATTCTCTGATACGAACATAAAAGTATATCTACATAAGAAATATTACTTAAGTATAGGCTGAGTGACGTGCGAGAGGGTGTTAGGCCAAAGACTGAGTTGTATGTAATATGTGTTATGTTATGTTATGTTATGTTATGTTATGTGTTAGGTGATTACGATCATGGGTAAGTAGGGGTTAGTGACCATGAACGACGATCTTAGGAATAGATCCAAAGTTTGGACTGTCCAATCTTAGGTCGAATTCCAAAGTTTTAGAGACCGATTGATTTTAATAAATTTTAGGATAAATATCTTTTTATCTGGACTGTTTTTAAGTAATTTTTAACGATATATGTTGAGGTGAGACTGACAAGTGTGATATTTGTGACTTCTTTTCTAAATCTTGATTGATCATTTAATTACTCACTTGAGTCAAAACCTTGGAATCGAATCGAATCAAATCAAATTTGAAGAACAGTATGGACAATTTCAACTTGGATGAGTTGATGGACCTGGCAGAGACATATGTAGGACCGATGATAGATGCGATCTATCTTCGGCTGATCGATCGAGACTTCGCTCTGGAGGACCCAAAGGTAGTCATGTTGCTGACCGCCCTGATCAACATCTTGGGGCATGACAACCGTGGGGACCGCCCCACGGAAGTCCTGTTGATGGCAGCATATGGAGAAAGGGGATTACTAGACCACCCGAACATGAGAGTGATGAGGTGGAGAAACGGGGCTCTCTCAGGGAGTGACTTGGCGAATGAGCCTGGATTGGGAAGTTCTAGGACTTACCAACCAGGTGAGATGCCTATGCCCTCCAAGCCCAAACCTGGGCTGACGAGAATGCATCAGGAGATGAGCAGCGAGGCGGCTTCGTCTGGTTCACCACTGAGAGCAGCTGTGCCACCAAAAAGGGCGAAAGTAGGACAGAAGGTTCAGACGAACCAAACCATGCAAGATCTGGATGAGATGAAGGATGAACTGGAAAGTACGAAGAAGGAGCTGGACGAGATGACCAAAAGTATGCTCCAGATGGAGGAAGATCGAGACATGTGGAGAAAGTTGTTCGAAGACTGCAACAAAAAGCAGGGTCAAGAAATTGAGCGCTTGAGGCAGGACTACAAAGAGCGATCGGAACAGATGGCGTTGACAACGGCCGTGGAGAAAGTGATACCTGCAAGGAATATTCCTCGTGGGCAGTCCCCGATGGAGCTCTTGACGCCTCGAGAAATGAGTCAAACAATAGAGACACGGCTCCCGACAGAGACAAATCGAGTAACAATCCCGGATCCTAGTGACACCTTGGGTGACCCCGTCGTGGAACAGACAGTGAGGAAGCTGATAGAGACAGCTGGACGACTGGTCGCTAACAAGAATGCGCCAGGTTCCGGGGTGACTGCACCCTATGGAACGATTGACGACACGGGCAGAGTGCGACTCTCCCAGACCGTGATCAGACAGGGGATAAGTGACGTGACACCACTCATGGGGAGCTCGAGGGCCCCAGAGAGAAGAATACGGAAGATGCCAGCGAAGAAATTGTCTCGCATAATAGACGTGCAAAAGAATAATCAATTGAAATATAATTTCACGGGAGTTCCGGAGACAGATCCGAGGGCCTGCTTCAATCGAGCGACTTGGAGCCCGGCAGTAAACCTGCAGCAACCACCACTCGGGACATCTCATCTGATACTGGGAGACAGCTTGGTCAGAGTGCTGTCGAATTTGAGGACCTCGTGGGTCACCACGGCGATGGCCTTTGGAGGCGCGCCGATAGCCCAGTTATATCGAATGGCGGAACTGATGAATCCAGGGAGGATCCCCAATGTGATGATCTTAGTTGGGACTATTGACATCTCCAGAGGTTCAGATGAGCAGGAAGCACTATGGGAGTCAATGATGGTGTGTTTGTTTACTACCCTCTGGCAGAAATTCAATTGCGCGGTACTGACCGTTTGCACTGTGCCAATGAATACGAGAAGCCTGACAGCATCAGGAAGAAGGCAAAACGAGGGAGTCTTCAGGTGGAATAACATCTTGAGGAACCTCGCAAGTCGGAACGCCGGAAGAATGATCCTCATGGACAGCGAACATGAGTTGAGAGCTATGGATCAGGCCAGACTGACCACGGACGGCATCCACTTCGACAGTATTGAAGGACAAGCTTGGTTGAATCGAGTCTTCCAAGAGCGGTTGGACGAGCTGGAAGCAGAACTCTTTGACACAGGAGTGCTGAAGGAAGAAGGAACAGTGGGTGACGCGGTGATTACCACCTTTGTGCCTCCTAGCCTGGAAACACGCTTGGGTACGGTCCCGGCCGTCACGAACTACAGGCAACAAAGTTCCAGCGAACCAGGTCAAAGGACAGACGTACAGGATCGTTTAGGAGAAGCGCCGATGAGGAGGACCATCCATCCTAGGAGAAGAATAGTACCAGTCAACCCAATCGAAGAGACAGCCGGCACGTCTAGATCGGACACTAGATCGGAGACGACAAGTAACAGTCGAGAGGAGAGACGTCCGAGCAGAGGCTCGTTGATGTGGTCAAGACCCATACCGTCTCCCTGGCATGTATACAAAGACGAGCTAATGAAGCTGGATCTCCACAGGGTAAGCTTCATTGAAGATGCAAGGAGGATGCTGAATGGAGCGACGCTGTCCGTCAGCAGATTGTACTCGATAACCGGCATAGACTGGTTGATAGCCGCTAGCATAAATTTCAGCTCCACCTCGGCCTTGAGATTTGCTGACCTAGAGGGACTGCCCTCTAACAACACGATGGGACCAGTGAACGCGAGACCATTGTAAGACGTGAGGTTGAATCATGACGAAGGGAATCGAGAAGAGAGACCTGGAAGATTTCTAGTGACAAGGGCACCGATCGGACAACATGTGAAGATGTTCAAGCAACTAAGCTCACCCCCTGGTCATGTGAAGGAGAGAATATACCCAAAACTAGTGAATCAAGATGGTGATGCCCAAAGATACGGCAGATTGAAAGCGATAAAGAAAGATGAGACCATCTTCGCCGCCTATGACAAAGCAGAAATGAGGAAGGCCAAGATTATGATAGTAGCGAATTCAGAGTTCGTGTACACCTCCAAATCTCTGTTTTGTCCGGACGTCATAATGTTGGCAGCGGTCGACCTGGACCTACTGCAATCGATATCTCTGGCTATAGGGGTACAAAGGCAGACGGACATGAGCCCAATTACGATTGTGTTTGCTGGCATCAATGACCATCTACACAGTAGAGGTTTTCTGAGCAGAATCAGAGATCCTACAACGGCAGAGAACGCTGTATGGCCCGCGATAAAAGATATCCTTGAGTCGATGGGTGAAGTGGTGGATGCGACGAAGGAGGGGTCGTTCACCAAAGTGACACCGAGAGTAGTATTCGCGTTGTCTCCGGGATATGCACATCTCCCGGATGGACTGAAAATTGTGTATGCGATTGTGACCTTACTTTCGGAAGGAAAATATGATGTGATCATATCAGCCCCGAATCGCATGATAGAGATGGAGAACCTGAGGCCACTCAAGGCTGAACTGCCTGCAGTGTGGTCAGATATCTCAAACGCGATGAGAGGATTCAAGGACCATGCGCTACACATGTTAGTGTTGGACGAGGTGCTGGGGTTGGAACTGTCCAATTTCAGTCGACAGCTCAAACTGAAACCAGGAGTAGACGACGACCATCGAGTGATCGCGGCGATGTCCAACGACTTATGGTTCCGAGCAATGGAAGTGGCAAGTGAAGACACAAGGAGGAAAAATTCACTAGAGACGAGAGCTCATTTGGAGGCGAAGGTTCTGAGAACCAAGCCGGAAGCCAACCAGTGGCTACACCTGAACCCTAGAGTAGCGGCATTGGGTGCAGACGCTTTTGATCACAAAGATACATGCCTACTTGTTGAAGGAGGTGAACCTGGCGGAAAATGCCGGAGAAAAGACCGCTGAATTTGTGAACAGAATGGGTCAGATTACTCTGTAAAACCTTCTGGACCCAGGAAGTGAAGGGCCAGGAGGGCTTTGAACGGACAGACAGCATGCTAGAAGGGTTGGGAGCCGGATGGACCGCGTCCTTCTTGGCAAAAGTTTACCCGAAAGTCTCGCACTACTTGATAAAAGAATTCCTCCAAGCAGTAGTGGAAGTGTCGATAGTGGAACTAATAGCCTTGTTCGTGACATTTGGAGCAGAGAGTTTCGTGAAAGAACCGGCGATACTGCTCACTGATGGAATCCAGAACCTGCTGCTAGACGGACTTCTGACATTGATTGCAATTACCCACGGAAACTTGGGAGGACTGATGAAACTGACACGTTGTCCAGAGCAGATGAGAAGAGAGAGAGTGAGAAACTTGGATATGAAGAAATCCACAGACTCGTGGAACAAGATAAGAGACCTGAGACACACTCTTATCCAGTATCTCTTACAACAAAATCGCTTTGGAACGGAAGAAGACGAGACGATTGAAAGAGAGGAAGATGTTAGACGACATGTTGGAGGCATGCCGCTGTTAACCGATCTGAGCTTGGCTATGAAAACCGATCCCTTGGCGCTGATCAGAGGAGTCACGGAGTTTGTGACGGTGATCTATGGACCAGCAGTCACGTTTGCGTTCCCTGACGTTAAAGTGGAAGCATATAGGAGGTCGGTGCTGCACCTGAACCTCATATCAGCAGTGGACGGTAGTACACTGAACTGGTGTGAGCAGCACACATTGCGGGAGCTCATGAGTGAAGATCTGTTGTTTACGAAAATATCGGAGCCAGAGATGACACTCATCAATTTTGACGACCACTTCCGTGATCGCATGGGAGAAGTAGAAAGAGGACACATTGAAGTGTTTCCGAAGCTTTGGAATCTGAGACCCTATGATAAAACGAATGGTGAAATAACCAGAGTGCCTCGTCTCACTGCAGCATATCACAAAGTGAGAGAAGAGACGAAGGACTGGGGTGATTACAAGAAGCTGCCGGAGGCAATCCCTGAATTCCCTCTGATAAGAAGGATGTTCCTCGGAGCAGTCTCCGTGGTACAAACTCCTAGATTGAGAGCATTCGAAACCAATGAAAGGAGAGTAGGGAATTTCGTGGGAACGATAGATCCATACTTTGTAGGGAGAAATGCCGCCGTGTTACAATATACACGATTTGCATATACGGATCAAGCAACGAGAAGGCGAATAAGCAACGCCGCGACTCCCAAGCCTGGGAAATTCGACGAGGAATGGACGGGATTAGGCTTAGCTTCGATGAGGATGAGAGGCAGGACCGAACTGCCTGAAGCCTCATTAATCCTGACTAGTGTGAAACAGGAGATGAAAGTGGGAGGAATATTGCAGACGAGAACCTTCCTAGCACCCTTCGGCTGTGAGGAAATCAAAGTGGTCCATGGAGAAGAAGAAGTTAGATCGGCCGGTACATTGCTCATGCCGAGATTCCCGGAAGAAGCCGACAATGATGGACAAGGACCCTCGAGCTCGAACAAGGATAAGTCAGAAGGAGATGACGGACAGGGAGGAAGCCGTCAAGCCGAAGAACCCATGCAACAAGATCAAGCTGGTGGGGAAGACGACAGGGCATCGACAGGAGGAACATCCAGCCTGGATTTCAATATCTTCAGTGATCTTGAGAACAATGCAGATACGTTGGAGACGACTGAGCCAGCGGATGAAGGCATCTCGACACTGGAGCCTCCGTCAGCCTTTATGGAAATGAAACGGAATTTGCCGGAGAGCAGCTCTCCTGGCAATTCAAGAAATAACGACCAGAGAATCCTCATGGAATCACCTAGGAGGAGAAGAATAGAGGCCTCAGCCAGAGTACCTTTCTTGGGAACGCTGCCCGAAGAAGAATGGGAAGTACATCACCGAGACCACGAGAGTAGGACGGGATGCAAATTGGACAGAGTGGCGTTTATGGAAGAAGTCTGGACCGTGGTTCAGAGCTATGGGACCCAGTCCATTCTGAAAACGGGTCTCAACCAACCCTTGATGAGGGAAGTCCTTGACAAGCTTGATGATTGTGAAGGGAGACTGAGTGAGTTGTTGATCGACTCGGCCACTGATGAAAGTGAAGCGAATTCTCCCATCAAGATGACACCGCAGGACGATAAAGGAGAGGTGGTGTATCTGTCAAGAACCAGGAGAGGGACGATGCGATCAAAAATGGTGATTGATAAAATCAATGCGTAGAAAATGAAGTTAGGCCGCAGAGTGATGCCGAGGAGAGTCGGAAAGACGAAGGTGGATTCGGAGATATCGATGAAAGCTGTTAACTCAGCGAAAAGGAAACGAGTCGAGGAGGTCATGGATTTGGGGCAAGGTGATTTTCAACTGCCTGGCACAGATAAAATGTTAACTGATATAGCGATGGTGCCACCCATTTTCATGGCGGGGATAAAGTCAACAGGTTATAAATCCAAAAGGAGTGACCGCACTCTGACTGGAGCAACCTTAGAAATGGAAATACTCAGCCAATGTGGAGAGAGCGAAATGAAAGACTTTAAGCCATCTCCCATGAATCACGGAAAGGGAAGTGTCGCAGGACAACTAATACCAGTGGAATATAACCGACTAACAGTGTGGGAGACTGTGTCGATAGATGAACCCACCGGTGGATACATGGAGATGTTAGAATACCGAAACTCGGCTAGAGGGTATATGATGGTCCTGGAAGATGAAAAAGCCATGGAGGGTTATCTGGAAACGATGTTGCAAGGTACCATCCTCAAGCAGAAGGCGTACGGGACTTAAGCGTCGTCTGACATACATGCAGAGACGATGGAGCAGTTGGTGAGCCTTCCATGGAAAGCAGTAGTATTAAGGTATTTCGAAGAAGAAATGAGGACTACGCCAAGAATACATGCTCTAGTGGCAGTACCTTACGTAAGAACAGAGTTACAACTCAGGTTCGCCTGGTGCATGATGGGACTGACTCGCGAAGAATATGATTCAGAAGACAGGAAGTGGTCAAAAGAGGAGGAGGTTTTCCTTATGACGAACCTGAGGGATCTGATAGTCCAAGAGGGAGCAGCAGTAGCGTGTGCGAAGCGGAGAGACGCTCTCTGTTTCATTCGATTTCTGATAGAGCAGATTTCAGTACCTGCATTAAACACTTGAAGGCGATGAGCGAGCGAAAGCCTTGCTCTTGCTAGCACTGCTGGATATGCATCAAAGCAAACCAATGCGAGTGAACATGAAAGAACCCGTAAAACTAGAACCCACGAGAAAGATAGACGAAATCAGGAGATTCTCAAACAAGGAGCTGAGACTCGCTAAAGAATCTATGGGGGCATTACCGAAGTCCAGTGAATACTGTGGACCGATCAAGAAGAAATCGTATAGCTACGTATCCGGAATCATAGGGATAGCGTACAACCCTTTCCTGAGTGAATACATACGCGATTGCTTCTTCCATTACGAGCAGGCAGTGTTGCTAAGATTCTGGACGTCCAGAATTGTAACGATTAAAAGCGTTAACAATCCACAGGCCAAATTGGGACTGGTCTTGGAAGAAGAGGTGACTGCACCTTCCGTACCAAAATCCGACAAAAGAGTGGAGTTTGGGTTGGGATGCTCAGATGAATTACTGAGAACGAGCTTGATGGCAGTGTGGGAATTGATGAGGCCATCATGGTGTCCTAGTCCCAACGCTGACTCAATATTGCGAGCGACACAAGACGTGCAGAGAGAACTGAATGCAGACTGTAACCTGCGTGACCTCAACATCATATATAATGTGATGAGAACGGCCTCTAGGAGCAACGGAGAAGATAAAGTGGAGTTGCCTGGCTGGGGACCAGAAGACTGGGTCAAACCTGGTAGCTGTCTGGCGGAAGTCTTTGGACTGGAGGGTCACGTTTGTGGAGGTCTGGACTGTGTGAAGACCCTGTAGAAACAACACAAACAATTGACGGTATTGTTTGGAAGCGTAGTGATGAAAGCAAGGACAGAGACGGAACTGATAGCAGATTGCCATAGAGGAACCGAGGTGAATCTAGTGACTGCACTAGGATTCTACAGCATGTTTGGTTCTTTAGAGTCACTATTGAATCTAGAACAGAAACATGAGATGGTCACAGCCATCAGTGTAGAAGTATTCCCAGGAGTTCTGCAGACTGAGCAGAAATACATAGGGAAAAGGAGGGAAGCAATCGAGACGGAAATGAACATCAGACACAGTGAGGATTATTGTAGACCATCAGGAGCACGATATTTGGTGGGTTCAACATTGGCTCCAATGTGTAAGAGCAGATACCCTGTACATTTGGTAGCTGTGGACGTAAAGAGTACGAGAATGATCGTGGATCAAGCCTTCTCAGTGCCGAAGTGTGTGAGACTGGCGAGAATGTCCGAGAAGTCTTACGAGTTGCTATGTAGGATGTTCTCAGCAGTCCCAGAGAGAACCAAGGAAGAATTGGAATCAATACTAGGAAAGAAGTTCATGGGATATGTGAGCGGGAACTTCAGTGACTTTGAGAGACAGAAACAGAGAGGATCAACTGTCACAGATTACAATGCAGTAGATGAGAATGATGAAGTCCACCGAGTGATGATGGAAGTGGAACCATTACTGGAAGCTTCGGGAAAACGTAATTGGAGGAGCATCATGTTGACACTTGACGAGTTTCCTTGCCACTGCTTGCTGCAGACCTGGTGGTATCCCAAGCGTAGTAATCTAATGTTGATCTGGGACTCTGGAGAGCTGCTCTCCATGGGTTTACCAGATTCATCATAGCCCATAACAATAGTGATAGTGGGAGTTATGATGGCGATACGGTGGCTGGAAGCTCATGTGAGAGAAAATAATAGACAGGAGGCACCGACGAGAGAACAGTTGCGGAAATTAGATTGTCTAAATGATTTAGATCTTTTTGAGACAATGTGCAAAATTCTAAACATTCCGATGGAAGTGAAGAAGACATGGGCAAGAAAACGATTGATGCCATGGTTCAGAGCTAACATGACTGCATGGTTGTACGAATATGCGAAAAAGCATATGTCGAAGCGCGGCAGGGTGTACAGTGAATATCAGGTGGACATTGGAGCAGGAGTTTTCAAGCGAGCTCTCGTGACTCATCGGAATGCAGTGACCACCGCTGTGAAAAGAATTTCCAGGACAAGTGAACGTAGTGGAAAGGAGAAGGCAGAGATGTTAAAGGAAGATTTGGAGAGAAATGTGACGTTGTGTCTCCACAACAGCTTCTGCAGGAACAGAGAATCTAACGTGGATCCCCTACCTTGTTACAAACAGAGGGTAGAAGAGCAGAAGTGTTGGAGGACGGCTTCCAGCAGCGTCAGGATAGCTAACGACGTCTTGCAGGATACGGAGACTGAGAGTGCAGAGTCAGTATCACAGGAGGAAGAAATGGAACATTGACGAATGACCGAAAAACAAGATGCAAAAAGAAATGAAATTAGAACAATTTAGAAGTTTTGGAACCACTAAACGACGGAAAAAGAAGAAAACAAAGGAGTGATGAAGAAAAAGTTAAAACTCAGAATTGTTTTATGTGTGTGAGAAAACTCAAGTGAGAAACCAAGCAACCAAGTTGTAATTGAAAACTGAAACATTTAGTTGAGTTTTGAAATTGTTGCATTTATAAATTTACATTTTGAATTTAGTTGAGTGGCTTTAGAGACGCTCACTTACTAATTATTTAGAAAGGCTTAAGTAAAGGAGTATATTTAATTATTCCAGCCTACATGACTGTTTTTAATCAGCTAGGAGAACTGATCACTTTGTGGTGACATGAAAGGCTTGGGTAATCTCTCGAAGAGGGAGATTGTTTCATTGTTCTTTCTAACCACAGAGTTCCTTAGTTTTATTATTCAGGACAATAACAAGCAAGATTTTCCAAGAGAAAAAGTATAGTAGGATAATTTTAGCTTGTTGGTTGGCAGGACTGTCCTGCAAACCAACACTTTTTAAATCTAAGAGAAAAAGTTTTAATCGGGATATTGACATTGGAAGTCAGAAAATATGTTTTATCTTAGGTCATATCCTCAATGTGCAGATTAATGAAAGAATTTGAAGGCTATAGTGATGTGTTATGATGCCATTTATATTCTGCAGTGAGTCGATGTGACGTGGATAAAAGTAATTTCGTGCATTTTGTAAATTCTGTTCGATGACACTGTATCTATTTTACGAACATTGCGTGATTCAATGAGGACATTGACCGGACTGTCCGGGGAGTATGTGACATTCGACCAGAATGGAAAAAATGTAATCTCTGCAGATTTCAAATTTTTAGCAGTGAACCTTTCGAGTTAGTGATTTTGAAGGATTAACGACGTTATTCGGATGATTAGTAGAACGGTGAAGGTCAAGATATTCTAGTATTTTGAAATTTTAAATTTTCGAAGTGATGACGTAACATTTCTGAGAAACGTCAGAAACGGCCATTTTGGCAGAAGAGCTAAAAAGAAACAGAACAACATTAGTAGCGATTGCGAGAAGAACGGAAATTGTGGTTAAGAAACGACAAAGAATCACGGAGTTGACCGAGAACGTTCCGAGTTGCAACTATTGTGTCGCTACAATAGTTGCAAGGCCGTTGCGAACAACGGTGAAGGGTGGAAGACAGCCTTCCGGGTTACGGAGAAGTCAAGTTTAACGTGCTTGATTCAGTGGATTCAAGAATCCGGAAGGGTTTCGGGACTGAAACTTTTACCATTTTATATAAACTTTTAGCTTCCTGTCATGTCCTGAATTGAATTTAAATAACAACTGGATTCATTTTGATAAGGATGAGAAGCTAGGAGTTGGGGGAAAGGGTTGATCCATCTTCGATGGAGATGATGATTTTTATCTACTGAACAAAAACAATAATAATTCAATAAATAGTAGTAGCCCTGTTTTTAGGAGTGACCTCGTGGTCTGGGGATACTGAGACCCAGCCATGAGCTCACTATTTCTGCATGTATTTAAGTTAATTTGAGTGTTTTGACCGAAGCCGAAAGCAGTATCGTTTTTTGTCGACCCGATGTTAGAAAATACCACCGAAAGTACTGGCTTGGTAGAGACGGTGAAAAGCATATAAAGCTCTGTTTAGACGTTAGCCAGTCGTATAATGACTTAGTTTTACTTTCCGGGCGAATGTTACATGCTTTTCAGATGGATCAACCTAAAACTCGCCCTATCTCAACATAACTATCACAAAATACACTCGGGAAAATTAAATTAGGTACTCACATATCAGCACACTTGAGAATCAGAGTAATTAAGCTAATTAGTAACTCTAGCATAAATACGATTGAATATAAGTTGAGAAGTTTGCTATCAATGAATTCCAATCAAAGGAAATGAGTTTTAACTTGAGAATATAGTTTTGGGGTCTGAACCATTGGGAGACTTCAGTTGTTCACCTTTCCACTGAAGGTTCACTCTAGTTCAGTTGGATTTCGATCTGCTCTCTTGATTACTCTGTCTCCTATATCAAGATAGGACAGCTCTACTCTCGTGTTTTTTACTAGAATCTCGGAAATTGCGAATTGCAATTTCCCGCTGTTTTTTTTCTGCCACTTTTTCGCAATTGCAATTCGGTCGTTCTGATTTTATTTCTGATGTTTTCAGTTGTCGCGAGAAAGTTGAGCATGACAGGCTCAATTCGAATTTTTGAAAAATTAAACTTCATCCCAAAACTACGTATTTCGTATTCCTCAAGGTCAAACTTCCAGATTTGACCGACTGGCACATACTCCCCGGACTCAAAATCGATGTCCTCATCGCGTGCTGTTGTCTGTCAGTGAATCCTCACAAACCGAGTGTTGCTCAAGGTACAGTGACAGTGGTCATTTACAGAAGTTTGCAGCAGACTTAAGTTTATCTACACCCCAAAATTCACAGCCATGTAAAATTTTCACACTATCGCTGAAAAGCAATGAAAATCTGCACACACCTGCACCATTGAATTTTCGCTTTGAAAGCTAGTTATTTACAATTTCTTTTGTCCTATTCAATCAGGAAATTGTCATGCAGCATTTTGATTTATATAATAGATATAACATATTAATAACAAAATCTCATTTGTTAAAATTTCTTTTTCGTGAACCCAGATTTCATCCAAGTTCACCCTCTGCTCTCTCCTTCCCTCTCAAGACTCAAGACTCTAGAATTTCCCATTGAGCCACCTGCTCATCTCGCGTTCTTCGCCTTCGAGGTACCAGACCCAGACGTATTTGACACCGCAATCTGTTTCAACAGTGCCTCTTCATCATCGGAGCTAATCACGATCTCTTCCCAGGCTTTGAGCTGTTCATAGGACCGCATCCATTCCCTTTGCTCCTGCAATCTCTTTGCTTGGTTGGGCAAACTCTTCACTCTCGACTCTCGGTTCAAACAGGAGGAATTTTGCAGACTCAGGCTCACGTTCTTCGCCAAGTCTTCCTCCAGTATCGACTCTCTCGCATTAGTTTTGTTTCTTGACACCCTACCAACTCTTTTCCAACCCGTCGTGATCGCATTTCGATGGGTCAGCAGAGGTCTCTTGAAAGCTTCCGGTCCTATTTCGGCCAGGAATTGTCGATATTCCTTTTGATATTTCTTCATGTGATCCTTCGTTACCATGTACAACCAAGATGTCAACGTCGCTCGAAACCAAGAAAAAACCTTATGCGGCTCCATACGTGCCTGACCTCCATTGGTATGGCGAATACTTTGCATGCAGTCTCAAACAAATCGAGTCTCCTGTTGTAGTCTATAGCGTGTATCGATTCTGCCGTAGGTGCCTTCGACTCGCTCTACTTCGTTACATTTTCTTCGATCCATCGTAATGCCAACATCGTGCTCACCACCAGGATGGTCACCTTCTGCTGATGATCGGGCAATCCTATCGAACGAATTTCTTCTACATCCCATACCAGGCAGAGGTTTGCGTGATCCGGATACCACACCGTTTGTGCCAGACAGTGGCATGGACATTCCCCATGTGTGATGTCAATACTCCTAAGGTTGCGCTCTCCCGAGGTTTCTAGGAGAGGTTCAAGTTCCATCATCTTCTCTGTCCAAAACTTTAATAGCTCCGCTACCTCAAAATTCCTGTGAGCGCCTCCGGCTTCCGAGTCCAAGAATGGGTTGTACGCCATCCCCATTACTCCAGACACGTACTGATATTCTCCCTTCTTATTGGGTTTCGAGTACTCTCCTGACGAGGCCAAGTTACGGTGTACGTCGTGTCCTCCCTCCTCAAACTTCTTGTTGTAGAATCTCCGTATCTCGTCTAACTTTCTGTGGCTCTCTAGAGACTGCCTGGAACCATCCGCTTTTTCTATCCCAGTACTCTGGTATACATTCAAGATGACTGCTGAGATTCTCATTTCCACTGTCTTACTTCCAATTGCTCTTTGTTGACATGCTAGGATGGTACCCTCTATCATCACCGACATTATCCACCTCAAGAAACAAGTAGCGTCTTTCCTCCTTGCCAGGCTCAAGCCTGAATTACCCCTAGCAATGTGTTGCATCAATGTCTGATATACTTCTAGATTTTTTCCACCCAATTTCAACTTGTCATGCGAGGTCAGCGTTTCTAATTCTATTCCCACCAGGCTCCACGCGAACATCAGTTGTCCCGATGTTCTAACGAAGGGAGTCGCCATCAACGGCGACGCCGATGAGGATGTCCTCATCGCTTCTTCAAAATGATCCCTTAATAAGTTCTGCCAAGTTCTCTTAAGTTGGCTCCCCATTTCTAATTTGTTAATCTCAGCCTTCTGCTGGGTAGCCCAGTTACGTCGCTTGCGTGACACTCTAGTGTCGAATTTCTTTAGGCAATCTTCCAGTTCCTTCAATGTGTCCAGGGCCACCCACCACGGCCGGGAGGCGTTCCTCGTTTTATTCTTCTCAAGAGGATCACTAGTTACTTGCTTCCCAGTGGCCTGGTGTTCATTTGAGACCCACTCTTTGCCAACATCCACTTCCCATGTCTGCCCGCTCGTCGAACCTCTTTTCATATTCTTCCTCTGGGGCCTGAAGTCTTCTTCCGTTGTCGAGTTGGTGGAAACCTCCATCTCTTTTTCTACCTCGAGCAATTTCCTTGGTTCGGAGCTACTCTTGTAGGCTGCTGTCTTCCACCGTGCCAGAACCATGGGAGCCGTCTCTCTCAGGTTTCTCTCTGAGACTGCGTCCGCCGAAGGACTACCCAACCCTTCTACCTCTCTCTTTCTCTTGCGAGACTTCACGTCTTTACTTGGGGGCGTTGCCGTTATCATCACTAATTCGACCTCTTTGTCTCCATCCAACCCTTCCAACTCTTGCCTCCCCCCTGCTCGAGCCTTAAGGATATTAGTACTTTTAATTATATTACTAACTTCAAACTTATCCCCACTTACACCTTCAACTATTTTATCGACAGTTTTTTGTTTCAGAGTAGAGCTGTCTTTACATTCATCTTCTTTGGTCTTCGGTTGCGCCTTTCTCAATTATTTCAGACGCGACGAGCTCCCGCACACCTGACTGCCGCTCGGGGTTGAACTCGGAGTATACCCCGGCAGTGCTACGTCCATCAATGGGCGTATCGGTTGTGTCTCTAAACCACGCAGGGAGGACGTCGTCTCAGTCGCTATAAATACCTCCAACCCCTCGTTCATGTGTTCTTAAGCCGCAAGGTCTAGGTTAAACCGTCCCTTCGATATGGGAGCCTCATCCACCTCCATGCGTGACTCTGGCCTCGAACCGGCGGCCGTTCGCTCCTTGGGCCTGGCTCCCTTTTCCATGTCGAGCTGTCGTTGTCGCCGCTGGATTTTCTCAAGTTCCGACTTTAGTTGTTCGCAATTCGCCGCATTCTCTCGCACCCTTTGTTCTTGCTGGTGCTCGGCCTTCAGAAAATTGAGTTCCCGCCGCGCTTGGTCCCTTTCAATGATCGCCTGATCTCTCTCCAGATTCGCTTGATTCCTCTCGAGCTTCGCCTGATCCCGGTCAAGATTCGCCTTGTTCCTCTCCCTTTGTGTCCTCTCAAGTTCTCTTTTCAGACTACTGAGGTCAGGATACGCCTCTTCCGTTTGCTGCGCTTGCGCCATAGAGGGTGGCTTACCCGTGTGTTGGCCCGCTGACCTTGCCGATGGTCTGGTTGGTAGTGGGAACTCCCCTGCGCCGTACTCGGTGTTGTTGCACAAGCCAGGATTCCTTGCCAAGTCGAATCCTCTCACCCCTCCATCCACATTCCAGGACAACCATCTGGTCTGATCTTGGTTGGATATGCCATCAGTGGTATAGGCGACCATTAAAACCGCATCTGTTGCAGACTCCTTGCATTCACCCTGCTGTTCCAGTTGAAGGATGGCGTTCAGCATCACTGCCATTCTCTCATCCACTTGGGTATAATCCAGGTCCCTCAAGCGTCTGTATAATTCATCAAGCGTGCGCCTTTTCAGAGCCGCGGGAATGGACTTCCAAAATCGATCTGCCATTTTTATAATTTCTAGATGATCTTGCGCATGTACCAACTTGAGAATTACCGTACTAACTAGAGAATTACCGTACCAACTTGAGTATTTGAGAAATAACCTTTGCAAATGTTGCTGACTGTGAGTTTGTTCAAGACCTTCTTTTCTCTTTCAGTTGAGTATAGTTGGGTAGTCAACTTGACTTTACCAAATCAATCTGAAAATAAAACTTGATCTTTAGACTAAGATGCTATGTTCCTAATCTAAACCCCCCCCCCATTATTATAGTTAAAACCTTATCCTTTCGTTCTACTAAAATAATTCAATTGGAAGTTTTCTAAGAGCATGCAGATTCATTTTATGTTTTTGCACCGTCAATCATTTAAATTTTAATTGTCATGCCAATCACATTTAAGATCCTTTTACCTGTTCCGTGCCCCAATACCTAACTTGAGATCCCTGCATGCCCAACTCGAGACCTCCATGTACCCGACTCAGGCGATACTCAAGTAGTATTTCTTGTGCAGATGTACCATTATCTTCGTTTCTGCGAAGACCACGTTTAGGATAGCATATAGTTCCCTTGGGCTCAACTTGCCCCTGTTCGGTTCAAAGACCGGCATTGAGACTTCCGTTATTCTTTTTTCGATCATAAAGTCTCGCAGTCTCGTTAGTGCCAAAATTACATGTTCAGGATCGATCGTGTTCCTCTCACTGACCCTCGTCACTAAGAAGCACAGGTATTTGCCTGGGACTTGCGCTACTGATGGTGGAAGCGCAGCCATTCCTCCCAGCCCCGGTCTCTGCCTGAATAGAAACTCCTCGTTCTGGTATTCTCTCTTGAAGTCGGCCTCCAGTCTTGATTTAAAACTCATGTCCGCCGTGATACAGATTGCGCTAGTCCTGTCCGACAGAATGAAGTCGCTATCCGTTATCAGGATGTTCTCCGAGTATTCGTTGGGTATTTCAAACTTCGTTTTGAAATTCCGTCCTATGGTAGGCTCAGCTTCCTCCCCATCCAGTTCCAGTTCGCTCGTTTATCTCACTTCCCTGAGTTTCTTTATCATCAAATTTTCGATGTGGGTAAGTTCTACCCCCACTCCCCGGACAAAAATATTTATCGACGTCCCCGTTGATGGTGCTGGTTCCAAATTATTAAATGGACTCTCGAGCAGCCTGTCTGTTGCTGTCCAGCCGAAGAGGGGATCCTCCGTCTTCATGTGCTTTCCCGCTGACACATCGACTTGTTGGATGCTTTGTCCTTCGCCGCTTCAGTTCTTGACATCGCGCATCCATTCTAATATCCTCAAGTTCGTATTCTGCCTCCTCTCTATCTCGCTCTGTTCCAAATCTGTCTCTCGTTCTGGTGTCGAGTAGTCTTCCTGCGTGTAGTGTTCATTATCATTGATAATTTGCCATTCATCGTCGGCTGCTAGTTCGACCACACTTGGTAGCTCTTCGCTTAGTTCATCGGGCTGTATCTTATCAATCAAGAAATCATCTCCGTACCTGTTGTACCTCATGCCTGTCCGTTTGCGATTGCCACTCCTAATCCCCGCTGGTATTGGTAAGTCTGGTTCTGTCCACTTCGGCACCTCTCCCTGCTCCGGATCGTTCGAGTCTTCTTCCACAAAGGATTCCGCCTCCGAGTGCTTTCTATCTTTTCATTGTCATCCAAACTCAAGTTCTCGTTGCCATCATTTTTCTCTCTGGTGCCTTTTTTGTTCACTTCACACGCTGGCTCCACCAGTAGGTACTCAAGTCCCTCCATGTCCTATGGTATACACCAGTCCTCTGTGGATGGGACGTGAGGCTTCAGATTTTCATAATGTGCTGCTCGCCCCGTACTCAAGCGGTAGAACCGTCCTTGTTGGTGTACTTCCGTTATCATGAATGGTCCCCTCCATTTCCTAAGTAGTTTCTTTGTCCCTTTGGGCGGTATGACATTCTGGAAGACCCACACATACTGGCCCACTTCATATGGCTTTGCCTGTAGTATCTTTTCATCATATTTCTTGCGCTGTCTCATTTGTGCTTGCCCAGTGTTCCTCCTGCAGAGCTCGTTTAGTTCCTGCTGTCTCCTGATCGCTTCTTTCACGTAAGTTTGAGGCGACGTCCTCTTCCCTTCGTATTCCGGGTAAAAGAATGTCAGGGGCATTGCTCTCTCCCTGCCCGTCAACATCATGAAAGGACTGATACCCGTTGTTGAGTGTTGCGTACTGTTGTACGCCCCTACGACTTGCGGCAGATATTTATCCCAGTCCGTCATGTATCTTGAGCAGTATACCCTCAGCATGTTCACCAATGTTCTATTCTGTCTCTCTACCAGCCCGTTGGTCTGAGGATGGTAGGTTGTTGAGTGTGCTTGAGCAATGTGTGACCTCTTCATCAATTCTTTTGTCAAGTCCCCCACAAAAGCTTTGCTGTTGTCTGACTGAAAAGTCATTGGACAACCATATCGTGATATCCAATGCGTTATCAGGTGGTCACAAGTCTCCTCTGCTGAGGCTGTCTGACACGGGACCGCTTCTGCCAACTTTGTGAAGTGATCTATTATAACCAGTATCTGGTTATATCCCGACAGTGTCATGCAGATTTTTTGATGGTATATCTGCACCACCTCGTTAAATTTCGAGCTTTCAACGGACTTGAGTGGGAACTTCTTTTTCCGTGGTTCTTTTACTTGCAGGCATGCCAAGCATGCTTTCACCCATCTCTCGCAAGCTTTCCTTAATCATGGCCAATCAAACCTGTGAAGTATTCTCTGTTGCACTTTGTCTATCCCCTGGTGCCCCATTTGATCGTGCGATCTGAATAACACTTCCGTCTGATACAATTGTGGTAATATGATGAGGTTGTGCTTGTGTAATATCTTCTCCTCATCTTTGCTCATGCACGCTACCACCCCATTAGCTGTGTGATAGAGTAAATCTTTTTTTTCTTTGTAGAACTGGCTCAAGATCTTGTAGCTGTCTTCCTCCAGGTCCCCTTTCTCCTTGGCCCCGTCCAGATCCATTTGGAGTGGTTACTTGTCATCTTGTCATTTTTTTGGGCCCTTATCAGGTCCGACAGCCTATATTTCGCTTTGACATGTTCCTTCAGTGCCATGATCTGTCCATTCATTTCCCCAGGGTTGTGGATGTCATCCTTCAGCTTTACGCATATTATCCTCTTCACGATCTTCGTATCATCTTCTGGCACCAGATTTGTTCTGACATTTGAGTTGCACGATAGTTCCCTGAATGGTTTCCTCGATACCGCAATTTTCTCAAGTTCTTCACCTCCTTGTACTTCTTGTTCATCCGAGTTGTACGTTCCTGAGGAGGGATCTGTTTGTAGCTCCCTGTCGCGGTGTCTCATCTTCTCCTCTGCCAGTATCATGCATAGACTATCCTGATCATCGCTGCTCTTTTCCGAATTTTCATCCCATTCTTCACACTACCCGGATAATTCTTCTTCTCCATTATCTTCTTCCTCTGTGAACGTGGACCACTCCCCGGACTCCTGATCTAGTCCCAAGTGTTCAGCTTCTTCCTTAAACGCCACTTTCTTTTTCCTAACCCGAGTCCGCTCAAGTATGTTATCAGGGATTTTGTCAACCAGTGACCGCATGACTTCTTTGCCATCAGTATTGCTTCCTCTTAAAGAGTCTGCGTTGCCAACTGTTTCATTCCTTTGCAGTATCGTGACTTCCGGTTCCTCCCTACCCTTTCTTTTGTTCACGGGTTTATCATCTGCCAGTTTCTCAAGTAATCTCCACAAGTCTTAATCTATCTGAGTATCTCCCGTTTCCACCTGATTGAGATCATAGCCTTTTGCCTTGAGCGTCTCTCTCACAATTTTTGACTTGAGTATAATCTCTATCGGCATTCCTCGGGTCTTCTTCAAGATTGTTTTCTCTGGAGGCTCTTCTGGTAATTCGGGGTGATCTTCTATCGGTTTGCCTGACTTGTCTAGCCATCTCGTGAGTGGAAGACTATCATACGTGTCTTTGTCCATGAAGGAGAAGCCATCTTTGATTTCGGGCCTATCCGCCTCCCTTTGTTCCTGTCTTTCGTAGAACTCCGTCTGCTTACTCAAGCTATCGGCCTTCTGATGTTTGTTCCTTGTTCTATGCTCAATTATCATGTTGTACCCATCCAAGCGAACTATCCATCTCCCAATGTAGCTCTGGTCCATCGAGTACGTCTTCAGCCAGCTGAGTGCCCTGTTGTCGACCCGCAGCTTAAATGGCTCACTGCCTAAGTATGCTCTATATTTCTCGACAAAAGTAACCATCGCAAACATCTCTGCTTTCGGCGCCCCGTACTTCATTTCCGTATCACTCAAGACTTTGCTCCCGTATGCTATTGCTCCTAAGACTGTCTTCCCGTTCCATTCTTGTTCTTGATGGAGAATTCCAGAAATCGCGACTACCGACGCATCCGTATCCAACACGTACATCCCTTTTTCCGTTGGCATCCCTAACACCGGTGCCTCGCACAACTCTTTCTTTATTCTCTGGAATGATTCTTCTGCTGCGTTGTTCCATGTGAACTTTTTGCCTTTGTGTCTCATTAATTGTTGCATCGGGTATACCTTGTCCGCATAGCCCTTGATGAATTCCCTGTAGTAGTTCGCAAAACCAAGGAAGCTCATCAACTGGTGTTCCGTTTTTGGCGATTTCCAAGTTAGAACTGCTTCTACTGCATCTGGATCCGGTCTGATGCCGTGCCTGTCCACCATCCTGCCCAAGTATTTTATCGAATCCTTGAGTATCTCGCACTTTGATGGTTTACACTTTGGCTTCGACCTCTTCATACATGCAAACACCTCGTCCAGTCGCTCGATGTGGTCTTCTAGTGTGGGCGTTGCTATTACCACGTCGTAGTCCACATAGCACATTGCCAGATTGCCGTACTTCTTTGTCACACCTATCAGCGCATGTGCCATCAACCGTTGAAATGTAGCTGTGGCATTGCAAAGACCAAACGGCATCCGTTTCCATTAAAACAGCCCCAACTCGCAAGCGAACCCTGTTTTGTCCCTGTCTTGCTTCCTCAGTGGGACCTCCCAGAAGGCCAAACCTAAATCAAGAGTCGTAAAAAATTTTGCGTCACCTAACTTCGAGAGGCTTTCGTCAATCCTAGGTATGGGATAGGCATCCTTCACTGTGACGGAGTTCAGATACCGAAAGTCACAGCAAAAGCTCAATCTACTCCACACTCCCACGGTGACTTGGATGGTTCTATCATGTCATACTCTAGTAATGTCTCTATTTCTTTCCTATATGCCTCTGATTTGTGTGGGGTCATGCGCCTCGCCCCCTCCCTGTGTGGTACCGCATTCTCTTCAAGTTCTATTTCATGCTCAACAAAATTACAACACCCAATTTCTGCATTATGTCTCGAAAAAACTTCCTCGTTCCGCTCTAGTACGTCCTTGATGGCTTCGAGCTGTTCCTCCGTTATCTTGCCGCTTAAATATTCGATCTCCGGTAGGACAGGTTTATCACTCTGCATTTCATCTAGTGTGGGCCGTTCCGGAAAATTCGAACAGCTCGATAGCCCATCGTCTGTCTCTGACTTAAGTGATTTCTCAAGACCTGATGAACCTTTTATTTTGTTCAATCGTCTCAAGATACAAATTTTGTTCTATGATTGGGACAATCAACAACTTCATTTTGTTTTGAATTTTCAGTCATTTCATATCGAGTTTTAACGGGTAAAGCATATCCCAGCTTCCTCCCCCTCTGTATCGTGATGGATATATCAAGAGTATTCAACGAGACACTGACGCAGAGACCGCTCTTGGTTATCGAGAAGGATCTTCCTAAAACAGCAGCACTTTGACTATTAGGATTTGGGACTATGCATACTTGCTTGTTGTCACTTAGTTGATTGTAATTTTTCATTCGCAATCTTACAATTGCCGCTTCGTTCGCCTTCAGCCTGACCCTCCTACTCAAGAATACTGGTGCTTTATTTTCATTCGCTATTATTAAATTTACCGGTTTAATTGCGTACCTCCTATCCGGGTTCCGTATCCTGAACATCGCATTGTTTAAATCAATTGTTACGTGGAAGTTCCTGATGAAGTCTCTGCCTAAAATGAACTGGTCAGACTCATCTAGGTTTTCTACTACAAGAAAGCTCATCCACAGATTGCGTTCCCCCAGATTTAGGGCTATTATTGGTGCTCTGCCTAGCACCCGCAGCGCCCCTTTGTTAGCAGCTGACAACCGTATTCTCGAGTCTATCAAGTCGTCTTTGTTGAAGCCCATTCGTTCCCAAGTTTCGATTAGTATTACACTCAAGACCGCTCCAGTATCGAGTAACTCACGCAACTGAGTCTTCTTGCCACTTATGTCAAGCACATGTGCTGATACGTCTGCCTCTGTCCCGATGTGCATTGAATCTTCCTCCAGCCTGGCACAGTGTCCAATCGATCTCACCTTTAGTTCTTCTTTGCCCACGTAGATCTGCCCCACTAGATCTTCATCACATGTTATCATTGTTTTCGTGTAGATGTTTATCCCATCTATATTCAACATCACCTCATGCGGACCATAAGCTTCTGTATATCTGTTGTCAACACGGACCGACTTGCTGCCACCTCTCGTGAGTAGCGCCCCTTTGGCTCTAGAAGTCGTCTGTGGGCTTATCGCACTCAAGTAATCTGCGTATACGTCGATGTGCATTATTGTCTGGTCGCTGGGTTCGCTTAAGTTCATTGTCACCTCATGGCCACCTACAGTGATTATTGACCTTATCCTGGCTCCGATTTTCGTTATGCCGAATGGCTTTCCCGTCACCATTTTCAGAATGTTGCAATTTCCACTCCTTGTCGACCCTGCTACAGCTTCTGGCACTGGCACCGAGCAACTTAACGTCTCATTCAATCGCTGTCTGTCGATCTCTTGCTTCAACCGTTGCTCTATTTCGCTAGGTCCTGTTTCACCTTGTTAATAACCGCTTTCTCATAATTTATCTCTAGGGCATTCCTGGACGTAGCCTCTATCGCACTATTAACTTGCGTTACAGCCTTCACTGTCTTCGTTGGCAGTTCCGTACTCGGTGCTTCCAAGTTTTTTGTTTCAAACTCAGTTTGTCTATTTCTCTGATTCTGCACCCCCGTTAATGCCAGTTTATGCTTGGGGTGACTCTGGTTCTTGAGTGCCTCCCAAAACAAAGGACAGTCCATCCTGAAGTGCCCCTCTTTATTGCTGAAGAAGCATCTTGCACCTATTTTGATGATTAAGCCACTATAGTACTCGTGTTCCTCCATCTGGCTCATATCTTCATCATCTGGTGCATATCCCAGACTCTTCATGCCCTGCTTGTAAGTTGTGCAATCCGCCACGTGATGATCAACTGACCCGCAGTTCGCGCATGATCTACGTTTATCCATGTCATCTCTAGGCTTGTACCATGACGACCTTTGTGGTTGGCTCCCCCCTTGCATGTTCCTGTTATCCGAATATGTGTATTTCTTGGGCTTCATTAATATGTACTCTCTTGACTTCTGTCTCATCTCTTCTGGAGTCGGTGCATTGTCTTTCGACAATGTGTAGTACGTTGCTAACATTGTTCTCAAGTCATCACTTTTTACCCCATCAATGAACTTTGAGGCGATGCTAAAGTTTCTTCTGTTCGTTTACTCTTCAGGATCACTTCTTCGTCTCAAGCTCTCGAGATCATCTAGGAAATGATCAATCGATTCATCGTCCCTTTGCCTTCTCTTTTCAAATCGCATCATCGCTTGATGACCCTTCATGCCTGACCCGAATCGATTCAGCAATATCTCGAAGATTTTATCCGCAGTGTCGCGTTCCTCTTCCTTCTTCGCAACTACGCATTTCAACGCCGTGCCTTTTAAGTTGCTGAGTATCGCTGTGCATGCTTGTCTCTCATCGTTCAAGTTGTCTTGTTCCAAGTGTAATCTCATGACTTCTACCCAAGTATCAATGCATCCGCCTGAATCATCCTTGTATTTTTTCGGTTTTTTGAAAGTTTTCCTGGATTTGCTAACTCCTCTGTCACTCGAGTCGGTGTTTCTCGTGGCGAAGGCCTCTAGTGTCCTGTTCATCATCTCCCAGGTGCTTGCCCACGTTATATCATCCGGTCCCACGTTATTGTGAGTCGTGAAATCTCCTGGACCACTCGTCGTATTTGCTTTTCCACTTTTCATAATTGCTTTGACTTCCCCGGTGCTGTGCTCGCCGCATCCCGGGGTAATGGTAACGTTTTTGATTGCCGTTTGTTCCGTTGTGGTTCCACGAAGTCAACTCTGTTGCCTTGCGTTCGATCCGCTGCCGGCCTGTCCTGTGGCGTAGAGTTTCTCAAGATGGCGTCTAGTTTTGCCTGTATTGCACATGAACTCTCAGCCTGGTCCCTACTCATTGTTTCCATTCTCGTTTCCAGACTCCCCAACTGGCTGTTCACTGCGTCATACCGTTGCTTCATCTCTTGCATGTCTTTTTTGATGTTCTTGTCTCGCTCTCCATCAGTGGCATCTACTTTGTCTGACATCTGCTGAAGCTTTTCCTCTGTCGCCCTCGCCAGATTGAAATAGTTGTCCAGGTACCCGTGTTTGTTGTATCTTAATTCTTTCTTTATCACCTCTCTATCCTCCTCGCTGTGCTTTAGTCTATTGTCGATCTGATCTAGCTTCGCCATCAGATCGCCCAGCTCAAGAGAAGTTGTTGTTTCATGGTCAGCTGTTGCCCTGTTGTTGGCTGCTGCTCCCTGTTTAACCTGGTCTTCGTCTTGGTTGGCCTCTGTCGTTTTCGTGGAAACGTTCCAAATGTTTTGCCTTTCTTGGCTCTCGGTTCCTCCGTCTCTATGTCTCTTGATTTCATCTCGACCATCATTGCCAACTTTTCAGTAAATGACGTTCTTTTTACTTGAGACTCGTCCTTTACCGTTTCTGGCGCGTTGCCTGTTGTGTCCTCCACAGTGTCTATCGGCGGGAACTCCATCGACTTTTGATTTGGTTACTCTGCAATCGGCATCGGTGTCGACTCCGTCGTCTTCTTCCCCACCTCATCCACACTCTGGTCTGGTGTTTCTAGGTCAATCTCGTTGGCGGGTTCCGCTTGTTTCCCTTCCGCGCCCTCTTTCGTCTTGTTCTCTTTAGTACTTCTCGTGTTGACCATGCTAACTGAAAAGTTCTTCTTTGTTATTCTTGGGCCAACCGATGTCATTTTTTGTTGCGACGAATTACATTTTGTCTTTGACTCTGTGGCTCTTTTTTCAGCTATCGGTACCCTGCTCCGTCTCATGATTTTTATTTACAATTATTTCTATTCACAATATCGCTTTTTACAAAATCCTACTCTAAGGATAAAATCTCTTATGATAAAATTAGTGAAACGAAATTTACAATATAATAAAAACAACGTTTCCTATTTCTTTTTAAGCTTAATGAAAAATTTATATATTTGTGATTCCCACAGTACCGGATCTATCGTGATTTAACATTCCGACTAGTCCTATTGCTTTTAATCTAGCGATTAGTTACTTCAACCTGTCTTAGTACTCTTTAGTACAGTCACCCCACTTTTTTATACTGTTCCAAGACTTCCCGTTACTGTCCCTACTCTTCTATGTACTGTCCCAAGCTTTCTCTCTACTGTCCCAAGACTACTCGGTGCTGTCCCAGTACTTCTTGTTAGTGTCCCAAGACCACTGTCCCAAGACCCTTGCCCCAAGACTACTGTCCCAAGACTACTGTCCCAAGACTAGTGTCCCAAGACTACTGTCCCAAGACTACTGTCCCAAGACTACTGTCCCAAGACCACTGTCCCAAGACTACTGTCCCAAGACCACTGTCCCAAGACTACTGTCCCAAGACTACTGTCCCAAGACTACCCTCCCAAGACTTTTGTCCCAAGACCACTGTCCCAAGACTACTGTCCCAAGACTACTGTCCCAAGACCACTGTCCCAAGACCAGTGTCCCAAGACCGTCCCCAGACTGCACTGTCCCAAGACTTCTTCGGTACTGTCCCAAGATTTGTCACCAAGTGTCTGGATAGTAGGATTTCTTCTTCTTCGTTGTGGGGACTCTTGAACCACTGTACCGTGTACCACCACTTGAGCTCTAGTAAACATTTTCCCAAAAACCCTATCTTAATGGCCAAAAGCTTCAAATACTACCCCCCCTGTGTTTATCTCCCTTTCGTTGTTTCAGGCAATTTGAAACCCAACTTCTTCACAGGTATTTTGTGATCACCTGTTCGTTCAAATACCAATAACAAATTCTTACCAAAACGTAAAAATTTAAACAGGAAAAACTATAAGAACAGAGAGATGAACCCACCTAAAATTCAAAGCTGACAGATGTCAACCTTTGTCTGAAAAAAAAACGTCTGGTACCTGATTGCCACGCGTTTTCCTCCCCCCTGCTAGCAATCTTATAGGGTATCACAAAAACTGTCTACTTCCGTTCCCCCTACCGATCCGACCAGGGTACCTACCTTAATTCGATGTTAAATTTGGATATCCGCTTCTTATAACCGACTCGTGTAAGTATCTAATGTAACTAAATCGACGATGCCGATTAATTAGTTACTCTAATGTGTCCACCTTTTTACATTTTTCAACCACCAACCTCTAACCTAACCAGCCCCCTTCTAACCTCCCCCCTCTTTAGCCCCCCTCTTAAGCCGAAAACTCCCTTAAGCGCCGGGTGCTAAACCTCTCGAGAGAAAACCGTAGACCTGTTTCCAGGCCTGCTTGAGTAAAAACTTCCTCAAAACCGGGGAATTCCGCTTATCCAATTTTACAATTATCTCCTATAATGTAATGTGGATTTTAACGATACCCGTTTTGACCAACTTGAGAACACCCCTGCGCGTCCTCCTCTTGTTGTTCCGGTCCCGTGCTGGTTGTCTCCTTGACGTGCACTGCACTTGTCACCAGCACCACCTTCCCACTTGGCTGGTCACCTCTTCCAATAAAGTCTCCTAGCGGTTCAGGTTAATCCTTGTGAACCACTTTCCCACTCGGCTGGTCACCTCTTCCAGCCAAGTCTCCTAGTTGCCCAGCTAAGTTGCAAGCTATCTGAAAACCCTTAACAACGCCACCCACTCGGGCACCTTATTGAGGTTGCCTGATTAGGTTGCTAGGTTGATCGAAACGATTGGTCTTATAAAACAAAATGGGTATACTATTTAATTAATATAAAGGTTTGATCCAACTAATCTGGTGTCAAAGTCACTGTCATTTTTTGTTTCATGGTTTTTGTTCCTTTTTCTATTCTTTTTTCTTGTTTTTGTTTCGCTTTTTGTCTTTTTGCTCGTGTTTTTGTCCCCCTAGTTACTCCCCCTTACTCGGTTAGCTAAGCCTCGTTCGGACAGCGTACCAGGAAGTTTTGTCGAGTTTTCTTAAAAAGCTATCACGGTACAACCGGAAGGCTTACACGTTCCCGCTGAACCGTACCACCGGTACTCTAGAATGGGCATGTAGCCCGGAGCTGTGTCAAGTGGATTCGACTGCGTAGTCATGATGTCGTAAAAACACCCAGGAGCGCCATAAAAACACTATGTAACATTCGTCTACTTCGGTCACATATGAGGCTTAAGAAAAATAGGCCCTATAACCATTGGCTCAGGAGTCAGGGACACTATCTCTTGTGTTTTTCTACCTCAAAACGGTCGGAGCCAATTCGGTTCACTTGCGACATGAGACTAAAAACCGTTACAAAATCCTACTCTAAGGATAAAATCTCTTTTGATAAAATTAGTAAAACGAAATTTACAATATAATAAAAACAACGTTTCCTATTTCTTTTTAAGCTTAATGAAAAATTTATATATTTGTGATTCCCACAGTACCGGATCTATCGTGATTTAACATTCCGACTAGTCCTATTGCTTTTAATTTAGCGATTAGTTACTTCAACCTGTCTTAGTACTCTTTAGTACAGTCACCCCACTTTTTTATACTGTTCCAAGACTTCCCGTTACTGTCCCTACTCTTCTATGTACTGTCCCAAGCGTTCTCTCTACTGTTCCAAGACTACTCGGTGCTGTCCCAGTACTTCTTGTTAATATCCCAAGACCACTGTCCCAAGACCCTTGCCCCAAGACTACTGTCCCAAGACTACTGTCCTAAGACTAGTGTCCCAAGACTACTGTCCCAAGACTACTGTCCCAAGACTACTGTCCCAAAACTACTGTCCCAAGACTACTGTCCCAAGACCACTGTCCCAAGACTACTGTCCCAAGACTACTGTCCCAAGACTACCCTCCCAAGACTTTTGTCCCAAGACCACTGTCCCAAGACTACTGTCCCAAGACTACTGTCCCAAGACCACTGTCCCAAGACCAGTGTCCCAAGACCGTCCCCAGACTGCACTGTCCCAAGACTTCTTCGGTACTGTCCCAAGATTTGTCACCAAGTGTCTGGATAGTAGGATTTCTTCTTCTTCGTTGTGGGGACTCTTGAACCACTGTACCGTGTACCACCACTTGAGCTCTAGTAAAAATTTTCCAAAAACCCTATCTTAATGGCCAAAAGCTTCAAATACTAACCCCCCTGTGTTTATCTCCCTTTCGTTGTTTCAGGCAATTTGAAACCCAACTTCTTCACGGGTATTTTGTGATCACCTGTTCGTTCAAATACCAATAACAAATTCTTACCAAAACGTAAAAATTTAAACAGGAAAAACTATAAGAACAGAGAGATGAACCCACCTAAAATTCAAAGCTGACAGATGTCAACCTTTGTCTGAAAAAAAAACGTCTGGTACCTGATTGCCACGCGTTTTCCTCCCCCCTGCTAGCAATCTTATAGGGTATCACAAAAACTGTCTACTTCCGTTCCCCCTACCGATCCGACCAGGGTACCTACCTTAATTCGATGTTAAATTTGGATATCCGCTTCTTATAACCGACGCGTGTAAGTATCTAATGTAACTAAATCGACGATGCCGATTAATTAGTTACTCTAATGTGTCCCCCTTTTTACATTTTTCAACCACCAACATCTAACCTAACCAGCCCCCTTCTAACCTCCCCCCTCTTTAGCCCCCCTCTTAAGCCGAAAACTCCCTTAAGCGCCGGGTGCTAAACCTCTCGAGAGAAAACCGTAGACCTGTTTCCAGGCCTGCTTGAGTAAAAACTTCCTCAAAACCGGGGGATTCCGCTTATCCAATTTTACAATTATCTCCTATAATGTAATGTGGATTTTAACGATACCCGTTTTGACCAACTTGAGAACACCCCTGCGCGTCCTCCTCTTGTTGTTCCGGTCCCGTGTTGGTTGTCTCCTTGACGTGCACTGCACTTGTCACCAGCACCACCTTCCCACTTGGCTGGTCACCTCTTCCAATAAAGTCTCCTAGCGGTTCAGGTTAATCCTTGTGAACCACTTTCCCACTCGGCTGGTCACCTCTTCCAGCCAAGTCTCCTAGTTGCCCAGCTAAGTTGCAAGCTATCTGAAAACCCTTAACAACGCCCCCCACTCGGGCACCTTATTGAGGTTGCCTGATTAGGTTGCTAGGTTGATCGAAACGATTGGTCTTATAAAACAAAATGGGTATACTATTTAATTAATATAAAGGTTTGATCCAACTAATCTGGTGTCAAAGTCACTGTCATTTTTTGTTTCATGGTTTTTGTTCCTTTTTCTATTCTTTTTTCTTGTTTTTGTTTCGCTTTTTGTCTTTTTGCTCGTGTTTTTGTCCCCCTAGTTACTCCCCCTTACTCGGTTAGGTAAGCCTCGTTCGGACAGCGTACCAGGAAGTTTTGTCGAGTTTTCTTAAAAAGCTATCACGGTACAACCGGAAGGCTTACACGTTCCCGGCTGAACCGTACCACCGGTACTCTAGAATGGGCATGTAGCCCGGAGCTGTGTCAAGTGGATTCGACTGCGTAGTCATGATGTCGTAAAAACACCCAGGAGCGCCATAAAAAACACTATGTAACATTCGTCTACTTCGGTCACATATGAGGCTTAAGAAAAATAGGCCCTATAACCATTGGCTCAGGAGTCAGGGACACTATCTCTTGTGTTTTTCTACCTCAAAACGGTCGGAGCCAATTCGGTTCACTTGCGACATGAGACTAAAAACCGTTACAGCTTAAAGGCCACTACTAAAATATCCCCCCACTCTAGAATTTGGAACGTCCCCATACTTAGGTCTCTAGATACCCAAAATACATGAACGCCGTTAAAAACCGGGTCGGAACAATCCGCTTAGTTACTTTTTATTGGACAGTGAAACTTTGATCCATTTCAGATGGATCAACCTAAAACTCGCCCTATCTCAACATAACTATCACAAAATACACTCGGAAAAATTAACTTAGGTACTCACATAGCAGCACACTTGAGAATCAGAGTAATTAAGCTAATTAGTAACTCTAGCATAACTACGATTGAATATAACTTGAGAAGTTTGCTATCAATGAATTCCAATCAAAGGAAATGAGTTTTAACTTGAGAATATAGTTTTGGGGTCTGAACCATTCGGAGACTTCAGTTGTCCACCTTTCCACTGGAGGTTCACTCTGGTTCAGTTGGATTTCGATCTGCTCTCTTGATTACTCTCTCTCCTATATCAAGATAGGACAGCTCTACTCTCGTGTTTTTTACTAGAATCTCGGAAATTGCGATAAGCAATTACCCGCTGTTTTTTTCTGCCACTTTTTCGCAATTGCAATTCGGTCGTTCTGATTTTATTTCTGATGTTTTCAGTTGTCGCGAGAAAGTTGAGCATGACAGGCTCAAATCGAATTTTTGAAAAAAAAACTTTATCCCAAAACTAGGTATTTTGTATTCCTCAAGGTCAAACTTCCAGATATGGCCGACTGGCACATTGTTGTGAATAACTTATTAAATAGATTTCTTATTTGCGACCTGAAATATGATGCCGCGCTAAGAACAAGAAGGATACTCCACAAGTAAAATTGTTCCTCAGGTATGTGGATGACATTGTTAGAACAGTCAGAGGTGAGCCGAGTTGTGCTCTCGAGGCCGCTAAATCTCTTCATCCAAATCTGCGGCTCACTCTAGAGAAATTGCTGTTCCTGGATTTGAACATAAATGTATTGCAGGATAAAGGTGTAACCTGCAATTGGTATCAAAAAGCAACAGATACTGGGACTATACTGATTTATAGAAAATGCGCCCCAACTCTGTATAAGCGTAGTGTTAACCAAGGCACCGTACACAGAGTTTGTAGGAGTACATCTAACTGGGGCATTGTGACATTCGACCAGAATGGACGAAACTGCATGTTCAAATTGGTAGCCGCTGACCTGGAGAGTTGACAGTTTTAGAAGATTAGCAATGTTATTCGAACGATTAGACAAATCGTGAAGGTCAGAAGATTCTGGAAGTTTTAAATTTTAAAAACTCGAATAGTGACGTCGCACTTCTGAGAAACGTCGAAACGGCCATTTTAGAAGAAAGTCAGAAAGAAAACACAACAACGATGGTTGCGATAGAAGTAACGACGAGAAATAACAAATTACAACTGGAAATTATCAGAGACCGCTCCGAGTTGTAACGATTGCATCAATACAATCGTTACAGAGCAATGCAC
Organism: Symsagittifera roscoffensis; assembly: GCF_963678635.1. Taxonomy (NCBI): domain Eukaryota; kingdom Metazoa; phylum Xenacoelomorpha; order Acoela; family Convolutidae; genus Symsagittifera; species Symsagittifera roscoffensis. Next base: position 47,356,881 of record NC_087064.1, on the reverse strand, counting down.
GCAAACGGTGAAGGGTGGTGGAACAGTGAGTCCAGCCTTCCGGAAAGGAAATAAGAGTGTTATTTCCCCGGATTCAGGAATCCGGAGGGGTCTCGAGACCTGAACTTAAACTATTTTATACGAACTTTTAGCTTCCTAGTCATGTCTTGAATTGAATTTAATTAACATCCAGATTCATTTTCAGATAATGAGAAGCTAGGAAATGAGGAAAAGGGTTGATCCATCTTCGATGGAGATGATGATTTTTATCTACTGAACAAAGACAATAGTAATATAACAAATAGTAGTAGCCCTGTTTTTAGGAGTGACCTCGTGGTGTGGGGATATTGAGACCCAGTGGTGTGGGGATTTTTTTTATTGAAGAAACGTCACCCGTATCGATTTTAATTGAAAAGGACTTAAATTATTGTCATCTTCTTTTGTCATTATCACTTCCATATCTAGAAATTTCCAAGGATTTTGACTGGAATACGTGATGAAGGGACTCCTGACTGTAACCTCGGTTACTATGATACTTTTGACCTTCTGATTATAAAAAAAGGAAAGAAAAAATCAGAAAAAAAAAGAAAAAAAAATTGAGACCCAGCCATGAGCTCATTAATTTTGCATGTAATTAAGTTAATTTGAGCGTTCTGGTCGAAATCGGAGAACAGTAACGTTTTTTTCGACCCGATGTTAGGAAAACCACAAGAAGAACTGGCTTTGGTAGAAACGGTGAAAAGTATGTAGAGCTTTGTTTAGACGCTGGCCAGTCGTTTTATAGCTTAGCTTTATTTACCGTCGATATGTACTTCCGGGAGAATGTTACATAGATGTTTTTATGGCGCTCCTGGGTGTTATTTTTATTTAACATCATGACTGGCAGAACCGTTAACGAGCACTCCGCGCCGAGCGGAGACTCATAGTAACGCCCTTAATAAAGCCCTAACCGCCGGGGCGGAAGGGAGTTCGGAACGCGGAAGCCTTCCGGATTCCCGTGAAAGATTTTTAACCTAGTTAAGACCGAAAACTCACGTTCCAGGAAGGGTGGGGGGATTGGGAGTCCCCTCGTTCCCTGAGAGCGTTGTGACCAGAAACACTTAAAGCTATACAAGAAATCAAACAAAAAGTAGTATAATACCCAAGAAAAACAAAAAAAAACATTAAAAAAAACAAAAAAAAACCAAAAATAGTAAAAAAGTAGAAAATCAGTAGAAATCATCACCTCAGACGAGATGTGATCCGACCCTCCCGTTTGTTGTTGTTAGATAAATTGTTGTTACAGGCATTTATATCAGTCAGGATCGTTACGATCAATTTTGTTGCCCGTTTGTGGTGCTTGTACTTCAGGGTTATTTGAGTATTTAAGCACGTTAATGCTCAATCCGGAAGGGTCTCGGGATTAGTGAAGAAGACTGATCCGGCAAGCAGTTCAAGAAGCGACAAAAGGGAGCTCATCGGCAACATCAATCGACTTTTGGGTATCGTTAACAAGTTTTGTATCCCTTTTGGTACAAAAAGTAAGATAGTAATCTGTGGGGGACTCGACAGTGCTGCACTGCAGTGACCCTTCACCGAACTGCGAATTTCCGAGTTAGGCACCTTAATTCGGTTATTGAACAAGCCCGAAGGGGTATAATTTTACAAGAATTACAATTTATACAGACTATATTAAGACTCCTATACCGGTTTTCATTGAAAAACACATTAAACAGACCGGTTTTTAGGGTCAAAATAGCGATATTTTGATCCCCCCACAAATCGCGATTTTTGAGATATCGATATTTTTTGAAACGGAAAAAAAGCTTCAAAAAATACCCACCTTGACTCGCATGACTCCTGTTCCTGGAATCACATGCGACTGGGAGATGTGATTCCAGGAACACGAGTCATGCGAGTCAAGGAAGAAACATTCCCAGCGATTCGGACAGAAGGGAAGTACCAAATATAGACCCCTTATCAGGGGCCGATGATAGTCAAGCGGGGCATTCAAGAGATGCTACATCATTGGCCGCAGCCTTTGAACCTCTGAACAGGTCTTTGGAAACATTCCTTACGAGGTTATCTACAACCAATGAACGTAGCGAAAAGTCCAGAAGGGTTTTTAAGAAACCAAGATGCTATAAAGACGAATCTGATGGCCGTATTGATACCTGGATAGAAGTGATGAAACTGTATTTTGAGGAAGAGGACTTGTCATAAAGGCAAGAATGCAGTGCGCTCATCAGTATTTTGGAAGGGACAGCCCTAACCTTCGTCATGGCCAAGAAGCAATACCAGCGGGATACTGCTGAGAAAATCATTGAAAACTTGTTAAATCGCGTTGGCTCAGGGGTTCAGGGACACCAAGAAATGATGCGCTTCGAGAAACGGAGGCAACGTGAAGATGAGACGATAGATAAGTTTTCAGGCGATCTGGAGCTGCTAAGAAGGCGTAGCCAACCAGATGAGTCGAACAGAAGGATGAACCAGGCAGTAGCCTCGAAATTCATCGATGGTGTGAAGAATGATGAACTTCGAACAATCTTAGCGACACATTACACACCACTCTCAACCAATGCGCCAACACCAGGGGGGTTGAGACTCAAATCAAAAGGAATATCTTTTACTGAAGCCTCCATCGACATCCGGATATTACAAGAACAATGATGGCAATTTTCACAACGGATCAGCAAACCAAGGAAATAACTGGTACAAACCAAGGGACGATATGGACAAGATACGCTCTTATGCAAATTGCAGTTCGAGGGACCATTATGTGCCAGCATGCCCAACTTACAAACAGAGCATGAAAGCAATAGGCTTTAGCCTCGAGGATGAAGATGCGTCAGAGTTGGACCATGAGCAATTCATTAGAGGAGTAAATGCGAAATTTGGCCCAAGGTGCTTCTTTTGTAACTTGGAAGGTCATTTTTAATCGGTTTGTCCGCAATTCTGGGATGCTGAATGTGGATGGAATCAGTATCAAAACTAGGACATATGTGACAACAGACAGTGACCAAATAGGGCAGATCTATTTGGGTGAAGAAGAACTCAAAGTCCGTAGGATAGGCCATGACGCCATGATGGAGCAAGACGCAGTTCACATTGGATACAACGCAGATGTGACTGCACATCTGCTCGACACCAATGGGAAGAACATCGGAGTCAAAAGGCTTCTGGACACAGGGGCAGTAGTGAGCGTGATACCGATAAAAACTTGGGTAAGATTGGGCTTCACGAGGGAAGATCTAATTCCGACGAATCTCCGACTGGCTGCAGCCAATCGAGGAGCGATTTACGTATCCGGAAGAACACCAATAACGGTCCTCCACATGGAAAGACGGGATCTTTGAATGAGCTTCCTGGTAGTAGAGATTTTGGACGACTCCGACCAATTCATCTTGGGCAGAGACTTTGTCAGGAATTTCGACGTGATCATTGAATCGAACAACGGTCTAATGAGAATTAGAAACCCGGACCGGAATTATATTGAGAAACCGATTAATAGAATAAAAACAGATGGAAACAAGGTACCAATCTTTTTAGATAAAAGGGTAAAACTAAATCTGGGACAGGCTGTGGTAGCAAATTTTAGAATGAGGAATTTGAATTCGTTAAGTGATTGTAAACAGGTTTGTTTGATACTGAATCCAAATAGTTAAAGTTCAGTGATTTTAGGCCGGAGCTGCTCGGTAACTCGAAACGGACTGTGTGTCAGTGTGTTGTTGAACACACTGGACACCACGGTTTCAATCCAACGTGGAAAGAAACTTGGTTACGCTTTGCCGATGAGGACAAACAATGAAGAGACACAAAACTTGATGTGATATAGTGTGAAAGACTGTCTTTATTATGCCAATAAAGATACAATTTTAAGTATAATTAATGAATTCAAATCTATTCATCAACAGTTTTCAATGAAATCCGAAACAGACGACGGTTTATCGAGCTGCTCGAATTTTCCGGAACGCCCCTCGTCATATGAATCAAAATCTGACAAACCGATTTTGCCAGAAATTGAACACTTAAAAGGGAAAATAGGTGGGGGAGATTTTGAATTAGTGTGGGCGGTTTTAAATCGGAACGCGGATGTGTTTTCAAAACATAAGGCGGATATCGGTTGTTGTAAATTCGTCGAACAAGAAATCGAACTAGAGGAAGGCGCCATTCCCCATAGGGAAGACGCAAGACGAATGACACCACAAAAATTAGAAGCGTGCCGAACGGAAATAGAAATGTTGCTCGAATACGGCATGATAGAACCCTCGAAATTGCCGCGGGCTTGCGGGGTAGTCGTGGCAAAAAAGAAGGGGTAGCTTATGTTTTGTTGCGACTTTCGCTACTTGAACGCGGTGACAAAAAAGTTGCGTACCCGATACCGCGGATAGACGAGAGTATCTCTAAACTTGGTGATGCTAACTTCTTCACCACACTGGATTGGGTTCTGCCTTCTGGCAGGTCCCTCTGCGGAAGAAGGACAGAGAGAAGACAGGATTCGCATGTGAGTTGGGGTTGTACCAGTGGAAGAGGGTGCCCTTTGGCTTGTGCAACGCAACGGCCACTTTTCAAAGACTGATGGCTCAGACTTTGACCAGAGTGACGAAGAAGTACGGGAATCTTGTGATGTGTTACGTGGATGACGTGGTCATAGCAACAACAACCCTGGAAGACCACATTGATCGGCTCGATGAGGTCTTTGGATGCATGAAAAGAGCAGGCTTGAAATGCAAACCATCAAAATGTGAAATCCTTAGGGATTCAATCAAGTATCTAGGAAGAATGGTGGACAGGCATGGCGTGAGGCCGGACCCGGAAGCAGTAGAGGCTTTGCTGACATGGAAGGCTCCCAGAACGGACACACAGTTCATGAGCTTCCTAGGGTTTGCCAATTATTACCGTGATCTCATTAAGGATATGCAGACAAGGTGTATCCAATGCAGTGGCTGATGCTCAACAGAGGAAAGAAGTTCGAATTGAACGAATAAGCACAAGTTGCCTTCGAGAACATAAGGCTGGAACTGTGCGGAGCGCCAGTGCTAGGCATGCCTACGGAAAAGGACATGTATGTTCTTGACACAGGCGCATCAGTAGTAGCCATCTCACGGATACTGCATCAGGAGCAGGAATGGAATGGAAGAACAGTTCTCCGTCCCATTGCATATGGCAGTAAGGTGTTAAGTGACACTGAGATGAAATATGGTGCACCAAAAGCAGAAATGTTTGCAGTTACCACATTCGTGGTAAAGTACCGCGCATACTTGGGGAGCGCTTCCTTTAAGTTACGCGTTGACAACAGAGCGTTATCCTGGTTGAAGACATACTCGATGGATAAGAGTTATATAGGTAGATGGATAGTAAGACTAGAAGGCTACCACATGATAATCGAGCACAGGATGCGTGACAACACCAGAATGCTGACAAGTCTATGAAAGATTGGAACAGAAGCAAGCCAACTAGGCGGAAACCAAGGAAGGGTTCTCGTTTCTGGACAAAGAAACTTATGAAGCGCTTCCCATGACGAGATGGTCGGACAAGTCTGGACATTCAATTCCAGGACATCCTGAGTTACCTGTGGAAAAAGCAGCCGAGATAATGATTCTATCCAAGAAGGACCCGGTGCCCTTAGATCTCAAACCTGTTCGAGCAGGAACTCTCTCGCATGAAAATAAACAGCCTCTCATTATTGGATAAACGGTGCAGGTCACACCGCAAGTGATGCGGATGCTGGGTGGATTGTTAGAGAGAGGGGTGACCAGAGATTACCCCGAGTGGGCAGCAGCTATGGCATCACTGGCAGTCAGTGAGAAGGTGAAATTTTTGCCGTCAAGACGACAACACAAAGATAATGAAAGGGATTGTAGAACAATAATTCAGCAACTAGTATCTTCAATACCCCAAGAAATCTCAACAAGTACATCATACAAACGGGAAGAACAGGGTAACGACACACAAAAGAAAAACCGTTACCTTTGAAGACTAGCAGAAGGAAGGCGAGGAAGTTGATCGAAGCCTGGAGTAAGTAAATTCGTCCGGGGAGACGAACGGTGAATAGAGAGGGCGAGCTCAGGATCAAAACCCAGGACAAGAAAGTTTGTCCGGGGAGTCTGTTGTAGAAGAGAATGTTTCGGATGAGGAACAGAACCTGGAGGATGAAATTTTGTCCGGGGAGTTCAGGTGGATGAGCAGAACGCACAGAACTGACACAGGAGAGGGAACATGCTACATCGCAAACTCTTCAATTGACGACAACTCCCGGAAGTCAGAAATTGACACCTATTCAGACAGGAACTCGAGCTCAGGATCGGAACTGTCAAAGCTAGCGATACACACACTACTAGTGGAGACTCGAGCAACTGATCTGGACAGGGAGATATATCAAGACCCTGACAGTGATTGCTACCTCATACCAGGTGAAAGAGTCTTTGACAACGCAGCAGATGATTTGGAAACAATAGCGGTATCGAAACGTTCGATAAGCTTGCTGCCGCAAAAAGAGGTTGTCAGGACTGATCTTCAACCGTTCAAACAGGAAACACAGCCGTTGGCGAAGATTTGGTGCGTTAAGATGGAGGAAGACACGCATCAGCCCAATGAGCTGAATAGTCAGATGAGGGTCGTGAAGACGTACTTGAAGGCAAGATACAGACTCTCGAACCTACTAAGAGCGCAGAGAAATGACCGCATGACTAGCAACCTGAAAAGATGGATCGAAAATGGTGCTCCGGACAAAGGCGATCTGGAGGAAGACAGTTACCGCATTCTGAGACAGTACTTTATGCAGAAAGAGGGAAGGTTATATCTGAACAAGGACGGGATCGTGGCTTGCAAGAGAAGAGAAGAAGACAAAGTCCTGTACAAGTATAATGTGATAGTGTTGCCGCAACTCTATCAGGCAGAACTTTTATTCAGGTCGCATGATCAGATGGGCCATCAGGGAATCGACAAAGTATACCAGAGGATCCTGAAACGATTTGAGTGGCCTGGAATGAAAAAGGCATGCGAGAAGAGGGTAACAGCATGTCTGTCATGCCAACAGGTCAAGGCACCAAGGAAATTGCGATTTCGCTTACAGTCAATCGAGTCATCTGAATTTAAAGAGGTGGTGCAGATTAATCACCAAAAGATATGCATGACAGACAGTGGTTAAAATCAAGTCTTGGTCATGATAGATCACTTCACGAAGTATGCAGAGGCCGTGCCCTACATAACTGCCTCAGCAGTAGAGACGTGCGATCACCTAATCAATACGTGGATAGCGAGACATGGTTGTCCGATGACATTTCAACCGGATAACGAACCAGCTTTCATGGGAGAACTTACGAAAGAGCTCATGAGACGTTCACAGGTGGCTCAAGCTCATTCCACCACATATCATCCCCAGACGAATGGCTCAGTTGAAAGACAAAATCGAACGTTAGTGTCGATGCTGTAGGCATATTGTTCCAGGTATAAGACCGATTGGGACAGATATCTTCCACAGATGATGAGAGCTTACAACAGCACGCAACATTCCACCACCGGAGTTAGTCCACAAATGATGTTAACCGGACCCGAGAAGTCTTTGCCCTTGTTTTTCTTCTACCCAGAGTATGAGGAAAAAGAACGTCTCCACAGGTCTATGTAAGGGATGTGATTAGACGTCAACAGGAGTTAAACGAATTGTGTAGACGGAACACTCAGCAGGCACAGGCAAAGCAGAGGAAAAGGTTCGATAAGAAAGCAGCTGGTGCAAAAGCTTACTCGGCAGGAGACTACGTATGGGTATTTCAGAACGTTATACTACCGAAAAGAACGAAAAAGCTCCTAAAAAACGGAGGGGACCCTTCATAATTACGGAAGTGCACCAGGAGGGACGCTTTTACAGACTGAGTACTGGCCCAGAGAGAACACTAAGCCACACAACCTATCGACAGAAGACTGGTGTATACCTGCAGACATGGAAGAGGGGGGACTATTTGATGATGGACCCTGCTTGGGAGGTCAACGAGAAGGGCACCAGGGAAAATAACAATGGAAATGAGGTCGTAGAGGAGGAAACAGGTCCATCACTTGTGGAATAGCGATTTCATACTCACAAATAGAACATGTGCAATAGCAATCACAGCAGACATGAGCTTTAGGACAGCGTTAGCAGCAGATTTCAACAGAGAATATGAAAACATAGAATTCCTTTGGAAGCAAAGACCAGGAATAGGAGGCGTAGCAGCCTTGCCTCCGGCGGCGTCGCAGATACCGGGAAATTATCTATGCTTCTTGGTGACACGGGCGACGGAGAAATGGCACTTGGACCCGGAAAACCTAGGTCCAGCACTAAACTTGGATTCCAGCACTAAACCTGCAGCAACCGCCACTTGGGACATCACAACTGATACTGGGGAACATCTTGGTCAGAGTGCTCCAAAATTTGAGGACCTCCTGGATCACTACGGTGATGGCTTTTGGAGGTGCAACGATATCAGCTGGTTCGGATGATCCTTATGGATATTGAGCACGAGCTGAGAGCTATGGATCAGGCCAGACTGACTTCAGACGGGATCCAATTTGATAGCATCGAAGGAGAAGTCTGGTTGATTCGAGTTTTCCAAGAGCGTTTAGATGAAATCGAAGTAGAACTCTTTGACACGGGAGTGCTGAAGAAGGAAGAAACATCGAATAAACCGGAAATTTCAACCTTTGTGCCTCCTAACTTAGAAACACGTTTGGGAACGGTCCCAGCTGTGACGACTTATAAGCCGCAAAGCTCTAGCGAGCCAGGGCAAAGAACGGACGTGCAAGATCGACTGGATAAGCGCCCACGAGAAGAACCATCAATCTTAGACGAAGATTAGGGCCTGTCAATCCGACAGCGGAGACGACCAGCACCTCTAGATTGGATACGAGATCAGAGACGACGAGCACCAGTCGAGAAGAGCGACGCCCAGATAGGAGCTCTTTGATGTGGTCGATGCCCATACCTTCTCCCTGGCACATGTACAAACAGGATCCAATAAAACTGAACCTTCAGACGGTGAGCTTTGCAGCAGACGCCATGAGGATGTTGAACGGAGCGGTATTGTCTGTCAACGAACTGTACTCGATAACAGGCGTAGACTGGTTAATAGCTGCTGAAATAAACTTCAGCTCTACAACTGCCTTGAGGTTTGCCGATTTAGAGGGACTGCCCTCGAACAACCCAAAGGGTCCGGTGAATGCAAGACCGTTCCAAGACGTGAAACTGAATCACAATGAAGGAAGTCGAGAAGAAAGACCCGGAAGTTTTCTGACGACGAGGGCACCAATTGGACAATATGTAAAGGTGTTCAGGCAGGTGAAAGCACCCACAGGCCACGTGAAGGAAAGAGCGTACCCGAAACAAGTGAATCAAGAAGGTGATGTTCAGAGATACGGTGGGTTGAATGCGGTAAAGAAAGATGAAACCATCTTTGCTGCATATGACAAGGCAGAAATGAGGAAGGCTAAGATTATGATAGTTGCGAGTTCAGACTTCGTATATACCTCCAAGTCTCTGTTTGGCTGTTTATGTTATAATGTTGGCAGCGGTCGACCTGGACCTAATGCAATCCGTGTCGACGGCAATCGGGGTACAAAGACAGACTGAGATGCACCCAATCACAATTGTGTTTGCTGGCATCAATGACAATCTACACAGTAGAGGTTTCCTGAGCAGACTCAGCGAGCCTGCGACGGCCCAAAGCGCTGTATGGCCAGCTATAAAAGATAAACTGAAATCAATGGGTGAAGTAGTAGATACGCTGAAAGAGGGTGCCTCTCTAAAATAACACCGAGAGCCGTGTTTGCGCTGTTTCCGGGATATGCACACCTCCTGGATGGACTGAAGTTCGTGTATGCGATTGTGGCTTTGCTCTCGAAAGTAAATGTGATGTGATCATATCTGCCCCAAATCGCGAGATAGAAATAGAGAATCTGAGGCGACTCAGGGCTGAATTACCGGCTGTGTGGTCTGATTTCTCGAATACGATGCGAGGATTCAAGAACCATTCACTACATATGCTAATGTTAGACGAAGTCCTGGGGTTGGAACTGTCCAACTTCAGTCAACAACTCAAAAAGTAGCCAGGTATTGACGATGACCATCGATTAATCGAAGCGAAGTCAAACGATTTATGGTTCCGAGGAATGTAGTGGAAGGGAGAAAGAAGAGATGTTGAAGGAAGATTTGGAGAGAAACGTGACGTTGTGCCTCCACAACAGCTTCTGCCGGAACAGAGAATCTAACGTTGATCCCCTACCTTGATGTAAACAAAGAGTAGAAGAGCAGAAGTGTTGGAGGACTGCTTCCAACAGCGTCAGAATAGCTACCGATCTGTTGCAAGACATAGAAACTGAAAGTGCAGAGTCAATGCCGCAGGAGGAGGAGATGGAACATTGACAAATGGCCGAGAAACAAAATACAAAAAGAAAGAAAATTAGAAGAATTTAGAAGTTTTAGAACTTTTAAACGACGAACAAAAGAAGAAACAAAGAAGTGATCAAAAAGAATATGTCAAAACTCAGAATTGTTTTGTATGTGACAAAAAAAAACTCAAATGAGAAACAAAGGGAAGTCAGAAAAAATGTTTTGTCTTAAGTCATATCCTCAAAAGTGCAGATTAGTGAAAGAAATTGGAAGGCTATAGTAGTGTAGTATGATGCCATTTATATTCTGCAGTGAGTCGATATGACGTGGATAAAAGTGATTTCGTGCTTTTCGTAAATTCTGTTCGAAGACACTGTACCATTTTGACAAAGACTACGAGACTCAATGGGGACATTGACCGGGCTGTCCGGGGAGTATGTGACATACGACCAGAATGGACGAAAATGCAATTTCAAATTGGTAGCCGCTGACCGTGGTCTGGGGATACTGAGACCCAGCCATGAGCTCACTAATTTTGCATATGATTAAGCTAATTTGAGCGTTCTGGTCGAAGCTGGAGAACAGTAACGTTTTTGTCGACCCGATGTTAGAAAAACCACCAAAAGAACTGGCTTTGGTAGAGACGGTGAAAAGCATATAGAGCTTTGTTTAGACGCTGGCCAGTCGTTTTATAGCTTTGCTTTTTTTTCCGTCGATTTGTACTTTCGGGCGAGTGTTACACAATTTGATAAGTCTACGGAAACTAATGGGTAGCAATGGCTGACAAATCAGTACCCTGAAAATTGGCCCGCAAAGGTGGCCCACTGCAAAATCATTGAGGGTAAGGGCAAGACCCTGGACAGTGAGAGGAGTTCGTCAATTCAATCACCAAAGGATGCGAAGCCCCCAATGCTGATGGTGAAATAGAGGTAAGCAAAACCAACTTTTTGCAAGCAGGTTACAAAATTTAACCAATGCTTAAGTGGTTTTCACCTCAAGAAAACTAGAATCATGTTTACCATCACTGAAGTCAGCAATTTCTGTTGACCTCAAGTCAAGAGTGCTTCATCAATTGTCATGTAGCGGATGCACTTCCAACTATGTCGGAAAAACTGTTCGACACTTGACCACTAGAATTGAGGAACATTAGCAAGCAGACTCTCTGATAAGCCTCTACCTTCAGCAATGCAGTCTCTAAGGAAAGAGCGCAAATCTTATTTGGGAATTTATAGATAGGTCATTTAACCAAACAAAACTGTTAAAATTAGAGGCAATACAAATCAGGAAAGAGAAACCGGGCTTGAACATGTGCATTTCAAAATTTATTTAGTGTAAAATTCGTCCAAGTACTACACAGTGATGGAGCGTAGAAAAAGTTCCTATTAACGACTGGCCGGCGTCAGTTACCTAAATTCTACTCGTTTTGCACCGTCTCGACCTAGCCAATTGATTTTCTGGTCTGTCTAGGGCTAAATAAAATGTTACCATTTTCAGGCCATCAGTCAAACGACTTGTAATCAGCTTTTGTTTATATGCGAACACAACCACATAGCTTGGTCTGGGATCCTCAGACTACATGTTTGCTATTAAAAACACGGCCCGAATATCCTATTTTACTATGTTTCTTGTGACAGTTTTATATTGAATCCATTGGAGATGGATTGACCTGTAACATTCGCCGGGAAGTACATATCGAAGGAAAATAAAGCTAGGTTCTAAAACGACTGGCTAGCGTCTAAACAAAGCTCTACATGCTTTTCACCGTCTCTGCCAAAGCCAGATCTTTTGGTTGTTTTCCTAACATCGGGTCGACAAAAACGTTACTGTTCTCCAGCTTCGACCAGAACGCTCAAATTAGCTTAATGACATGCAAAATTAGTGAGCTCATGGCTGGGTCTCAGTATCCCCAGACCACGGTCAGCGGCTACCAATTTGAAATTGCATTTTCGTCCATTCTGGTCGTATGTCACATACTCCCCGGACAGCCCGGTCAATGTCCCCATTGAGTCTCGTAGTCTTTGTCAAAATGGTACAGTGTCTTCGAACAGAATTTACGAAAAGCACGAAATCACTTTTATCCACGTCATATCGACTCACTGCAGAATATAAATGGCATCATACTACACTACTATAGCCTTCCAAATTCTTTCACTAATCTGCACTTTTGAGGATATGACTTAAGACAAAACATTTTTTCTGACTTTCCTTTGTTTCTCATTTGAGTTTTTTTTGTCACATACAAAACAATTCTGAGTTTTGACATCTTCTTTTTCATCACTTCTTTGTTTCTTCTTTTGTTCGTCGTTTAAAAGTTCTAAAACTTCTAACTTCTTCTAATTTTCTTTCTTTTTGAATTTTGTTTCCCGATTACAAAGTCACTTGCTCTCGCAAGTGAAAATATTACCTGAACTGCTTCGCCAGGATGTTTTTGAATTTTTCAGCGCTTTCTGCTCCAACGCTAGGACCAAAATGAAACTTGCTTTTCAATTGTTTTTTCAAATTGTCAATTTGTTAAACCTGATACTTACTGTTCGAGTAATTTCACATAACACAGCATAATAGAATACATTGCTGAGCCAAACCTCCCAATTGAATCGTACCCTAAATGAATTTTTTAAGTTACAATAAAACGAACATCAGAACGAGTAATTCGGAATCGAATTTGATAACTTGCTAACCAAAGTCTATGAACTCGGAAAACTATCAGAAGCGTCACAAACTCTTACAACGTAGCCAATAGACAATATTAGACATTGTTTCAAATTTTTGAAAATATTATGACTAGCATTTGTATTCTTAAAATTTTTCGTAAAGAAATCTGAATCGATAGGTATGTTTTTTATTTCGCTCGAAGTCCTGAAAGTTACAAAACATTTTTGAAACTTAGCTGATCATTTTTTCACGCGATTTCCAATTTTGTTACTACACAGCAAGTTTGTGATGAACCGCTGCATTCAAAATTTTCAAACTAACAAGCAGACGTTTGATTAAGTTGTCTGGCATCATCAAGGAAGACATTTGACTTTTCTACAAAACTTTCCAGGTAATTGGCTAGTTCAATTCCATCCATTTTACCTTAAAATACATACATGCAACTGACAAATAAAATCTATTTTCAAATTTCATAAACGTTCAAAATAAAACCGCGCAGTTTGTTCGATTATTTTCAAATCTGACGAATGTAACTTTCTCCCGGAAGTACATATCGACAGAAACTAAAGCTAGGTTCTGAAACGACTGAATAGCGTCTAAACACAGCTCTACATGCTTTTCAGCGTCTCTGCCAAAGCCAGTTCTTTTGGTGGGCTTTCTAAAATCGGGTCGACAAAAAACGTTACTGCTCTCCGGCTTTGACCACAACGCTCAAATTAACTCAATTACAGGCAAAAATAGTGAATTCTTGGCTGGGTCTCAGTATCCTCAGACCACGAGTTCACTCCAAAAAAAAGGGCTACTAGTTATTTTTATATTACGACTGTTTTTGTTCAGTAGATAAAAAATATCATCTCCATCGAAGTAGGATCAACGCTTTTCCTCAACTCCTAGCTTCTCATTATCTGAAATTGAATCCAGATGTTAATTAAATTCAATTCAGGGCATGACCGGGAAGCTAAAAGTTAATATATAGCAGTTTGAGTTCTGGGCCCGAGACCCTTCCGGATTCTGGAATCCGGGGAAATAACGTCCTTATTTCCTTTAGGAAGGCTGGACACACTGTCGCAACACCCTTCCCCGTTCGCGTGAATTACTCTGTATCGATTGTAGCGACACAATCGTTATAACTCGGAACGGTTTCTGACAATTTCCAGTTATCTGTCGTTACTTCTTTCGTAAGTGTTTTCACTGCAACTATTGTTGTTCTGTTTTTCTCTCGTTTTTCTCCAAATTGGCCGTTTCAATCATTTCTCAGAAATGTGACGTCACAATTCGAATTCTTAAGATTTAAAACTTACAGAGTATTCTCACCTTCACAATTCGTCTAATTGTTCAAATAACGTCACTAATCTGCTAAAACCGTTAATCTTCCAGTTCAGATGTTCTTTTCTGGTCAATAAAAAATCGAATACGGAATTGCAATTTCGTACATTCTGGTCGAATGTCACGTAATTTCCGGACAGCCCCGTCAATGTCCCCATTGATTCTCGTAGTCTTCATCAAAATGGCTACAATGTCATCAAACAGAATTAGCAAAATGCACGAAATCAATTTATCCGCATCATATCGACTCACTGCAGAAAATAAAGGGCATCATACTACACTATTATAGCCTTCCAAACTCTTTCACTAATATGCACTTTTGAGGTTTTGACTTAAGATAAAACATTTTTTTGACTTCCAATGTCAATGCCCTGATTTAAAACTTTTTCTCCTAGTTTTTAAAAATTGTTAGTTTGCAGGACAGTCCTGCCAACCAACAAGCTGAAATTATACTACTATGCTTCTTCCTTTCGGAGATTTGGTTGTTATTGGTCCTAGATATTAAAATCAATGAACTCTGTCGTTTGAAGGAACAATGAAATGATATCCCTCTTCAAGAGATTACCCAAGCCTTTCCTGTCACCACAAAGTGATCAGTCATCTTAGTTGATTAAAAACAGTCATGCAGGCTGGAACATTTAAATATACTCTTCACTGAAGCCTTTCTAAACAAATAGTATGTGTCTCTAAAGCCATTAACTAAACTCAAAAATTAAATTTATAAATGCAACAAACTCTTTACTCTTCAAAACTCAACTAAATGTTTTCTTTCAGTTTCAATTGCCTTTTGGTTGCTTTGTTTCTCATTTTAGTTTTTTGTCACATACAAAACAGTTCTGAGTTTTAACATCTTCTTTTTCGTCACTTCTTTATTTCCTTCCTTTTTCGTCGTTTAGAAGTTCTAAAACTTCTAAATGCTTCTAATTTTCTTTCTTTTTGCGTCTTGTTTTTCGGCCATCGTCAATGTTCCATCTCCTCCTGCGACATTGACTCCGCACTTTCAGTCTCTGTGTCTTGCAATACGTCGGTAGCTATTCTGACGCTGTTGAAAGCAGTCCTCCAACCTTTCTACTCTTCTACTCTTTGTCTACAACAAGGTAGAGGATCAACGTTAGATTCTCTGTTTCGGCAGAAGCTGTTGTGGAGGCACAACGTCACGTTTCTCTCCAAGTTTTCCTTCAACGTATCTTCTTTCTCCCTTCCGTCACATTCACTCGTCCTAGAAGTTCTCTTTACTGCGGTGGTCGCTGCATTCCGATGAGTTACAAAAGCTCGCTTAAAATTTCCTGCTCCAATGTCCATCTGATACGCACTGTACACTCTGCTGTGCTTCGACATATGCTTCTTAGCATACTCGTACAACCATGCAGTTATGTCGGCTCTGAACCATGGCATCAGTCGTCTTCTGGCCCATATCTTTTTCACTTCCATCGGAATGCTCAAGATTTTGCACATTGTCTCAAAAAGATTTAAATCTTTTAGAATATCCAATTCCCGCAATTGTTCTTTCGTCGGCGCCTCCTGTCTATTGTTCTCTTTCACATGAGCTTCCAGCCATCGTATCGCCATCATAACTCACACTATCACTATCTTTATGGGCTGTGATGAATCTGATAAACCCATTGAGAGCAGCTCTCCACAGTTCCAGATCAACACCAGATTACTACGCCCGGGGTATCACCATGTTTGTAGCAAGCAATGGCAAGGGAACTCATCATGTGTTGACATGATGCTCCTCCATTTACGTTTTCCCGAAGCTTCCAGTAGTGGTTCAGCTCCCATCATCATTCGGTGGACTTAATCATTCTCATTTACTGCATTGTAATCCGTGACTGTTGATCCTTTCTGCTTTTGTCTTTCAAAGTCACTAAAGTTCCCACTGGCGTATCTCATGAACTTCTTTCCTAGTATCGATTCTAATTCCTCTCTAGTTCTCTGCGGAACTACTGAGAACATTTTGCACAGTAACTCAGATGTTTAGAGTAACTCAGATTACAAGATTTTTCTGACATTCTCGCTAGTCTTACGCATTTTGGCACTGAGAATGCTTGATCAACTATCGTTCTCGTACTTTTCACGTCCACCGCTACGAAACGCACTGGGTATTTGCTCTTCCACATTGGAGCTAATGTCGATCTCACCAAATATCGCGCTCTCGACGGTCTGCAATAAATATCACTGTGCCGGATGTTCATTTCCGCCTCGATCGCTTACCTCCACTTTCCTATGTGCTTTTGTTCAGTCTGCAAAACTCCTGGAAACACTTCTACACTGATGGCCGTGACCATCTCATGCTTTTGTTCTAGATTGAATAGTGACTCTAAAGAACCAAACATGCTGTAGAATCTTAGTGCAGTCATTAGATTCACCTCGGTTCCCCCATGGCAATCTGCAATCAGTTCCGTTCCCGTTCTCGTCTTCGTCACAATGGTCCCGAACAATATTTTCAATTGCTTGTGCTGTTTCTCCAGGGTCTTTACACAATCCAAATCTCCATAGATGTGACCTTCCAGTCCACAAACTTCTGCCAGACGGCTGCTACCAGGTTTGACCCAGTCCTCTGGTCCCAGCCAGGCAACTCTACTTTGTCTTCTCCGTTGCTCTTAGAGGCTGTCGTCATCAAATTATAGATGATGTTCAGGTCGAACAGGTTACAGTCTGAGTTCAATTCCCTCTGTACGTCTTGCGTCGCACGTAAAATCAAATCAGCGTTGGGACTAGGACACCAGGATGGTTTCATCAATTCCCATACCACCATCGAGCTCGTTCTCAGTAGTTCGTCTGAGAATCCCAATCCAAACACTACTCAGTTGTCAGATTTTGGCACTGAAGGTGCAGCCACCTTTTCCTTCAAGACTAATCCCAGCTTTGTCTGCTAATTAGCAGCGCTTCTTATCGTTGCAATTCTTGACATCCAGAATCTTAGCAACACTGCTTGCTTGTAATCAAAGAAGCAATCGCGTATGTCTTCATTTAGGAAAGAGTTGTACGCTATCCCTATGATTCTGGACACGTAACTGTATGATTTCTTCTTGATCGGTACACAGTAATCACTGAATTTCGGCAGCGCTGCCATATATTCCTTAGAGAGCCTCAGCTTCTTGTTTGAGAATCTCCTTATTTTGTCTATTTTCTTCATTGGTTCTAGTTCCACGGGTTTTTCCATATTTACTCGCTTTGTTTTGCTCTGGTGTATGTCCAAAAGTGCTAACAAGAGCAAGGCTTTCGCTCCTTCATCGCCTTATCTTAGCATCTTGACACAAGTGTTCAATGCTGGCACTGAAATTTGTTCTATCATAAACCGTATGGACTAAAGAGCGTCTCTCCGCTTCGCGCACGCTACTGCTGCTCCTTCTTGGGTTATCAGATACATTCCACTCGTCATTAAGAACACCTTTTCTCCCTTCGATCTTTTTCTTTCTTCCGAATCATATTCCCCGCGAGTCAACCCAGTCATGCACCAAGCGAACCTCATTTGTAGCTCTGTTCTCACGTAAGGTATTGCTATCAGAGCGTGTATCTTCGGCGTGGTTCTCATTTCTTCTTCGAAGTATCGTAACACTACCGCTCTCCATGGAAGGCTCACCAACTGCTCGATCGTTTCCGCGTGCATTCCAGACGATACCAGAGTCCTGTATGCCTTCTGATTCAGAGTGGTGCCTTGCATCATCGTCTCCAAATAACTTTCCTTGACACTTTTGTCTTCCACAGCCATTAAGTGTCCTCTGGCCGAATTTCTGTACTCTAACATCTTCATGTATCCACCGGCGGGTTCCGGGATACAGTTTCCGACACTGTCGGTCGGTTATATTCCACCGAGAATAGCTGTCCTACGACGCTTCCCTTTCCGTGGCTCATGGGAGACGGTTTAAAGTCGTCAATGGTACTCTCTCCACACTGTCTGAGTATCTCCATTTCTAACGTCGCTCCAGTCAGAGTGCAGTCACTCTTCTTGGTTTTGTAACCGGTTGATTTTTTTCCTGCCATGAGAATGGGTGGCACCATCGCTACATCAGTCAATATCCTGTCTGTGCCAGGCAATCGATCATCACCCTGTCCCAAGTCCATAGCTTCTTCGACGCGTTTTCTTTTCGCTTTCATTGAGATTTCGGAATCCACCTTTGTCTTTCCCGCTTTCCTCAATGTCACCTTGCTGCCCAGTTTCATCTTCATCTCTTTAATTTTGTCAATCAGCAACTTTGATCGCATCGTCCCCTTCCGGGTTCTTGACAGATATACCACTTCTCATTTGCCTTCTTGCGGCGTCATCTTGATAGGAGAGTTTGCCTCACTTTCGTCAGTGGCTGAGTCGATCAACAACTTGCTCAACCTCCCTTCACACTCATCTAGTTTGTCAAGGACTTCCAGCATTAGTGGTCTGTTGAGACCTTTTTTTCAGTATAGACTGGGTCCCGTAGCTCTGAACTACTGTCCAGACCTCTTCCATGAAAGCAACTCTGGTTATACTGCATCCCGTCCTATTTTCGTGGTCTCTATGATCAACTTCCCATTCTTCTTTGGGCTTTCCTCCGGCAGCTTCTTGTAATCACCCCAACCTTTCGTCTCTTCTCTCACCTTATGGTACGCTGCAGTCAGTCGAGGAATTCTTTTGACCGCGCCGTTTCTTTTGTCTTAGGGTCTTAGATTCCAGAGTTTAGGGAATACTTCAATTTGTCCTCTGTCCACTTCTCCCATACGATCATCTCTGGCTCCAATATCTTTGCAAACAATAGGTCTTCCGCCCACTGCTGATATGAGGTTCAGGTACAGCACCGACCTCCTGTATGCTTCCACCTTAACATCAGCGATTGCAAACGTGACTGCGGGTCCATATATGACCGTCACGAACTCCGTGGCACCCCTGATCAATGCTAAGGGATCGGTCCTCATAGCTAAGCTCACATCAGTTAGTAGGGGCATGCCCCCAGCATGACGTCGCACGTCTTCCTCCCTCTGACTCGTTTCATCCTCTCATGTTCCAAACTGATTCTGCTGCAGGAGGTACTGGATAAGAGTATGTCGCAAATCTCGTATCTTATTCCAGGAATCCGTGGATCGCTTCACATCAAATTTTCTCACGTTCTCCCTCATCTGCTCCGGGTAGCGGGTCAAATTCATCAATCCTCCCAAGTGCCCATGCGTTATCGCTATCCATTCGTTATCGAAGTCCATCTAATCACAAATTCTGTACTCCTTCGGTGAGCAATATCGCTGATCCTTTCAAAAAGTTCTCTGCTCCAAACGTCACGAATAGGGCTAGTAATTCAAAGACTGCTTGGAGGAGTTCCTTTATTAGATATCGAAAAAGCGAGGGGTAAATTTTTGCCAAGAAACGCGGTCCATCCGGCTCCTAGCCCTTCGAGCATGCTGTCCATCCGGTCAAAGCCTTCTTCTCCCCTCACTTTCTGGGTCCAGAAAGCTTCCAGGGTAACTTGGCACACTCTGTTCACGAACCTGGCTGATTTCTCTTCAGCATTTTCGGCCAGGCTTACCTCTTTCACTAAGTAGGCATGGATCTTCCTGATCATCACTGGGCCTCGCTCGAGAGCATCCGCGCCCAATGCTGCTACTCGGGGGATCAATTGCAGCCACTGGTTAGCCTCTGGTTTCATTCTCAAAACCATCGCTTCCAAGAGAGCTCTGGTCTCCTTGGAGTTCTTCCTTCTCCCTCCTTCCGTTTTTATTTCCATTCCTCGGAACCATAACTCGTTTGACAGCCCTATGATTACCCGATGGTCATCGTCAATTCCTGGCTTCAGTTTGAGTTGTCGACTGAAGTTGGACAGTTCCAACCCCAGCACTTCGTGTAACACTAACATGTGTAGTGAATGATTCTTAAATCCTCGCATCGCATTCGAGATGTCAGACCACACCGCAGGTAGTTTAGCCCTGAGTGGCCTCAGATTCTCCATCTCTATCCCGCGAATTGTGGCAGATAGGATCACATCATATTTATCTTCCGAGAGCAAAGCCACCATCGCATATACGAACTTCCGTCCATCCGGGAGATGTGCATATCCCGGAGACAGTGCAAACACAGCTTTCGGTATTATTTTAGTGAAGGCACCTTCTTTCAGGGTGTCTACTACTTCACCCATTGATTCGAGGATATCCTTTATAGCTGGCCATACAGCGCCTTTGGCTGTCGTAGGCTCTCTGAGTCTGCTCAGGAAACCCCTACTGTGTGGATGATAATTGATGCCAGCAAATACGATTGTGATTGGGTGCATTTCTGTCTGTCGTTGTACCCCGATCGCCATTGACACAGATTGCATTAGGTCCAGGTCTACTGCTGCCAACATTATAACATCAGGCCGATACAGAGACTTGGAGGTATAAAAGAAGTCTGAGCTCGCGACTATCATAATCTTTGCCTTCCTCATTTCTGCCTTGTCATACGCAGCAAAGAGGATCTCATCTTTCTTGATCGCCTTCAATCCACCGTATCTCTGCACATCACCCTCTTGATTCACTTGTTTCGGGTACGCTCTTTCTTTTACGTGACCTGTGGGTGCTTTTACCTGTCTGAACATCTTGACATGTTGTCCTATTGGTGCCCTCGTCGTCAAGAATCTTCCGGGTCTTTCTTCTCGATTTCCCTCATCGTGATTCAGCTTCACATCTTGCAAAGGTCTTGCATTCACTGAGCCCATTGTATTGTTTGAGGGCAGTCCCTCTAAATCATCAAATCTCAAGGCAGTTGTAGAGCTGAAGTTTATGCCAGCGGCTATTAACCATTCCACGCCTGTTATCGAGTACAGTCCGTTGACAGACAATCTCGCTCCATTCAACAGCCTCATTGCATCTGCTGTAAAACTCACCGTCTGAAGGTTCAATTTCATCAGATCCTCTTTGTACATATGCCAGGGAGAAGGTATGGGCCTCGACCACATCAAAGAGCTCCTATCGGAGCGTCGTTCCTCTCGACTGGTGCTCGTCGTCTCTGATCTCGTATCCAATCTAGATGTGCTGGTTGTCTCCGCGGTCGGATTGACAGGTCCTAATCCTCGCCTAGGATTGATCTTTCTTCTCACTGGTGCTTCGCCCAATATATCTTGTACATCTGACCTCGCCCTGGCTCGCTAGAGCTTCGCGGCCTTTAGGTTGCCACGGCTGGGACCGTTCCCAAGCGTATTTCTAAGTTAGAAGGCACAAAGGTTGAAATTGCCGGTTCATTCGTGGTTTAATACTTCTTCAGCACTCCCGTGTCAAAATGCTCGACTTCCATTTCATCTAGTCGCTCTTGGAAGACTCAGTTCAACCAGGCTTGTCCTTCAAATATATCAAAGTGGATCCCATCACTGGTTAGTCTGGCGTGATCCATAGCTCTCCGCTCGTGTTCAATGTTCATAAGGATCATCCGTCCCGCATTCCGACTCGCAAGATTTCTCAGGATGTTGTTCCACCGGAACAAATAGGCACACCATCATTGACTCCCATCGTGCCTCTTCCTCATCTGAGCCCCTTGATACATTATTCGTCCCTATTAGGATCATTATGTTAGGGATCCTCCCTGGGTTCATCAGCTCCACTATCCGAAAAAGCTGGGCTATAGTTGCACCTCCAAAGGCCATCACTGTAGTGATCCAGGAGGTCCTCAAATTCTGGAGCACTCTCACCAAGCTGTCACCCAGTATCAGACGTGATGTCCCAAGTGGCGGTTGCTGCAGGTTTACTGCTGTGCTCCAAGTCGATCGATTGAAGCAGGCTCTGGAATCCGTGTCCGGAACTCCTGTGAAGCTATACTTCAACTGGTTGTTCTTCTGCACGTCAATCACTCGGGACACCTTATTCACCGGCATTTCTCGTATCTTTCTGTCTGGGACCTTACAGCTCTTTGTCGGAAACGTTGCATCACTAACTACCTCCTCCCTATCTGGTCATCATCTCTTGGGAAAGTTGTACTCTACCCGTGTCATCAATTGTTCCATAGGTTGCAGTCACCCCGGAACCTGGCGTATACCTATTAGCAACCAATCGTATAGCTGTTTCTATCAACTTTCTCCCCGTTTTCTCCACGACAGGGTCACCTAGGGTGTCAGTCGGGTCCGGGATTGTCTTTCGACCAGTTGTAGCCGGGAGTCGCGTCTCCGTCGCTTGAATCAACTCTCGAGGCGTCAAAAGTTCCATTGGGGACTGCCAATGAGGAAAATTCCTTGTAGGTATCACTTTTTTCACGGCTGTCGTCAGCGCCCGCCGCTCCGATCGCTCTTTGTACTCTCGCCTCAAGCGTTTTCTTTCTTCACTCTGTTTCTTGTTGCAAAACTCAAACAGTCTTTTCCACATGTCTCTATCTTCTTCTGTCCTGAGCATGGTTTTGGTCATTTCGTCCAGCTCCCTTCTGGTCTTCTCCAGTTCTTCTATCGTCTCATTAGGATCTTGCATGGTTTCGTTCGTCTGAATCCATCTTCTACTCTCGCCCTCTTTGGTGGCAGAGCTGCTCTCAGTTGTGAACTAGACGAGGCAGCCTCGCTAATCATTTCGTGATGCATCTTCCACAGTCCAGGCCTAGGCTTGGTAGACAGAGGCATCTCACCTGGTTTGTAGGTCCTCGAACTTCCCAATCCAGGCTCGTTCGCCAAGTCACTTCCTGAGAAAGCCCCGTTTCTCCACCTCCTTACCCTCATGTTCGGGCGGTCTAGTACTGTTTCTCCGTATGCTGCCATCAATAAGACTTCCGTGGGGCGGTCCCCACGGTTATGATGCCCCAAGATGTTTATTAAGGAGGTCAGCAACATGATTACCTCTGGGTCCTCCAGAGTGAAGTCTCAATCCATCAACCAACGATAGATCACATCTACCATCGATCCCTCATATGCCTCTGCCCAGTCCATCAATTCGTTCAATTTGAAGTTGTCCATGTTCTTGCACATTTGATTCTATTATCGATTCGATGAATTGAAATCAAGTCAATGGTTAAATGATTAATCAGGATCTAGAAAAGAGGTCACGAATATCACGTTTGTCAGCTTTACACCAGTTTAATATTAAAATTTACTTAAAACAATCAGATAAAAATTTTTGATCCTAAAATCAATTGATAAAATCAATCCGTTTCTAAAATTTTGAAATTCGATCTAAGAATGGACAGTCCAATTTTTGAATTTATTCCTTAGATTGTCTTTCGGTTGTTCATGGTCACTAACTCCTTCTTACCCAGGATCTTAATAACACAACACATAACATATTATAACACCCATATCACACACAACACACATTTAGTATGACGCCTTCCTGCATGCCACCTAAACTCAGCCTATACCTAAGTAATGTTTCTCATGTAAGTGTACTTATATATTAGTATCAGAGAAGATTACATGTATCAGTGCATACAGCTCCCGTGGATGCAGTCGTCCTCGTTCGGGTCGTACACTGGAAGCGAGAGTTCCTTCACTTCCCTTTCCACAAGGAAGTCTCTCAACCTTGTCAAGGACAAGACCAGGTTTTCCGGGTCGACGTGCCGCTTCTCTGTCGCCCTCGTCACCAAGATGCATAAGTACTTTCCCGTATAAGTGACGCAGCCGGAGGCAAGGCTGTTACGCCTCCTATTCCTGGTCTTTGCTTCCGAAGGAATTCTATGTTTTTATATTCTCTCTTAAAACTCGCTGCTAACGCTGTCTTAAAACTCATGTCTGCTGTGATCGCTATCGCACATGTTCTATTTGTGAGTATGAAACCGCTATCTGTCAATATTATGCCCCTTGAGTATTCATTTGGTATGTTAAAATATGACTCAAATACTCTCCCTATGTCCGGTTTTTTAGGGTCCTCGCCTGTTTCTGCTTCTAGATCACCTGTCTCTTGCTATTTTTAATTTTTTTATTAATAAATTTTCAGTGTGGGTAAATCCTACCACCAATACCCGGACAAAAATATCCAACGACGTCTCCGTCGATCGCCTACCGGATATCAATCGAGGTTGGAAGCCAGAACGAGTAATTGCCCTTCCTGGGCAGCCCAGGAAGGATCATCCCTTTCGGTTTTTATGTATTTCTTGCTTTCACGATCTACAACTTGATTCGTGGCACTGACCTTCTTTGGGTCCGACATCATTTCGTTCAGCCAATCCAAGACACGAAGATTCCTCAACTCTTGTTCGTAGGATTGCTGTTGCTCGTCGTCGAATTCTACCTCGGGTTTCGACCGGTCCTCGATCCATTCCTTGCCGTGGTCATCAACTACGTCGATGTCTTGCGACACGGTTATTCCTTTTAGACCCACCACTTCTTCCGATACCTTCTTCAGATCTGTCCTGTTCACTACGAAGTCATCTCCGTAAGGATTATATTTCTCCTTGGATCTTGTCCTGTCATTCTGTCGAGTCTGTATCGTAAACGGAAGATCTGGTTCCAAGTTCGTGGGGACCTCCATTTGTTCGGGGTCTTGCCAGTCCTCCTCAGCGTAGGGCAAGGTTTCTCCATCTGCCTCTATCACCTCGTTGGGATCCAGGTCCAGTGATGGACTTGTTTCCTCCTCTACGACCTCATTTCCATCGTTCTTTTCCCTGGTGCCGTTCTCGTTGACCTCACAAGCAGGGTCTATCATCAAATAATCCCCCTCATCCATGTCTGAAGGTACACACCAGTCTTCTGTCGATGGGTTGTGTGGCTTAATATTCTCGTAGTGGGCGGCTCGGCCAGTACTCAGTCTATAAAAGCGTCCATCCTGGTGCAATTCCGTACTCATGAAGGATCCCCTCCACTTTTTAGGAGCTTTTTTGTTCTTTTCGGTGGTATAACGTTTTGAAATACCCATACGTAGTCTCCTACCGAGAAGGCTTTGGCAACAGCTGCTTTCTTATCGAACCTTTTCCTCTGCCTTGCCTGTTCGGGGGCGAGAGTTCCTTCACTTCCCTTTCCACAAGGAAGTCTCTCAACCTTGTCAAGGACAAGACCAGGTTTTCCGGGTCGACGTGCCGCTTCTCTGTCGCCCTCGTCACCAAGATGCATAAGTACTTTCCCGTATCAGTGACGCAGCCGGAGGCAAGGCTGTTACGCCTCCTATTCCTGGTCTTTGCTTCCGAAGGAATTCTATGTTTTTATATTCTCTCTTAAAACTCGCTGCTAACGCTGTCTTAAAACTCATGTCTGCTGTGATCGCTATCGCACATGTTCTATTTGTGAGTATGAAACCGCTATCTGTCAATATTATGCCCCTTGAGTATTCATTTGGTAAGTTAAAATATGACTCAAATACTCTCCCTATGTCCGGTTTTTTAGGGTCCTCGCCTGTTTCTGCTTCTAGATCACCTGTCTCTTGCTATTTTTAATTTTTTTATTAATAAATTTTCAGTGTGGGTAAATCCTACCACCAATACCCGGACAAAAATATCCAACGACGTCTCCGTCGATCGCCTACCGGATATCAATCGAGGTTGGAAGCCAGAACGAGTAATTGCCCTTCCTGGGCAGCCCAGGAAGGATCATCCCTTTCGGTTTTTATGTATTTCTTGCTTTCACGATCTACAACTTGATTCGTGGCACTGACCTTCTTTGGGTCCGACATCATTTCGTTCAGCCAATCCAAGACACGAAGATTCCTCAACTCTTGTTCGTAGGATTGCTGTTGCTCGTCGTCGAATTCTACCTCGGGTTTCGACCGGTCCTCGATCCATTCCTTGCCGTGGTCATCAACTACGTCGATGTCTTGCGACACGGTTATTCCTTTTAGACCCACCACTTCTTCCGATACCTTCTTCAGATCTGTCCTGTTCACTACGAAGTCATCTCCGTAAGGATTATATTTCTCCTTGGATCTTGTCCTGTCATTCTGTCGAGTCTGTATCGTAAACGGAAGACCTGGTTCCAAGTTCGTGGGGACCTCCATTTGTTCGGGGTCTTGCCAGTCCTCCTCAGCGTAGGGCAAGGTTTCTCCATCTGCCTCTATCACCTCGTTGGGATCCAGGTCCAGTGATGGACTTGTTTCCTCCTCTACGACCTCATTTCCATCGTTCTTTTCCCTGGTGCCGTTCTCGTTGACCTCACAAGCAGGGTCTATCATCAAATAATCCCCCTCATCCATGTCTGAAGGTACACACCAGTCTTCTGTCGATGGGTTGTGTGGCTTAATATTCTCGTAGTGGGCGGCTCGGCCAGTACTCAGTCTATAAAAGCGTCCATCCTGGTGCAATTCCGTACTCATGAAGGATCCCCTCCACTTTTTAGGAGCTTTTTTGTTCTTTTCGGTGGTATAACGTTTTGAAATACCCATACGTAGTCTCCTACCGAGAAGGCTTTGGCAACAGCTGCTTTCTTATCGAACCTTTTCCTCTGCCTTGCCTGTGCCTGCTGAGTGTTCCGTCTACACAAGTCGTTTAACTCCTGTTGACGTCTAATCACATCCCTTACATAGACCTGTGGAGACGTTTTTTTCCCTCATACTCTGGGTAGAAGAAAAACAAGGGCAAAGACTTCTCGTGTCCGGTTAACATCATGTGTGGACTAACTCCGGTGGTGGAGTGTTGCGTGCTGTTGTAAGCTCTCATCATCTGTGGAAGATCTCTGTCCCAATCGGTCATGTACCTGGAACAATATACCCACAGCATCGACACTAACGCTCGATTTTGTCTTTCAACTAAGCCATTCGTCTGGGGATGCTATGTCGTGGAATGAGCTTGAGCCACCTGTGAACGTCTCATGAGCTCTTTCGTAAGTTCTCCCACGAAAGCTATTCCGTTATCCGATTGATATGTCATCGGACAACCATGTCTAGCTATCCACGTATTGATTAGAAGATCGCACGTCTGTTCTGCTGAGGCAGTTATGCAGAGCACGGCCTCTGCATACTTCGTGAAGTGATCTATCATGACCAAGACTTGATTTTAACCACTGTCTGTCATGCATATCTTTTGGTGATCAATCTGCACCACCTCTTTAAATTCAGATGACTCGATTGACTGTAAGCGAAATCGCAATTTCCTTGGTTCCTTGACCTGTTGGCATGACAGACATGCTGTTACCCTCTTCTCGCATGCCTTTTTCATTCCAGGCCACTCAAATCGTTTCAGGATCCTCTGGTATACTTTGTCGATTCCATGATGGCCCATCTGATCATGCGACCTGAATAAAAGTTCTGCCTGATAGAGTTGCGGCAACACTATCGCGTTATACTTGTACAGGACTTTAACTTCTTCTCTTCTCTTGCAAGCCACGATCCCGTCCTTGTTCAGATATAACCTTCCCTCTTTCTGCATGAAATACTGTCTCAAAATGCGGTAACTGTCTTCCTCCAGATCGCTTTTGTCCGGAGCACCATTTTCGATCCATCTTTTCAGGTTGCTAGTCAGGCGGTCATTTCTCTTCGCTCTTAATAGGTCCGAGATTCTGTATCTTGCCTTCAAGTACGTCTTCATGACCCTCATCTGACTATTCAGCTCATTGGGCTGATGCGTGTCTTCTCCATCTTCACGCACCAAATCTTTGCCAACGGCTGTGCTCTTGTTTGAACGGCTGAAAATCAGTCCTGACTACCTCTTTTTAAGGCAACAGACTAATCGAACGTTTCGATACCGCTATTGTTTGCAGATCATCCGCTGCGTTGTCAAAGACTCTTTCACCTGATATGAGGTAGCGATCACTGTCAGGGTCTTGATATACATCCCTGTCCAGATCCCTTGCTCGAGTCTCCAATATGAGAGGCTGTTTATTTTCATGCGAGAGAGTTCCTGCTGGAAAAGGTTTGAGCGCAGCAACAGATCCAAGGTCACCGGGTCCTTCTTGGATAAAATCATTATCTCGGATGCTTTTTCCACAGGTAACTCGGGATGTCCTGGAATTGGATGTCCAGACTTGTCCAACCATCTCGTCATGGAAAGCGCTTTATAAGTTTTTTTGTCCAGAAACGAGAACCCTTCCTTGATTTCCGCCTAATTGGCTGGCTTCTGTTC
This sequence comes from Symsagittifera roscoffensis, assembly GCF_963678635.1. NCBI lineage: Eukaryota > Metazoa > Xenacoelomorpha > Acoela > Convolutidae > Symsagittifera > Symsagittifera roscoffensis. The sequence goes on along the minus strand of NC_087064.1, from coordinate 47,328,700 downwards.
CAATCTTTCATAGAACTCGGTCTTCTTTTTGAGATTGTCAGCATTCTGGTGTTTGTCACGTATCCTGTGCTCGATTATCATGTGGTAGCCATCTAATCTTACTATCCATCTACCAATATAACTCTGACCCATCGAGTATGTCTTCCACGCGTAACTTAAAGGGAGCGCTCCCCAAGTATGCGCGGTACTTTTCCACAAATGTGACTACTGCAAACCATTCTGCTTTCGTTGCATCATATTTTATCTCAGTGTCTTGCTTGCCTTACTTAACACCTTGCTGCCATATGCAATGGGACGGAGAATTGTTCTTCCATTCCATTCCTGCTCCTGATGCAGTATTCTTGAGATGGCTACTACTGGTGCGTCTGTTTCAAGAACATACATGCACTTTTTTGTAGGCATGCCTAGCACAGTTTCCGCTTTAAGTTCTCGAAGGCAGCGTGAGCTTCTTCGCTTCATTCGAACTTCTTTCCTTTGTTGCGCATCAGCTTCTGCATGGGATACACCTTGTCTGTATATCTTTTTATAAACTCACGGTAATAATTGGCAAACCCTAGGAAGCTCATGAATTGTGTGTCCGTTCTGGGAGCCTTCCATGTCAACACATCCTCTTTTGCTACCGAGTCCGGCCTCACGCCATGCCTATCCACCATTCTTGCTAGATACTTTATTGAATCCCTGAGGATCTCACATTTCGATGGGTTGCTTTTCGTGCAGCCAGAGACCTCATCGAGCCGATCAATACGGTCTTCCAGGGTGGGTGTTGCTATGACCACGTCATCCACGCAACACATCACAAGGTTCCCGTACTTTTTCGTCAATCTGGTCAAAGCCTGAGCCATCAGTCTTTGAAAAGTGGCCCTTGCGTTGCACAAGCCGAAGGGCATCCTCTTCCATTGATACAAACCCAATTCACATGTGAATCCGGTCTTCTCTCTGTCCTCCTTCCGCAGAGGGACCTGCCAGAATGCAGAAACCAAATCCAGTGTGGCGAAGAACTTGGCATCACCAAGTTTGGAGAGGCTCTCGTCTATTGGCGGTATCGGGTAGGCATCTTTTATTGTCACCGCGTTCAAGTAGCGAAATTCGCAACAGAACCTAAGCTGCCCCCTTCGTTTTTGCCACGACTACCCCGCAAGCCCACGGCAATTTCGAGGGTTCTATCATGTCGTATTCGAGTACCATTTCTATTTCCGTTCGGCACGCTTCTAATTTTTGTGGTGTCATTCGTCTTGCGTCTTCCCTATGGGGAACGGCGCCTTCCTCTAGTTCGATTTCTTGTTCGACGAATTTACAACAGCCGATATCCGCTTTATTTTTTGAGAATAAATCCGCGTTCCAATTTAAAACCGCCCGCAATTATTCAAAATCTCCCTCTTAAGAGTTCTAATTCTGACAAAACCGGTTTGTCAGATTCTAGTTCATATGATGAGGGGCGTTCCGGAAAATTCGAGCAGCTCGACAAGCCGTCGTCCGTTTCAGATTTCCTTGAAAACAATTTGTGAGTAGATTTAAATTCATTAATTCTTTTTAAAATTGTATCTTTATTGGCATGATAAGGGCAGTCTTTCACACTTTATCTCTTCAGGTTTTGTGTCTCGTCATAGTCGGTCCTCATCGGCGAAGCATAACCAAGTTTCTTTCCACGCTGGATTGAAACCGTGGTGTCCAGTGTGTTCAATAACTACTGACACACAGTCCATTAACCTGTTTACTATCACTTAACGAATTGAAATTCCTTATTCTAAAAATTGCTACCACAGCCTGTCCCGAATGTAGTTTTACCTTTCTATCTAAAAAGATTGGTACCTTGTTTTCATCTGTTGTTATTCTATTAATCGGTTTCTTAGCACACTTCCGGTCCGGGTTTCTAATCTTTATTAGACCGTTGTTCAAGTCAATCATCACGTCAAAGTTCCTGACAAAATCTCCGCCCAAGATGAGTTGGTCGGAGTCGTCCAAATTCTCCACCACCAGGTAGTTCATCCAAAGATCCCATCCTCCCATGTGGAGGACCGTTATTGGTGTTCTTCCGGCTACGTAAACTGCTCCTCGGTTGGCTGCAGCCCGTCAAAGATTCGTCGGAATTAGATCTTCCCTCGTGAAGCCCAATCTTACCCAAGTTTTTATCGGTATCACGCTCAATACTGCTCCTGTGTCCAGAAGCCCTGTGACTCCGATTTTCTTCCCATTGGTGTCGAGCAGATGTGCAGTCACATCTGCGTCGTATCCAATGTGAACTGTGTCTTGCTCCATCATGGCGTCATGGCCTATCCTACAGACTTTGAGTTCTTCTTCACCCAAATAGATCTGCCCTATTTGGTCACTGTCTATAGTCACATATGTCCTAGTGTTAATACTGATTCCATCCACGTTCAGCATCACTTGATACGGTCCATAGTATTCCACGTAGCGCCCGTGAAGATTCTTTATTCGAGGGCCACCCAGTGTTAGTAGCGCTCGCACAGCTCTTGAATCAGTGCGTGGCTCCACCTGTCTCAGATAATCTGCATATGTATCCAAATGCATCAAAGTGAATTCTGATGGTTCACTCTGACTTCTGATTACCTGGTGTCCCGCTACGGAGATTATCGATTGTATTTTACTTCCCTGTGGCACCATACCGAACGTCTGCCCGGAGATCACATTCAGTTTCGTGCTCAAACTGCTTGGTACATTCGTTTCTTTGATTTCTGATGCCTCGAAAGCGTTCAGCTTTTCCTGTAATTTCTCATTTTCAAATTCGAGCTTCACTTTTTGTTCGATCTCCTTCGTTACCAGTTCCTGCTGGACTCTGTTTAGAGCATCCCTCGCGGCTGCCCTATAGTCGATCTTGAAGTCATCCGCCGCAGTCACCGGTTCCGGTTCACATATATCTTCCTTTACCGCCTGCATCTTCTTTTCTGCGCATCGGTTTTTCTTTTCTGCGCGCCCCCGCTTCACTCAATAGGCGAGCCTTGCTAGCTTTCACACCCGATAAAGCTTCTTCATGTCTTGGATGCTTGATGTCTGCTACAGCATCCCAGAATTGCGGACAATCCGATTTAAAATGAAGTTCCAATTTACAAAAGAAGCACCTTGGGCCAAATTTTGCATTTACTCCTCTAATGAAATCCTCATGGTTGACCCCTAACGCATCTTCATCCTCGAGGCTAAAGCCTTTTGCTTTCATGCCTTGTTTGTAAGTTGGGCATGCTGTCACATGATGGTCCGTCGAACTGCAATTTGCACAAGAGCGTCTCTTGTCCATATCGTCCCTTGGTTTGTACCAGTTGTTTCCTTGGTTTGCTGATCCGTTGTGAAAATTGCCATCATTGTTCTTGTAATATCCGGATGTCGATGGAGGCTTCAGTAAAAGATATTCCTTTTGATTTGAGTCTCAACCCCCCTGGTGTTGGCGCATTGGTTGAGAGTGGTGTGTAATGTGTCGCTAAGATTGTTCGAAGTTCATCATTCTTCACACCATCGATGAATTTCGAGGCTACTGCCAGGTTCATCCTTCTGTTCGACTCATCTGGTTGGCTACGCCTTCTTAGCAGCTCCAGATCGCCTAAAAACTTATCTATCGTCTCATCTTCACGTTGCCTCCGTTTCTCGAAGCGCATCATTGCTTGGTGTCCCTGCACCCCTGAGCCAAAACGATTTAACAAGATTTCAAAGATTTTCTCAGCAGTGTCCCGCTGGTATTGTTTTTTGGCCATCACGCAGATTAGGGCTGTCCCATCCAAGTTACTGGTAAGAGCACTGCATTCTTGCCTTTATGACAAGTCCTCTTCCTCAAAATGCAGTTTCATCACCTCTATTCAGGTATCAATACAGCCATCAGATTCAACTTTATAGCATCTTGGTTTCTTAAAAACCCTTCTGGACTTTTCACTACGTTCATTGGTTCTAGATAATCTCGTAAGGAAAGTTTCCAAAGACCAGTTCAGAGGTTCAAAAGCTGTGGCCATTGATGTCGCGTCTCTTGAATGCCCCGCCTGAGTATCATTGTCTCCTGATAAGGGCTCTGGAATTGGATTTTCCCTCCCGTCCGAACCGCTGGGATTGTTTCTTCCTTGGCTCGCATGACTCCTGTTCCTGGAATCACATCTTCCAGTCGCATGTGTATCTTGCGTCGGTCGTTCGTTTGAGGTCTGTCTGTTGCCTTTTGAACATCCTCTGATGTTTGGGCCCCGTGTTCTATTGTCCTCTGTGGCATATCCTGATGAAAAGCCCCTTCCTATAGTGGATCCATATGTCCTTCTCCTATTCTGTTGTTCATTGAAGCTCAAGCTCGGCTCCCTGCTTGGTTCTCCCGAGTTCGGTTCCCCATTTTTTGATCCACTCCTGCCACCTAGTAGCCCGTCCAACCTATCCATGATAGCTTGAGTTCGCCTCTCCATCATCGCCTCTGTATTCGTATTAAGAGTCCCAAGAGTCTGCTCTTTTTGAATTCTTAACTTCTCCATGTCGTCTCTCATTCGTGGCTCTCTTTGCTCAGCTTTCCTCGTCATTCGCGACAAGTTATTCGCCAAGTGTTCATCCGTTCTCTCCTTCAAGCGTTTTTCGCTTCTACCAACTTCTTCCCGCAGACTTTCTCTCTCGACGTGGACTGCCCTTTCTAGATCACTCAACCTTATGGACATCTGATCATTCTGTTCTCTTATGCTGCCCACTATGTTTGTCAAGGCTTCTTCAATTGATGCTCCGTTATCCACTAATGGCGTCACAAGTGGCGGTGTCACCCTGTCGATCCCAGGTAACTTAGCGCTGGTCGAGAGTCGGGCTTTGACTCTCTGCCTCGACGTCTTTTCCTTATCCACCTCTGTATCCGCCGGTGCGTTGCTTAGCCCTGTGTTTCTACTCTCCCCAGTTCGCAATTCCGAGTTCGTCATATTCACAAAGTCTCTTTTTGTGGTTTTGCTTATTGTCCTCACTACACCAAATTGGTCTATTGTGCCAGTCCCTCTCTCGGTGTATGCGTCATTCTCCTGAGTCGAACTATTGAGGCTGACTTGAGATCCAAAGTCATCTTGCTCGTCATCGTCCTTTTTTTCTTCCTGGGTTTCTGCTTCATCGCCTGTACTCGTTCCCACGGTAAATGGAAAGAAAATTCCCAAAGTGTTCTTCATTCTTTCTGAAAACGATGAGGACGCTGCCAGTTTCCCCGTCACGCCAACCATCATGGTGTTGTCTGTGGGTGATCTTGTAGTTGCCACATTTTCAGTAGAGATGTCGGTTAGTTCCGACATTTCTTCTCGGTCCAATGTCCCGGTGGAAGTGACGAAATCTTGGCATTGTTCTACCGGAGTAGATTCACTCGCCAGTCTTCTGTTTCCTCTCCCCTCCGGTCCATGTCAATCCTGGTTCTCATCCATGACCTGGTCCGGGTGGAACTCCACTTTTAACTTTGCCTTTTGCTCTTCTGAGGACTTTTGACTCCTGGTCTCAACCATTCTGCCTGATACTATCTTCCCTTTGTCTGTCCGGGTTTGTGTGATCCTTTGCACAATAGGCTCGTTCATTGTTTTTCTCTGTTTCTCTGGTACGAATTTCCTGGAACTATCACATAGTTTATGTATCCTGAACTTGTCTAGACTCATTTTCACTTCTTACTGCCTATACACTCAATTTGATTGCTAGTGTCCTTTTAGTCTGACTACTGATAACAATAACACAACACAATACTTTCCAAAAGTTTCTTTCGTATAGTGACCACGAATCCTTGTATGTTATCACAGTACAGTGTGTATACAATTTAGACACAATAATCGATTATTAGTTGTGAGATGTGAAGCTAGCACACTATGATGATATCAGTCTGTTTAAGAAATAGTGTTCTCACTACCCAGTGAAGCACAAATATTTTTGATTTAAAACATAAAATGAAGAAAAACAAGAAAATTTTCTGTAAAAAATGTATGTGTTTTTTACTTTAGTCAGTCGCAATAGAATAGTCGAACTTGTTTTTAAAGAAAGAACTTTCCCTGCTTGGTGCTGCACCAAACAGACAAAACCAAAACTTGAAAGTAGTAATTTTCTCAAGTTGGCGTCTATTGCACCCACCGAGTCCTGTGTTACATATCTGCTTTCAGACTGCCCGAGCTAGACCTACTAAAAACCTTAGGGCAACCACTTTTCTCAAAAACGATATGGATTTCAATCCACACATATCAGTTACACACTCTTGTTTAATTTAGACTTAGTGCCGCGAATATCCGAGTTTGGACCTGTTTTGTTTTGGTCTGGTCTTTTATAAAAGGCAAGTTATCAGTGCAGTCACTGGTTCCTAGCCTGTCTCTTAAAAACCTAATAACTTTTACTATTTTCTTTTCTTCTGTCTTCTTAAGTCTTGACAAAAAAATACCCCTCCGGATTGACAAAAACAGGACCCCTCCGGATAGGCAAATACAGTACCCCTCCGGATTGGCAAAATTGGGACCCCTCCGGATTAGTAAAAATAAGACCCCTCCGGATTGGCAAATTGGGACCCCTCCGGATTGTCAAAAATAAAACCCCTCCGAATTGGCAAAAACAAGACGCTTCCGGATTGGCAAAAACAAGACCCCTCCGGATTGGCAGAAATAAGACCCCTCCGGATTGGCAAAATTGGGAACCCTCCGGATTAGGACCCTCCGGGTTTGTAAAAATAGCTTCTCAGAGACTTTCTAAATTTTCACCCGATTCCCTTCCGGATACGTTCTCCGACGCTATTATCCTGTTCGAACTAACTATGCAGGGTGTATCTTCTTTCCCAAGACCCTTCCGGATTGAAGCTAAGCCTCTTATTTGACACTTCACCCTATCTGTGAAGGGTCTTATCACTAGCCTAGTTTTGACTTGACTATGATTTTCTGGTCATCGTAGCCTTCCCTTTTTGTTTAAAACAGCGTAAAATTGCCTTATTGAACCGTTACTACCATTTGATGGGGGTGTAAGGGCTTTCCAAAATTTTTTTTTATAAAACGTGAAGGGTCTACCTTCCCGAATTAGTAAACTTGCTAATAAAAATCTTGAAAATTTTTCACGCCTACTTTTTTGAATAACTGATGTTTCTATGAGTAAGCTCACCTAGTTTTTGATCTATTGGTACCAAGATCAACTAAATTTGTCCAGTAGTTCCAAAGTTTCTAACCAAAACGCCTTCTTTCTAAAATCAAAAAAATTTTCTCTCTTATAAGTTCCGCCTATCTTTTTTCGCAATTCTGTTCTTTTCCACCTAAAAAATATTGATCCGAGCTCAGAATTTCTATACTCTTCTAGCTCAATGCAAAAAACTCGATCTAAAACGTTCTAGTTGAAAAAATTTGCCGAAAACAATGCTCTTGGGACCCCTCCGGATTGGCAAAAATAAGACCCCTCCGGATTGGCAAAATTGGGGCCCCTCCGGATTGGCAAAAACAGGACGCTTCGGGTTTGGCAAAAACACGACCCCTCCGAATTGGCAGAAATAAGACCCCTCCGGATTGGCAAAATTGGGATCCCTCCGCATGGGGTCCCTTCCGGGTTTGTAGAAAGAGCTTCTCAGAGACTTTCTAAATTTTCACCCGATACCCTTCCGGATACGTTCTCCGATGCTGTATTGCTGTTCGAACTAACTAGGAAGGGTGTATCTTCTTTCCCAAGACCCTTCCGGATTGAAGCTAAGCCTCTTATTTGACAATTCACCCTAACTGTGAAGGGTCTTATCACTTGCCTAGTTTCGGCTTGACTATACTTTTCTGGTCCCCTTAGCCTTCCCTTTTTGTCTAGAACAGCGTATAATCGCCTTATTTAACCGTTACTACCCTTTAGTGGGGCTGTAAAGGCTTTCCAAAAAAAAATTATAAAACGTGAAGGTTCTACCTTCCCGAATTAAAGAATTTGCTAAAAACAATCTTGAAAAATTTTCCCGCTTACTTTTTTGAATAACTGATGTTTCTATGAGTAAGCTCACCTAGTTTTTGATCTACTGGTACCAAGATCAATTGGATCTGTCCAGTAGCTCCAAAGTTATTAACCAAAACGTCTTCTTTCTAAAATCAAAAAACTTTCTCTCTTATAGGTTCCGCCTAACTTTTTTCGCAATTCTGTTCTTTTCCACCTAAAAATTATTGATCCGAGCTCAAAATGCCTTTACTCTTCTAATTCAATGCAAAAACTTGATCTAAAACATTCTGGTTAAAAAAATTTGCCAAAAACAATGCTATTTTGTCCCCTCCGGATTGATGAATCCACTAAATCAAACACGTTAAGTTCGATTTCTCTGTAACCCGGAAGGTTATCGGCGAACGGGTTTTAAAACCTGTCGATTCACTAGTGAACGTTGTCCGAACAACAATTTTTACTGTCCTAACTCAAAAAATCTAAAAAATTTTCTTATCACGTTATCCAAAAAATAGTGTTTCGTTCTTCAAAAGTCACGAAAATTCGGTTTTAGGTACGCAAATAGTTCCAACCACTTCTGAACTAAACTCAACCGGTTCTACCTATTATTCTAGTACAATTACGATGTTACACACTAATTTGGCACTTTTTTCCGTTTCAAAAACATCGATATCTCAAAAATCGCGATTTGTGGGGTGATCAAAATATCGCTATTTTGACCCTAAAAAACGGTCCGCTTGCTGTGTTTTTCACTGAAAAACGATATAGGAGTATTAATATAGGCTGTATAAATCAGAATACTAGTAATACTAAACCCGTACGGGTTCGTTCAATATCCGAATTAAGGTGCTTAACTCGGAAACTCGCAGTTCGGTGAAGGGTCACTACAGTGCAGCACTTTCGAGCCCCCCACAGATTAAAATCTTACTTTTTGTACCAAAAGGGATACAAAACTTGTTAACGATACCCAACAGTCGATTGTTGTTGTCCTTGAGCCCCTTCTTGTCGCTCCTTGAACTGCTTGCCGGATCAGTCTTCTTCACTAATCCGGAGACCCTTCCTGATTGAGAGCAAATTAGCATTAACGTGCTTAAGTACTCAAATAAACCTACAGTACAAAAACCACAAACGGGCCACAAAAATGATCGTAATGGTACTGACTGATATAAATGCCTGTAACAACAATATATCTAACAACAACAAATGGGAGGATCTGATCACATCTCGACTGGGGGGATGATTTTTACTGATTTTATAGTTTTTTACTGTTTTTGTTTTTTTTTCGGTTATTTATTTGTTTTTTGTTTTATCTTGGGTACTATACTACATTTTCTTTGGTTTTTTGTTTAATTTTAAGTGTTTTTGGTCCCACACCACTCACGAAATGACGGGACCGCGAGTCCCCCCACCCTTCCTGGTTCGTGAATATTCGGTCTTAACTATGTTAAAAAGCTATTCACGGGAATCCGGAAGGCTTCCGCGTTGCGAACTACCCTTCCGCCCCGGTGGTTGTGGCCCTATTAAGGATGTTACTTTGAGCATCCAAGTGGCGCGGAGTGCTCGTTAACGGTTCTGCCGGTCATGATGTTAAAACGAATAACACCCAGGAGCGCCATAAAAACATCTATGTAACATTTTCCCGGAAGTACATATCGACGGAAAATAAAGCTAGGTTCTAAAATGACTGGCTAGCGTCTAAGCAAAGCTCTACATGCTTTTCACCGTTTCTGCCAAAGCCAATTCTTTTGGTTGTTTTCCTAACATCGGGTCGACAAAAACGTTACTGCTTTCTGACTTCGACTAGCACGCTCAAGTTAACTCAATTACATGCAAAAATAGTGAGCTCATGGCTGAGTCTCAGTATCCCCAGACCACGATGTCACTCCTAATGACACGTTTACTACTATTTTTTATTTTACTATTGTTTTTTTTTAGTAGTTAAAAATCATCATCTCCATCGAAGATGGATCAACCCTTTCCCTCAACTCCTAGCTTCTCATTATCTGAAAATGAATCGAGATGTTAATTAAATTCAACTCAGGGCATGACCAGGAAGCTAAAAGTTAATATATAACAGTTTGAGTTCTGGGCCCGAGACCCCTCCGGATTCTAGAATCCGGGGAAATAACGTCCTTATTTCTTTTAGGAAGGCTGGACACACCGCCCCAACACACTTCCCCGTTCGCGTGAATTGCTCAGTAACGATTGTAGCGAAACAATCGTTACAACTCGGAACGGTTTCTGACAATTTCCAGTTATCTTTTGTTATTTCTTTTGTAGTTGTTTTCTGCTTTTCTCTCGTTTTTCTCCAAAATGGCCGTTTCAGTCATTTCTCAGAAATGTGACGTCACAATTTTAATTCTTGAAAATTTAAATTTCCAGAATATTCTGACCTTCACGAGTCGTCTAATTGTTCAAATAACGTCGCTAATCTGCTAAAACTGTTAATTTTCCAGGTCAGATGTTATTTTCTGGTCGATAAAAATTCGAATACGAAATTGCATTTTCGTACATTCTGGTCGAATGTCACAACCCTTTCCTCTTCCTAGCTACTCATATTCTAAAATATTAATCAATACTGGTGTTAGTTCAATTGTTTATGGCATCAGAGTAGCTAAAAAGTCAATTCTTTGTAGTCCTTCACCATATACAGTCTCTGGGGGGCCGAGCCTCCGCTTCCGTGATTTCACTGTAACAACGTCGTTATTACTCCCACTTCGTGGCACGGGAGGGTACTGCTCTTTACTCCTTCCCCACTGAAGCCTCCTTACTGGCTAATTCCATCCGCTTAGTGTCTTATCGTGCGTGATCATCACGATAAGAGGCATCGTGTTTTAATTCGTTTCCGTTCGATTGTTTTTCACTATTTCAGCTGTTGTTCTGTTTTCTTCGGTTTTTTTTGGCTCAAAATGGCCATTTTAGCATTTGTCAGAAAATTGACGTCACAATTCAAATTTTTGAAAATTGAAACTTCCAGAATATTCTGACCCTAGTTTTTATTAATAAATGATCTTAAAGGCTTCTAATTCTGTTCTCGTGTTTTGCCGGAAGATTGCGCTGTGTCAATCGGGCGGAGTGGCACACACTCGCCAGACAGTCCCCATCAATGTCCTCATTGATCGCATAACACCGCGTTATCGTCAAGTAGTGTTCCAGTTCTCTATAATCAACCTTACAAATCGCATTAGAAAATGAATTTTATCTACTCCACCTCAACTCATTGCGTGTCACAAATTGCTCGCGGTTCCTGCATCATACTACAACTCACTGCCTTTCAACATTTTCACAAAATTTGCACCATGAGTAGTGTCCTAGATAAAATTTCTTTTCTGACTCCTTACGTCATCTCGTCAAAAAATTTCTTTTCGCGCTTGCTTGAATAAATGTTTGGGACGTGGCACGGCCACGCACCCGTTAAAATTAACTTAATGTCACTCACCAAGTATAATCAGTTATTTAAACTGTCATCCTCAATATCAAAACTAAGAAACTCTGTGGTTAGGAAAGGTAATGAGGTACTCACCCTCTTCGAGCGAGCGTACCTAAACCTACCAGGTCGCCACACAATGAACACGTTTCTTACACAGATTAAAAACTTCAGTCGGGTTTAAATAGGTAAAAATACTCACCTATGCTCTCCATTTATATATATATAAATAGCATCAACTAAATTTTTTCATTGTAATTTAACAATTGCAACAATTTTACCAATTCTAAAAGCCTGGTTCGAGCAAACTATAGCAAAACAAAAAGTTTAACAGTTTCAGTAATCAAACTTGGTTGATTGGTATCAGTTTTGACGCACAAAAACGATTAATTTTTTCCTCTTCCTTTCTCTATCTCGTGTTCTATTTCAGTTTTCACTCCATTGTTTCTTGTCCTTGTTCTTCTGTCTCGCTGTCTTCTAGGACTTTCTCCAGCATGTCCACGGAGTTGCGGGCCGTGCCCCCAAATCTCCTGCTCTAACAGCCTCAGTTTGCAACAAGGTAGCAAGTCCACATTCACCTTTTGCTCGCGGTTCCTGCAAAAGCTATTGTGCAGGCACAGGCTCACTTTCCGTTCTAGGTCAGCCCGTAAGACCTCTCCTTTTTCGGTTTCAGGAACACATGGCGCTTCAGCTACTCGCTTAACCGCCGTGGTAACAGCGTTTCTGTGCGTTAGGAATGCTCTTTTATAGGCTCCTGTTCCTATATCTAGCTGGAAGGATTGATAGGCTTCCGTGTTCCTAGACAAATGACGATCCATGCGTTCATACATCCATGATGTCATCACTGCACGGAACCAAGGCATCAACCTTTGCCTTGACCATATCCCCTCAATGGCTTTGTGTATCTTCAGAACCTTGCAGACGGTTCTGAAAAGATCTAAGTTGTGGTTCATCTTCACGTTTCTTAGTTGCTCAGGTGTCGGCACGGCCGCCTCCTGCTCACTCGTGCCCGCGTTAGCTTCTAACCATCTCACCGCCAGCATGGCACTAACCACCACGATTGACACCGGTTGATTTTGGTCGGGCAACCCCGTGGAGTACAACTCCTCCACGTCCCACACTAATACTAGATTCCCGCGTTTGGGGTACCATAACGTCTGCGCCAGGCAGTGACAAGGATACTCCCCGTTGGTCATCAATATGTTCCTTCGGGTCCGTTACCCTGAAACCCCCAGCAACGGTTCCACTTCCATCATAATCCTGTGTACATCGTCGTTTTCATCCATGGTGGGAAATTGGGTGGGTAACGCTCCGCTCGCCTTCTTCTTCTGGAAATCACTCACATTACCCTCACTCAACCTCATGAATTCTTCACCCACTACGTCCTGCAATTCACTTTCAGATCTCTTCGGGACGGCCCGAATGATCTTCGTCAGTAAATCATATGACCTTTCCGACATCCTGGCCAACCTCACGCACTTCGCAACAGAGAAGAGTTGGTTGACCAATACCTGCGGTGTCCTTGCATCCATCACCACCATGTGCGTAGGGTACCTACTATTGCATATGGTGCAGCGCTCGAACCCACCAGATATTTCGAACCAGTAGGTTTATGATAGGCCTCCCTGTCTTTAAAATTCATCTCGTTCTCCAGAGCTTCTTGCCAACCTCCAATTTATTGCTCAGTCTGCAACGCTCCGGGGATCACGAAGGGACGTAACTAGCCCATTGGCACGCTCCAGGCGTTCCAGCGATTCTATAGAGCTCGTCATGCTGCAAAACCCCAAGGCAGTGATCAAGTTCTTTTCCGTTACTCAGAGACAGTCCGCAATCAACGCCATTCCACTTTTGTCCGACATGCTCAACCTCCCATACAATTGAGCCAGTTGGCAACGCTGCTCACTCAGGGTGTTCAGACAATGTCCCGAATTGCATACGTGCCCGTCCATTCCACTACTGTGGGCTAGACAGGTGCCCTATCTCACCCAATTACCGTAGGTATTTCACTCGGATGGTTCCGTGGACGGGTTGCTCCTCTGCTTCGTTATTCTCAGGGCAAGCAGATGGTGTATCATGGCCAAATGGTGTAGACTCGCGTCATCATGCAAGTCCAATGTGACATCTGCCGTCATATCTCAGATTAAACCGGCGTTTGGATGTGGACACCCGGAAGGCTTCATGAGCTCGCACATGGTTACTAAGCTGGTCTTCAAGGGATCGTCCAAGAACTACAATCAAAGTTCACTTGACCCTCTAGCTCGGGAACCGAGGGTCCGATCACTCGTTCCTCAAAAATGATTCCCAGTTTGGGTTGTTCCACCATCAACATGCCAGTATCCTCGACTCGCTCGACCCAGAAACCTGGCGCATGATGGGTTGGTTTAAGCTGGCCGGCGCCTCCCTCGTAGGGGACATGAAAGACAATGGTGTCATCAGCAATAGATTTCCATCGAAATCCCCGTCGTCATCTTCACTGAACTGGTATTCCAGCAAGTCTCTCTCCAATGCCCCTAAGTCCAATCCATTTGACTTGTTTCCCTTTCCCTCCATATGACCGTCATCCTGATTCATCTGCTCACCATTGTTCGTGTCTGGTCTCGGCCCAGGTCTCGAAGGGCCTTGTTGCATGTCTATGCCCGAGTCCAGCCGCGCCGGTACGGTCAGTTCTCTTGCGTGATAGAATAACTCGTCATTCACCAGGAGTTCCACCGATTCGTCGCCATATGGCGCCAGCTCTTCGACCGTCATGTAGGTGCCTCCTCTGCACTCCTTTGCGTTTCCAACAGTATCACTTTCACTTCTCCTGGCCACTTCATACGTGACCAATTATCTGCTGGCGTGTACACATCATTCCACACGTCAGCCGAGACCCCTGGTCTCCTGGAAGGTGGTGCCTTGATCTTCTTCCGGCTCCATGCATCAGGAAACCTGAAGTCGAAAGTATGCATGGCCGCAACGTTCCAACTGATGAAGCGCGGCTCCATCCCTTCACTCCATTTCCGCATTTTCTCTTCCGCATCACGAGCCGCTCCGATGCGAGGGGCAATGACAGGAGACGTGACCCCCAACAACATCCTCCTTATTGGTGGATATCGGCGGCATTGGTCCGGCAGCAGCCTGGACCCGGAAAGCCACACTTGCTGATTCTCTTTGACGTGTGCATATGCTTCCGGCCAAAGTGGGACTCGCATTGCCTCTCCTGAATCCTTCACCACTGGTCGCAGATTTCAAAGCTTCGGATTAAACTCGACATGGGAAAGATTCTCGACGCCCATGCTGCACTTGAAATTGTTGTTGAAGTCCATCAACATCCATCCTGGCCCCGCTACTCTTCCGAATAACCTGTCGTCGCTGGCCAATCCTCTCAACTTTTTCTGTTCCACCCAATTCAGCACGGAACAATCCACAACTGAGACTAAGTTGAGGTACAGCACCGAGTTTCTGTATGCCTTCACTTGCACGTCTGGGAACACGTATGACATCATAGGTCCGTACACCACCGTGACAAACTCCCTTAGTCCATGGACCAGAGCCAGCGTGTCGATCCGCATCATTACAGCCAGATCCCTTAGCAAAGGCATGCCACAATAGTGCTTACACACATTCACTCCCGTTGCAGTCTTGTCCTCTCCTGTGACACTCCTGTTCTGTTTTAGGAGGTACTGGAGCAAGAGTATCCTCCAATCCTTCCTCTTTCGATATGAGGCGGTCTCCAACTGCGCGTTGAATTCTCAACTCGCTCCCTGCAGTTGTTCGGAGTAGCGTAAAAGCACGAACAAATCGACCAATCGACTATATGTCACAGTGATCAGGGTAAGGAGTCCATCCAATGTCAGGTCTGCCAACGCTTGGGTGAAGAGATTCGCAGGTCCCTTCACAAAGTTCTCGTGACCAAACGTCACGTACAGTGCCAGTACCAGACCAATAGACAGTTTCCGGATGTCCTTGAGGAAGCTCGCGATCAAATTCTGGGAGGCCCTGGGGTAACACGTTGACAGGAAGGATGGCGTCCATCCCACCTCAGATAGCGTCTGATCTCTCATATTGTTCCCTCGTGGCCAAAATATCAGCTTAGAATCTATCTAACGACATCGTTTTCACGTCTTGCATCAACTGCAAAATCATGCCTCCGGCTAACTCCCTCTCGTTGAACTAGTTTTTCAGATAAGTGTGTATCTCCTTGATCACTGCCGGTGCATGCTTGAACGCATCTTCTCTCGAGGTACAAACTCTTGGCGACAAACACAACCATGAATTGGTGTGTGGCTTTGTCCTCAAGGCCAACGCCACGAGGTCCTCTTCTGCAGATGTCATATTTCTTCTGACCGTCCTCCCCTGCTCATTTCTAGCATAATCCATCTGTCTGAACCAGAGGTCGTTGGCCACCTGTTGTACTAACAAGTGATCATCATCCACTCCTGGCCTCAACTTCAGTAACCTGGCAACCTGGCAAACTTGGACAGCTCCAACGCCAGGACTTCGTCCAGCTCCAACCGAATTGTGCTGCAGTCCTTGAATCCCTGGATGGCATTGGAAATGTCAGCCCAGAAGGCAGGAAGCTCAGAACGGGGTGGGTAATAGTTATTGGGGTCAAGTATTCTAATCGGCGCGGGTATTATTACGCTGAATCGTCCCTCCGTTAGAGTTGTGACCATCGTGTACACAAACTGTTCTGACAATGTGGTGTACCCCGGTGATAACACAAAGGTGATCTTCACCACATTCTTGGTGAAGTGTCGCTGCACTGATGCCTCTATTTCGGTCATGGTTGAGAGCAACGTCATTATAGCCTCCCCTATGACTTCATTGCTCGGGATTGATCCATCTGTCAGACGGGACAACAAACCTCTGCTCTGCAGGTGGTCATTTGAGCCGGCAATTACTATATTTTGCGGATCCATGCTGGTCGTCCTACGCACGCTTATCGTCCTGCCTACTGATTGCCCCCAGTCCAACTTAGGCGCTGTCAAGAAAATCACGTCGGGCCAAAAGAGGGAACGAGGCGTGTAGAGATAGTCTGAACTGGCCAAAATCAGATATTTGGCAGCCTTTATACCCTGGGGATCATAGGCAGCAAACAGACTGTCACCCATTGGTGCCTTCAGTCCCGCGTATCTCCTATCGTCCCCCTCCACCAAGATCGCTCGGGGATAGTATCTCGAATATTCACCAGGCGCTTAGCCGGGTGGTTTAGAGAACGGCCTATACATCTTATGATGCTTGTTGTTGGGCTTATTCTCTGTCAGAAATTTGCCCCTCTGAGAAGGTGGTGTCAATTTCATGGCTCTCCAACGGACGTCCGTAAGAGATCGAGTATTCAGGGGCCCAAAGGTATAGTCCTGATGCAATCCATCAAGGTCCACGAACCTGAGCGTGGTCGCGGAGCTAAACTGGTCCTGTTCCGCTAACAGCCAGTCCGCGCCCGGTATTCGAAATAATCACGACACTGTGGGACCATCTCCACCCATCATTCTCGTTGCATCCACTCGACAAGTCAATGTGTTCATGTTCAGGTTCGTTGAGATATCCGTTTTATACTGTCCCCTCCGGGTCACGTTGCCGTTCATAAAATCCGCCACCGTCGTGCCCACCTCCGGGTTCTGCGGTATCGTGCACAGCACCACGAGTCTTGGCCTGTATTTCCCTTTCAGTTTGTTTAGAAGGCAGACAAGTAGGGGCTCCCACTTGCCCTCTGGGGTTACAGGGACCCTTGAAACCTCAATGGTCCCGAGCATTATCACCAACGTGTCTAGGTGATCCTCGCCCTGGAACTCCATCATCTTGATGACCTGAGCCACGGAGGCCCCTCCAAAAGATAGAACAGAGGTCTGACCATTGACAAAGATATGGTTCAGATCCCTCACTAAACTATCTCGAACAACCAAATGACCACTCCCTGGGGAAACTGCTTGGTTGCTTATGGCAGGGTTCCAGCGCATGCCATTCAAACAAGCTCAAGGATGCTCCGCGGCTATTTGCACGAACGGTTTGCGTACCGTTAGGTTCTTCCTGATGTCCACTACGCGAGATTTCTGATTAGTTCTGTCGTGTGTAGTTCCCGTTGGTACTATGGCTCAAGGTATTCGCTCTGAGCTACTCGAGGAATGATCAGGGCGTTGGGAAGGGACGATCCTACCCAGCGTCCGGCCAGTGGACCTGTTGATATCATTCATCGCTGCTCTGGCCACCTGATTGAATGAATCCTGAAACTGGGGAGCAAAATAGGTGTCTGAAGGATCCGGTATCGTATTCCTTGGGTTCGGAGCAGACTGTGATGCCTGCTGAGGAGTCTCGGGCTCTCTCGGAGCACACAGCTCCTGTGCCTTCACCTTGGGACGTGTGTCCCAGGATCCATCTGATGAGTTAATCGTCCCTAGAGCCTCCGGTGATACTTGGCTCACTCTCGCCATATATAATTCTTTCAGGTGTTTTTATCTCTTCTTCTTTGAAGGCTATTTCTCGCGTTATTGCCCTTTTCTCCTCCAGATTGGCATACAGCTCCCTCTGATCCTTTTCATTCTTCTCCAATGTCTCAATCGTCTCCGAGGTCTGGATCTCTATCTCATTCATTCTCACTCTCTTCAGTGGAGGAGCAGCAGTTGGAGAATCTGCTGAGTGTGACAGTCCCGGCCCATCACGTAGTATTTTTGCTCCGATGAGCGGCTGCACTTGTTGAATAGGTAGGGGCATCTCACCTAGCCGGTGATCCCTCTGCTCGCCTAGTCCCGGCTCACGAGCCAAGTCGTGGCCAGACATTTCTCCTCGCCGCCATCTCATCAGTCAGTTTCGACCTCTCTTGGCTGTCTCGGACTCACCGAAAGCCAGCATCAACACTACTTCAGTGGGGCGATTCCCTCGACCCTCTCGTCCTAACGCATAGAGGAGCGCTACCACAAACATCGCCAGTCCCGGGTCCTCTTGTGCAAAATCACAGTCGTTCAGCCGCTGGTATATCTCATCCAGAGTCGCTCCTAGACTCGCTGAGACAAATTCCATTAAGTCATTTGTGTCACCCATAGTTCTATCGTATGTGTTTTTTCGTCGTGTTCTTTTGATTCATCAAAGTCAATAAACAAAATTGGATCAATCAAGATCTAAAAAGCAAGTCACGACTTAAAACCATCATCTCATGCCGTTCTATTTCCAAGATAAAACATCATTCACATCTTTTAAAAACGATCCATTGAAATTCTCTTTCGTTCTTGATTTAAAACCTAGCACCAAGGTGGATTGTCCACCTGCGATCTTGTCAAGATAACACAAATGAGCGCTCTCACCTTTCGTACCTTGAGTGTTCCAGGTCTCTATGATACAGACATCACACAAAACATACTCTAACAATAACATAACACCTAAGCATCACATATCCACACGATTACATAGAAACATAATGCCTAGTAGCTAACCTAAAACTTAATCCTAATGATTATAAAGTGAACTTAATAAAAACTACTTATCGCCTAATGCAACTCCTAGCATATGCTCAGATAGTACTTTTTATGTAAGTAAACCACTATGTCATTTTCCGAAAATATCACGTGTACAAGGGCATATAAGTCTCTCGGATGTAGCTTTCCCCTATCGGAATCATAGACTGGTAACGAGAGAGAGAGGTCACTCCACTCTCATCCAGAAAATCGCTAAGTCGAGTCAAGGCCAACACCAAGCTCTCTGGATTCTCGTGTTGCTTATCAGTGGCCTTAGTAACCAGGAAACACAAATTTTTCCCTGGTATCTAAGATGCAACAGGGGGCAGCGCTGTCATCCCTCCCACACCAGGTCTCTGTTTCCATAAAAACTCGATATTCTTATACTCTCTTTTAAAGTCAGCCGCTAGTGCTGTTTTGAAGCTTACATCCGCGTTTATCGCTATAGCGCATGTACGTTCCGTGAGTATGAAATCGCTGTCCGTTATGACGACATTGTTTAAATAGCGGTTTGGTAGGTCAAAACAAGATTCAAAAATTCGTCCAAAAGGTGGTTTTTTAGCGTTCTCGCCCTCCGTTTCCAGTTCTTCGGTTTCCCTTGCCAATTTTATTTTTTAATGATCAAATTTTTGGTGTGGATGAGTCCTACCCCCACCCCCAGGACAGCAATATCCATCGACGTCCCCGTCGATTGCCGAAAATCGAGCAGATCGAGGTTGGATTCCGGAACGCGTAGAGGGCCATCTGGAGCGACCCAGTTGGACTCGGTATTGTCATAACTGACATATTTGATGTTGTTTTTGTCGACATCCTGAATCGTCAATATTGTCTTTTTAGGATCTGCCGGCAGGTCATGGAGCCATTCGAGCACCGCAAGTTCGTTAATTCTTGCTCATGAGTCTGCTCCACCTCTGGTTCGAACTCTACTTCTGGTTCGGAGCGATCGTCGATCCAATCCTGATCCATGTCATTGACCAAGTCGATCTCTTGTGGCACCGCTACTTCATCCAGTCCCACCAGCGATTCCATCATATCGCTTAAAACTATCCTGTCTATGACAAAATCCTCGCCATACGGGTTGTACTTCTTTTTTTGTTCCTTCCTTTCTTGCTCTGGCGTGTTTCCATGGTGAAGGGAAAATCAGGCTGTACTCCTTTGTCAATTTCAGATTGTTCTGGGCAGTAATAGTCCTCTTCGGCATAAGATAGAGTTTCGTCGTCCACCTCCACTCGCTCGGCCAACTCCAGGTCCAGTGGCAGATCGCATTTATCTACCACCTCATTCCCGTCGTTTTTGTCGCGCGTACCTCTTTGATTCACTTCACAAGCAGGATCCACTATTAAAAAGTCTCCCTCTTACACGTCAGCTGGGATGTACCTGTCCTTTGACGAGGCATTGTGCGGTTTGATGTTTTCGTAATGAGCTGCTCGTCCGGTGCTCAACCGAAGGAAACGACCTCCTTGGTGCACTTCTGTTATTTGGAATTGACCACGCCGTTTTTTCAGTAACTTTTTGGCTCTTTTTGGTGGAACTACTTCCTAGAACACCCAGACATAATCTCCAACCGAGTAAGTTTTTGTATCTGCAGTCTTTTTTATCAAATCTCCTTTTTTGTCTGATTTGCGCCTGTTGCGTGTTTCTCTTGCAGAAGTCATTGAAGGCCTGTTGCCTTCTATTAAAATCACGCACGTACGTTTGCGGTGCTGTTTTCTTTCCTTCGTACTCTAACGCTGGAAGAACGCTAACGGAAGAGCTTTTTCGTGAACAGTTAGCATCATATGCGGGCTTATTGCCGTGGTCGAATGTTCTGTGATGTTGTAAGCGCCCATCACTTGCGGCAAGTGTCTATCCCAGTCATCCATGTAGCGTGAGCAATAAGCTCTCAACATGATTTCTCAGCGATTTTGCCTTTCAACTAGGCCATTCGTTTGTGGGTGATAAGTGGTCGAGTGGGTCTGTGCCACCTGCGACCTTTTCATTAACTCCTTCGTGAGATCAGCCACGAATGCTTTGCCATTGTCTGATTGGAATGTGATGGGGCAGTCGTGCCTCGCTATCCACACATTTATTAAGTGACCTCACATCTCTTCCGCCCATGCTGTCATGCAGGGGACTGCCTCTGCATATTTCGTGAAATGATCGATCCTTACCAGCACTTCATTGTAGCGTGTGGCTGTCACGCATATCTTCTGATGATCAATTTGCACCACTTCGTTTAATCCCGATGAGTCTATTGAGTTCACAAGCTTTCTTCAAACCAGGCCATTCGAATCGTTTCTGTATCCTGTTGTACACTTTGCCCACGCATTGATGGCCCATCTGATCATGTGAACGAAAGAGCAATTCGGTCTGGTATAACTGTGGTAACACTATTGAATTATTTTTGTAAAGGACCTTGTCCTCTTCCTTGCGTTTGCAGGCAACGACTCCGTTTTTGTTCAGCTACAACAAATCTTTTCTCTTCAGATAGAACTGCTTCAAGATGCTTTAGCTGTCTTCCTATAAATCTCCTTTGTCGAGTGCTTCGTTCTCGATCCATCTCTTCAGATTGCTAGTCATTCTATCATTTCGTGTTGAGCCCTTAGGAGATCCGACAGCCGGTATCTGGCTTTCAGATACGTCTTTACCACGTTCAATTGTCCGCTTATTATATCCGGGGTATGAGCATCATCCATCAACTTGACACACCATATCTTCTTTAAAGGTGTTGCTTCCTGCA
The DNA here is from genome assembly GCF_963678635.1 of Symsagittifera roscoffensis. Classification (NCBI taxonomy): domain Eukaryota; kingdom Metazoa; phylum Xenacoelomorpha; order Acoela; family Convolutidae; genus Symsagittifera; species Symsagittifera roscoffensis. The sequence goes on along the minus strand of NC_087064.1, from coordinate 47,307,279 downwards.
CAGATGGCCCCAGATTGGTACGGATGACCGTACCATGTGGTAGTAATCTGGTTGGGCGGTTCGACACTGCTATCAGTTCAAGCTCATCTGCGGAATTATCCACTACAGTGCCCTCCTCATCGGAGGTATACCTGTCTCTGTCCGGGTTTTGATGCATTTCCCGGTCCAGCCCAACTGTTTCCATTCCACCAACAAGGAATGAATCGCAATATCCGAAACATCAGAATTGGAAGTAGTCTCTGATGTGTTCTCCCAGGACTGGGGCCTCGATTCATCACTCGAGCCGATGGATTCCACATCATCATGTTCCAATCTGTCTGTTATGTTTCTCGACTCCTCGGACAACATTCTTCTGTCCCTCGGTTGTCCTAACATTGTCTCCCGGACAAATAGTCCTGTCCGGGTTCGAAGGTGCCTGACTCCCCGTACAGTCTCTCGTCCCCGGATTGAGCAATCCGTGCTCGGCTCATATTATTCCCTTTCGTCCGTGTAATGTACTTTTCTCGTAAAGCTGGATTTTGACTCAATCCTGACTTCTTCAGTGTTTTGGACTTGAGTCAATGTCCGATGTTTCGTGAACGAAGTCTTCAACAAGACATCTTTCGGCATTTAGTTCAACATCTCGACTGCGAATGTTCACTGGCCTTTTCTCTATTCTCTCAGTGATTGTCAACCGCTGCATGGCCTCCAACCCCTCACGATCATGCATATCCACTTCTCTATCTAGCAAGTCACGGAGCTTCCCCATGACGTCCGGCACCACGTTCACTGTCCTATTCAGCAGGGCTATGCTGTTTATACCCAGCCTGGTAAGCTCTTGATGTACCAGATTGGATCGGACTAGCATATCCAGTGGAACAGGATCACCCCTGGCCAATACCTTTCTTTCAGTGGCCGTATCCACCGGAAGTTCAGGATGTCCTGGTGTAGGGTGCCCTCACTTGTCCAGCCACCTAGTGAGTGGTAGTTTATTGTAGGTCTCCCTATCTAGGAATGAAAATCCGTCTTTGATTTCTGCTTGATTGGTCTGCTTCTCTTCTAATCGCTCATAGAATTCTGTCTTTTTACTGAGGCTATCAGCGTTCTGGTGCTTGTCACGGGTACGGTGCTCTGTGATCATGTGGTATCCGTCCAAGCGCACGATCCAACGACCAATAGAGTTTTGATCCATCGAATAGGTTTTCAGCCAGGCAAGAGCACAATTATCCACACACAGCTTGAAGGGAGCACTCCCCAAGTAGGCTCTGAATTTTTCCCCGAAAGTGATCAACGCGAACATCTCCGGTTTTGGCGCACCATACTTCATTTCAGTATCACTCAGCACCTATAGGCTATCGGACGAAGAACCGTTCTCCCGTTCCACTCCTGCTCCTGGTGAAGTATGCCCGATATCGCAACCTCTGATTCAACCGTGTCTAACACAAACATCCCTTTCTCTGTTGGCATGCTGAGGACCGATGCCTCGCAAAGTTTGCGCTTAATTTTTTCAAATGAAACTTGTGCCTAGTCAGTCTAAGTGAATTTTTTACCCTTGTTTGTCATCAACTGCTGCATGGGGTATATCTTATCCGCGTATCCATCAACTTGACACACCATATCTTCTTTAAAGGTGTTGCTTCCTGCACAGATGGCCCCAGATTGGTACGGATGACCGTACCATGTGGTAGTAATCTGGTTGGGCGGTTCGACACTGCTATCAGTTCAAGCTCATCTGCGGAATTATCCACTACAGTGCCCTCCTCATCGGAGGTATACCTGTCTCTGTCCGGGTTTTGATGCATTTCCCGGTCCAGCCCAACTGTTTCCATTCCACCAACAAGGAATGAATCGCAATCTCCGAAACATCAGAATTGGAAGTAGTCTCTGATGTGTTCTCCCAGGACTGGGGCCTCGATTCATCACTCGAGCCGATGGATTCCACATCATCATGTTCCAATCTGTCTGTTATGTTTCTCGACTCCTCGGACAACATTCTTCTGTCCCTCGGTTGTCCTAACATTGTCTCCCGGACAAATAGTCCTGTCCGGGTTCGAAGGTGCCTGACTCCCCGTACAGTCTCTCGTCCCCGGATTGAGCAATCCGTGCTCGGCTCATATTATTCCCTTTCGTCCGTGTAATGTACTTTTCTCGTAAAGCTGGATTTTGACTCAATCCTGACTTCTTCAGTGTTTTGGACTTGAGTCAATGTCCGATGTTTCGTGAACGAAGTCTTCAACAAGACATCTTTCGGCATTTAGTTCAACATCTCGACTGCGAATGTTCACTGGCCTTTTCTCTATTCTCTCAGTGATTGTCAACCGCTGCATGGCCTCCAACCCCTCACGATCATGCATATCCACTTCTCTATCTAGCAAGTCACGGAGCTTCCCCATGACGTCCGGCACCACGTTCACTGTCCTATTCAGCAGGGCTATGCTGTTTATACCCAGCCTGGTAAGCTCTTGATGTACCAGATTGGATCGGACTAGCATATCCAGTGGAACAGGATCACCCCTGGCCAATACCTTTCTTTCAGTGGCCGTATCCACCGGAAGTTCAGGATGTCCTGGTGTAGGGTGCCCTCACTTGTCCAGCCACCTAGTGAGTGGTAGTTTATTGTAGGTCTCCCTATCTAGGAATGAAAATCCGTCTTTGATTTCTGCTTGATTGGTCTGCTTCTCTTCTAATCGCTCATAGAATTCTGTCTTTTTACTGAGGCTATCAGCGTTCTGGTGCTTGTCACGGGTACGGTGCTCTGTGATCATGTGGTATCCGTCCAAGCGCACGATCCAACGACCAATAGAGTTTTGATCCATCGAATAGGTTTTCAGCCAGGCAAGAGCACAATTATCCACACACAGCTTGAAGGGAGCACTCCCCAAGTAGGCTCTGAATTTTTCCCCGAAAGTGATCAACGCGAACATCTCCGGTTTTGGCGCACCATACTTCATTTCAGTATCACTCAGCACCTATAGGCTATCGGACGAAGAACCGTTCTCCCGTTCCACTCCTGCTCCTGGTGAAGTATGCCCGATATCGCAACCTCTGATTCAACCGTGTCTAACACAAACATCCCTTTCTCTGTTGGCATGCCGAGGACCGATGCCTCGCAAAGTTTGCGCTTAATGTTTTCAAATGAAACTTGTGCCTAGTCAGTCTAAGTGAATTTTTTACCCTTGTTTGTCATCAACTGCTGCATGGGGTATATCTTATCCGCGTATCCTTTGATGAACTCTCGATAATAGTTAGCAAACCCCAAAAAGCTCATTAGTTGCGTGTATGTATTCGGAGCTTTCCAGGTCAAGGCCGCTTCGACGGCTTCGGGATGCAGTCTGACTCCATGCTTATCCACAAGGCGGCCCAGATACTTTATGGAGTCTCTGAGGATTTCGCACTTGGAGGGTTTACACTTCAGGCCAGCCTGTTTCATGCACGTAAACACCTCATCCAACCTCTCTATATGATCCTCTAGGGTTGGTGTTGCAATCACGTCATCATCGAAATAACACATGATGAGGTTGCCGTATTTCTTGGTCACGTTCGTGAGTGCCTGGGCCATCAGTCGCTGGAATGTGGCCGTCGCGTTGCACAATCCGAACGACATCCTCTTCCACTGGAACAATCCCAGCTCACACGCGAAACCCGTTTTCTCCGGATCTTGTTTTCTGAGGGGCTTTTGCTAGAACGCAGAGCCCAAATCCAACGTCGTGAAGAACTTCGCGTCCCCCAACTTGGAGAGGCTCTCATCGATGGGGGGAATCGGGTATGCGTCCTTTATCGTCACTGCGTTCAAGTAACGGAAATCACAACAAAACCTGAGTTTCTCCTTTCTTTTTAGCCCTGACCACGCCACAAGCCCACGGGAACTTCGACGGCTCGATCATGTCGTACTCCATTAACATCTCGACTTCTTTCCTGCACGCTTCTGACTTGTGTGGGGTCATTCTCCTCGCCCCTTCCGTATGAGGCACCGAGCCCTCTTCTATCTCAATCTCGTGTTCTACGAAATTGCAGCAACCTATGTCGGTTTTATGCTTCGAAAAAACGTCTGCATTCCGATTTAGCACCGCCCTGAGTGAATCTACTTATGTCTATCTCGGGCAGGACATGCTTATCTGCTGATATCTCTGTTTCAGTTGATCTCGCGGGAAAATTCGAACAACTAGACAACCCATCATCTGTCTCCGACTTCATTGAAAACTTTTCTCAGAAGATTTCAATTCATTTGTTCTTTTTAGTATACATTCCTGGTTCGCGTGCAAGGAACGTTTAGTTACGTCAAACTTTTCAAGTTCTCCACACTCTGAAAATCTGTGTTCAGAGGCAATGCGTAGCCAAGTTTCTTTCCTCTCTGTTTTGTCACTGTGGTTGCTTCTGTGTTCAACAACACACTCACACACAGTCCGCTCTGAGTGAGTGAGAAGCTTTTTCCTCAAATAGCCGAGCTCTTACTGCTTGGATTTGGTACCAGACACACCTGTCTGTCATTACAGAAATCCAGAAATCCTTCACTTTTCTCATCCTAAACGTCGCTACTACGGCTTGGTTTGGCTTCATTCTAACTTTTCGATCCAGGAAAACCGGCACTGTTGCCTGAATAATTAAGATCTTATTAAGAGTTTTCTTTTCAAACTTCCTCTCAGGGTCTTTGATCCTGATCAACGCGTCTTTCAGGTCGATCGTGACATCAAAGTTGCGTACGAAGTCCCTCACCTGGATGAATTGATCGAATTCGTCCAAATTTCCCACTACCAGGAAGCTCATCCAAAGATGTCTTCATCCAAGCTGCAGTGATATAATCAGGGTCCGTCCTGTCACATAGATTACACCCTGTTTGGCAGCTGCCAGTCTGATGTTTGTCGGTATCAGATCCAAATAGTCGGAGCCCATATCAGTCCAGGTGCTGACTGGCATGACAGTGACCACTGCTCCGGTATCTAACATCCTTTTAACTGAAAGTTGTCTGCCCTGCTTATCTAGCACATGTGCTGCCAGATCGGCTTCGCAACCTGTGTGAACCGCATCCTGCTCAAGCATGGCGTTATGCCCGATTCGTCGCACCATAAGCTCTTCTCGAACAATGTATATCCGGCCTACTTGGTCACTTGCATCCGTCACGTGAGCCTTCGTGTAGATGTTAATGCCGTCCACATTCATCAGAATTGGATATGGGCCATGGATTTTATGTAATGTCCATCTACTCTGATTAGTCTTGGACCTCCTGTCGTGAGCAGCGCTCGCACTGCCCTAGAGTCCAACTTGGGATCCTTCTCTCTCAGGTAATCCGCATAATTTTCCAGGTGTAACAGCGTGATCTCAAACAGTTCACTCAAGTTCTTGACCACCTGGTGTCCTGCGACTGAAATAGTGGACATTATCTTCGTTCCTTCTTTCTTCATGCCAAAGGTTTTACCCGATATAACATTTAGCTTTATTCCCGGTTTTCTGGGTTCCTGTCTGTCCTCTTCTTTCGTTGTTTTCCCCAGAATGTCAATTTTTCCCCGAAGATCTGTGCTTTCTATTTCCGACCTTACCCACTGCTCAACTTCCTTCGTGGCTGGCTCCTGCTGGACATTCTGTAATGCAGTCCGTGCCGCTAAGCCATAATCCACCTTGAGCGGGCCGGCCGGCTCTGCCTTCAGGCTCGAGGCTATCACCTCATCTGGTAAGGTCTTGACCCTCTTAGTCGTAAACGTGCTGGTGTCGTTTCTTTTCTCCGAGACTCAGCTTGTTCATCAGACGTGCTCGGCTGGCTTTTACGCCCGAAAGCGCCTCTTCATGGCGGGTGTGTTTCACGTCCGCCACTGCATCCCAAAATTGAGTGCAATCTGACTTGTAGTGTCCCTCCAAATTGCAGAAGAAGCACCTTGGTCCATACGTCATTATGAGTCCTCTCACATACTCTTCGTGGTCCTCGTCAGTCGCATCAACGTCATCGAGAAAGTAGCCTATCGCTTCCATGCTCTGCTTGTAAGTAGAACAGGTGGAAACATGGTGGTCCACCGAACCACAATTCGCACATGAGCTCCTCTCATCCAAGTCGTCATGAGGTCAGTACCAACTGGAGTTCGCGCCAGTGTTTGTTCCGCTGTAGTTGCCATATTTGCTGTAACGGTTTTGCGCCCTCGGTTTTATGAGCAAGTACTCACGCGACTTCATGCGCAAATCATCGGGCGTGGGCACCTAGTCAAGCGACAGGGTAAAGTGTCTGGCCAGCATAGTTTTCAGCTCATCACTTTTCACTCCATCCATAATTTTTGAGGCGATTGCCAAGTTTCGCTCCGATATTCTCTCATCGGGATTGCTCGTTCTTATGAGTAATTCAAGGTCGTCCGAAAACTTGTCTATCGATTCGTCATCTCTTTGACGCATCTTTTCAAACTTCATCATAGCTTGATGCCCTTGTAGACCAGAGCCAAAAAGATCCAGCAAGATGTCGATTATCTTGCGAGCGCTGTCTCGTTCATTGGTCCTTTTCGCTATTACACAACTTAGGGCGGTACCCTTTAGGTTGCTTGTCAATGCGCTGCATTCCTGTTTCTTTGAGAGGTTCTCTTCTTCAAATTGCAACTTCATCAACTGTATCCAAGTGTCGATGCAGCCATCTGACTCCTCCTTGTATGACTTCGGTTTTGTGAGTGTCCTCCTTGACCTCTCTCCTCTCTCGGTTGACTTCGAGAGCTTGGTGATGAATGTTTCAAGAGATATATTGAGAGGCTCAAGCATCGAGGCATACATCTTTGTGTCCTGCGAGACTGTAGTCAGATCTGGCACTGATCTGACTTGTGAGTAGGCAATCGTGTCTTCGGGGTGGCATCCGCTTCCGGCGGGACCGGGTTTGTCCAACCTGGCCTCGATGGGGCTGCCCTGGGTCGCTCCCTATGATTAGATGCGTAAATCGTTCTCGAACTGGGCTGGGCCCCGGCATAGCTGTGTCCTCCGTCTCTATCATTTGCCTGGCGTGAGCTCTCCCTTGGGGCCGAGCGCTCCTCCCGATCACCCCCGCTTAAGATCTCGTCAAGCTTCCGCATCATCAGGTCAGATTTGGCATCCAACCTTTTCTCCAGGCTAGCCATCGTATGAGCATAGGTATTGTCGTGATCGTTCAGCAGTCGCTCGATCTCTCTTGTCATCCTCACTTCTTTTTCTTCTGACTTCTTGGCTGCTTGAGCCAAGCTCTCCGCTAGGCATTGATCGGTGTTACGAATCATTGAGCCTGATCGACTCTCGCCTGCGACTTCACGTTTGTTAGCTCATCTCGCAATTTCTCTTGACCCTGGTGATCCCTCTCTTCGACTCGATCTATTCTCTTAGTCATGTCCCGTCGCATCTCTTCAAGGCCTGTCATTACGCCAGCAAACATGTCACTTATCTCGCCAGCCGCCCCTGATACCGGGGTGAGACCCAAAGAAGATGAGGTCAAACGGGGTTGTAGCCTGGTACTTGATGACGCGCTGCCCTTCTGCGTGCCCATCGACATCATCAACCTGTCGAACGTCGAGGATACTCCTACGGTTATCCCATCAGACATCGGCCTGGTCGGCGAGTTGGACAACGCTTTCTTGCGCTTGTCATTTCTTGGGCACAGCGTGAAGTCAACATTTGAATGAGCTATCTCCGGATGGTCATAACTGGAAGATAAACCCTAAATTTGGAGTGACGCCATGCGCTCATCATACAAAAACTTCCATATTTTCTTGGCTTTTGAACTTGTTTGTTCCTCTCTTGGGCTTATAATTGACATCATTGCATTCTTGCTCTGCTTGACTAGAGATAATTGCTTTTTTCTCTACTTGTTACATTTAGTCTCTGATTTGGACATTGCCCTGAACAACAGTTCTTCTCGCGGTTCGACCTCGGAACGCTCCGAGGCCTCCTCCGTTCTTTCAACTTCCTCCCGTTCAAAGTCCTCGCCTGGCACTTCCAGGTCCGCGTGATGGTGGTAGTCGGGTCGGATCAGCGTTTTCTCCCATTCCTCGAAGGGTTCCATAAGCGTCTCGCTAGCTGGTCCGGCCTCAACTCTTCGCACTTGATTGCCATCGAGGTTCTTCTCGCTTCTCAGTTTCATTCCGCTCATTGAAAGACCAGCTTGACCTTTAGTCGCTCCGTCGTCAGCAAAAACGTCGGAAACGCTGCTGAACGAAGATTGGCTACGCCTTGTTTTAAACTTTCGTGTGCTTCCCCTGCTCAGCCAGGGCATCTTGGTCGTCAATCCTAGCGAGTCTCTACGCTGCATGTTTTGTAATAAATAGTAATATTCGTACAAGTTGACGTCAATGCACAAGTACCACAAATAAGTTTGAAGTATATTGCTTAACGCTGCCTACTCGACTTTCTCTATATCAAAAACATTCTTTGGATCTCTTAGTGATGATATTGATGACTCAGCTGAAGTTAAGCACAGGGCTTGCTTAATGTTAAGATAATGCTAACTCCACCCAGTTACCTAGTATAACAGTATCACGAAATTTCCACATAAATGACCAATACACAAAACACAATTGATAATCAGATAAGAATATGCTATAGATGACAGCGACCTTTCGTTCAGCTTCAATTTTACCACCAAACTTGTATCAAATCACTGCCTCGTTTAAGATCAAACAATATTTTATAAAACAGCAGTGATGGTTTCAGTACAGATAATTAAAACGTAGTCTTAAAGAAAAAGACTTCCCTCAATTGGAACACTCCAAAAGAACGAAGCCCAGGAAACTGTCTTCTCAAGTGAGTGTGTATTTGCCTAATACACTCACCGAGGTCTTCTTCTAGGTGTCCTGCGATTGCCCGAGCTGTCCTACTAAGTAGCTCAAGGCAACCTCTGATCGAAAAAGCTCTCCAACACCCGGGCCGCCCCAAGTGCACGAGAGCAGGGAACAACTTTTCTTCTCAAGTGAGTGTGTCTTGCCTAATACACTCACCGAGGTCTTCTTTTATATGTTCCCGGATTGCCCGAGTTTTCCTATTAAGTAGCTCACGGCAACCACACTACCAAAATAACAATCTAAAAAAAGTGTTGTCCGGGTACTACTGATGAACCCAATCTAAAATCCAAATTTGATCACAAATTTCCGGGTCAAATGGGCTCCTATAATCCTAATATGCACGCCCGTTGGTAGTTGACCTTTTATTCCGACTGTAAATGGATATTTTAATTGCTCAAATTGCCCCGGAAGGTACCCCTAAGTTTTCAATAAGGAGTGTTGTTAAGGGGCTTAATTCACTCCGGAGGGTTACTTCGGAGGGTTGTTAAGACACTTAGCTTACTCCGGAGGGTTACTTCGGAGGGTACCCTAGTCACCCAAGTGACTTCCGAGGGTCACCTTAAACTCACGAAGGAGGGCCAATAAGAGGCTTAATACGCTCCGGAGGGTTACTTCGTAGGGTTCCTTCAAAATTCCAAATTTTTCTAATCTCACTTAGGAGGGTCTCCAATTAGTCCTAGAAAGTGTCAAATCAGGCTAAATTCTCTGTGGGGTGGGGTAGTTTTAACTTCTTCGGAGCGTTCCGTGGAAAATTTCTACTGAGGAGGGTTGCTAAGGGGCTTAGCTGACTCCTGAGGGTTGCTTCGGAGGGTTCCCCAAAAAATCAAGAAAGCGAATTTTTTTAACGCTGTGAAAACTCCGATTGCGGTCTCACTGACTCAAAATTAGGTTGGCTGACTCTGTCAACCTTCCCAGTAGGATAAAAGGTGATCCTATAAAATTTAAATTTTCTTTCCTGAGATTATCAACCCAAAAATGCTTGCGGTCCAAGAAAGTGGTCAAAAACGTCGACTTAACTTACCAAAATTATTTCGATTTCTTTTTTAGTCTTTGAGAAAGTGCCAAAAACGCGTTCGTCCAATCGGCTTTTTTTCACCACCTATATAGGATCGTAAAAACTTTTTCCGCAATTCCGACAAAAAGTGCCTAAAAATAAATGAAACGCGCGTAGTAGCTCTGTACGGCACTGGAATAATGCATATAACCTGATCAAAATTGGTTTGGAAACAAAAATTTGGCCAAAAACTATCGAATTCAAACCGTCCGATTCCTTCCTTTTCCTATCTTTAAGTTGTTAGCTCTATCCACGGAACTATTCGGAGGGTTACTCAAAAATCTCTCTGGCAACCGAGCACGTTATGGTAGCATGCCCCTAACGCAAAAATTTTTATTGCTCTACCTCTAAAACTCAAAAACTCGATCTTCAAAACAGATTGACAAAATTCGGAAAATTATCACTTCTACTAGGTTTTTCTCCGGGCGGTTTCATTAGTTAGGGGGATCGAACCACGTAGTAACTCACTGTACAGTAGCTTTTTTCTGTTCGGAAAAGCTAGGATATACAAATTTTTGGGGGTTAACAATTTGGTCGAAAATCAGTGTTTTTCGACAAAATTGGGTATTTCTCGGGTCTAAATAGGAGTCTATATAGTAATGATAATAATTTACTAGTAGTCGTTAATCAATATAATTAAAATCTTATTTGCACCAAAATACCCGATTTAAGACTCTTAAATTGGAAATTCGCAATCGATGGAGGGTGCAATCGGGCCGCGCCAATTGTGCCCCCACCTCTTAAGTATTAACGAAACAGTACCCGAGCGATATTAAAATTGTATCAACGATACCCAACAGTCGTCGTGGATGTTGTCCTGGATGCCCCCGTTGAGTTTGGAACACGTCGGTCAGCTTCCCACTCTACCCTCCGGTCACCGGTAAAATCACCATTAACGTGCTTAAATACTCAAACAACACTCAAGGGAGGGTAACTAACCCACCACCAAACACTCAATCTGTCGGTCAAAAACGATATAAATCAATCTGAAACAACAACAAATAGGAAGGTCAGATCACATCTCGTCCGGAAATAACATATAAACTGTCACGTTATGTTTTTTATTGTTTTTGGTCTTCTTTGGTTTTTTTACAGTTTTTTGTACTTTTTGTTTTCAAGTAAATTTGTTTCTGGTTTTTTTTTTGGTTATACACTATTTTTGTTCGGTTTTACGCTTTCTTTTTAATTGTTTTTGGTCCCGGGACCTTGGGAAAAACAGGCTCATAACTTCCCACCTAACCCTACGGCCCCGGAATTTTTGGTCTTTACTAAGTTAAAAAGCTAAATAGTACTAGGCGGAGGGTTGGAACCTTCCCCCTAGTACAAAAAAGGTCATTAAGGCCTCTAACTCGGGCATACGCCCGGAGCGGAGGGTTTGTCGCTGAAACGTTTGCTGATCATGATGGTCTTATGCCTTTAACAGGCCCACCCAGGAACGCCATAAAAACGTCTATGTAACATTCGCACAAATACTACACAGTGACGGAGCGTAGAAAAAGTACCTATTAACGACTGGCCGGCGTCAATTACCTAATTTCTACTCATTTTTTACCGTCTCGACCTAGCCAGTTGATTTTCTGGTCTGTCTAGGGTTAAGTAAAAAATTACTATTTTCAGGCCATCAGTCAAACTACCTTTAAACAGCTTTCGTTTACATGCAAAAACAACCACATAGCTGGGTCTCGGATACTCAGACTGCATGATTGCTATTAAAAACACGGCTCGAATTTCCTATTTTACTATGTTTTTAGTGATAGTTCTATATTACATCCATTGGAGATGGATTAACCCTTTCCTCTTCCTAGCTACTCATATTCTAAAATATCAATCGTTACCGGTGTTAATTCAAATGTTCATGGCATCAGAGTAGTTAAAAAGTCAGTTCTTTATAGTTGTTCACCATATACTGTCCCTGGGGGGGGGGGGGGGGCGAGCTGCCGCTTCCGTGATTCCACTGTAACAACGTCGTTATTACTCCCACTTCGTGGCACGGGAGGGTACTGCTCTTTACTCCTTCCCCACTGAAGCCTCCTTCCTGGCTAATTCCTTCCGCTTAGTGTCTAATCGTGCGTGATCGTCACGATAAGAGGCTTCGTGTTTTATTTCATTCCCGTTCGACTGTTTTTCACTATTTCAGCGGTTGTTTTGTTTTCTTCTGTTTTTCGCCTCAAAATGGCCATTTTAGCATTTCTCAGAAATGTGACGTCACGATTCGAATTTTTGAAATTAAAACTTCCAGAATATTTTGACCCTCGTTTTTACTAATAAATGATCGTTAAGGCCTCTAATTCTATTCTCGTGTTGTGCCGGAAGGTTGCACTGTGTCAATCCGGCGGAATGGCTTATAGAATAAATAGGTACATACCTTAAAATATACATGTCTACATTGACATTATGACTCAGAAACTTTCAGACAAAATAATTAATAATTTAAATTTAGAGGTTGAGAGATTTTAATCTAAATAGTAATTTTAGAAGTCGAATGTGATTGGCAAGTTTTTTACCTTAATGGTTTAGAACAAAAAGTATATGAACTACTCAAAAGAAACATTTGTAAATTGATGTTTTGTCGTCAATTAGATTAATTTATTGTAAAAACTTGACAATGATCATAGTTGCAAAATGTTTGAAATTTACTTTTTGTTTTAAAAGTTTCTTAGATTTGTTTTGTTTAAAAATTGTGACCGTTTGTCGAGTGCACTCTTAAGGACTTTAGGGAGAGGTCCGTCCAGTGGCTTCTGGGGGGAAGGGAAAGTGGAACTGGCTTGAAGATTCTGGTGGTGCACCGCTGGACCTACTGAGCTCGGGAGAGATTGTTCCTTATTTCTGATTTTTGGAGTTCGAATTTCAAGTTTAATTTAATTTGATTGTCCTTTTGCTGATTTATAAAAACCGTACTAACCGCTTAACATGGGTTACCGTATATATAAACCGTACTAACCGCTTTGTTACCTGCACACTGTATCAAGATGAGGGAATACAAAAAAGCGTATTGTACAAGTCAAGTATACAGATGTGATCATCAAGGCTTTCCTTGGATCAATGAGAACATTTTTGTTCTCCCAGCTCTTGGTTAAAAAAGGTCTAACGACCTCAAAGGTCAATTCATTCTCCAACCCTTATCAACATTACAAGATAAAAAGAAATTTTTGAACAAGTACCCATTCTAATTAAGATAAACAGTGAAAAACTTCGGTGAAAAACAGTGTCTTCACTCATCCTTCTTTTGAGCCCATACTCTTAGTTGGCCCAGGCTTAGACAATCATAAACTTGGAAGATCTAAAAACGTATCTAACAATATGCTTGTGTTCTGAGTATACTTGAACCTTGTGGACTGGTTTACCATCCTCCAATCCTTGATCACAAATCACAACTCTAAGTAAGATTAGGTGAGTTTTTCTTAAAAAAACTTAACTACCGAGAAAGTACGAAATCTTTCTAAGGAACTGATTTACTCTCTCTAAAACCCGTCTACACTCAACAATTTATGCCCCAACATTAAGATAACTTCACAAAAAGTGTAAGAACTAACAGTTTAGGAAACATAAAACTTAATCCCTGAATTTTGCAACCATCAGTCTTACACTTATGTCAAAAGATAAACTAGGAAACAAACAAACAAAAGTACTCCACAAATGTTTAATAAAAAAGGTTACGATCTTGCAATCACAACACATAAACAAAAACTAGGAGATATCATATCAAAAAAAATCAAACAAGAGAAGGCAATAATCACAAACATAATATAATATTTCACAAAATTTTCCAAAACACGAAACGCAGTTTCGTAATCTGACAAAATCACAATCCAAGAACTTCAAAGCCTACAAGATTTAATTGACGACAAAAAAAAGCCAATAAACGACCAAAGTCAATTTTTCGAATCAAAATCTAGAACACCATAGCATAATAAATTGAAACGCAGAATAAAAAAACCATACCTTCGCAAACCAGTAAGACTCTATAGCTGGAATCAATTAAAATACAACTTGAAAGCTACACATTAACCGTAATAAAGCAGCACAAAAAATGGTTCAGTACGATGAAATCTTTGATGATAACTCGGTTTTTCTTATTTCATTCACCCACAAAGTGATCCCGCTAGAGGACAAGTACAGCTTTGCCATAAATTAATTGCAATATTTTTTGAAAAAGGAAATAGTCCATGTATACCAGAAATTCCTAAAATAAAAATCAGAAGACGAATACTCGATCACCATCTACCAGGCATCAGACGTATCACTTTGTTTTACAGACGCAATATTTGCTATCGAAACTTTACTACTTTATTATATACATTTTAAGTGAATCACCACTCAAACATCTCGACATGCAAAATTAAGACAAGAAATCAACCTTTTCTTGCAGTTTTTAGATTCAATTCGTACAACACTCATTGATAATGAAAAAAACAGGTAGTAAAAGTTGACTTACAAAGATTCCTAGCATGGTTCATTATAAAATATTTTCAACACAATTTATGTTTAATCTCAACAGCAAGAAAAAATTTTCGACTACAAATTTCAGACAAGGAAACAATATTACCAGAACAAATGTATAGTTTCCTCTTATCCTATTTTTCAAAATCCCTAACGATATTTCAATTGCAGCAATTTCCAGTGTCTCTGTACAGAAAGATAGAAAGATTACCTAAAAGTAATTCCACTCACCACTTACACCACACCCTTAAATTAGAACAGAATATTTAATGATAGGACAAGTAATAATAGGTTAACTTCACCATTCATAAAAACACAGGAAACCCTATTGGAACTGTAAGCCTGAGTTCACAAGATATTCAACCCATCACACTTTGTTAACGAAGAAATGGTACAAACAATACCTAGAACAACACAACAGAGTATTTCCCCAATACATCCAACACTCACAACACCACATAATGCAAAATGTACTTTCCCACAAAAAACACTACAATCAACAGTCAAACTATCCGTTTTTCCGAATTACTCGCAAATGTATTATCAAACAAATAGACCAAGAACTAAAATCTAACAATCTAACAAACAAAAGCGCGTAAACAGAAATAATTTTGTAAAAGAAAACTATGGTTTTTTCTCAATTTAAACATTGGCAAAAACCCTTTTGTACAATGCCAAATCAATCTTAAGAACATAAATACACCCAAAGAATAATAAAACCAGTATTTCAATCAGTATTCTGTAATGAAAAACGAAAAACTCTAACAGACCGCACTACCAGTTACACACTTTTTCAACAAAACAATAATTCAACAAAACGGGCAACTTACAAAACGGGCAACTTAATTCAACAAAACGGACAACAACAATTTTCTCAAGATGACGATTACTTCAGCGAAAACGAACAACAGTACCATAATAACCCACGAAAAAAACAATCGGAGTAAATTTAATCAACCAGATAATACTTATCAACCAGATATTTTTGAACCCTATATGAAGTCAGAAAAAAAACGACAAACACAACAACACCCTCCTCAACGACAGCAAATGGCACAACTAAATATAACTATCACAAAACCATATAAATGCTCCAGATTACCAACCTAACCCAATGCAAAACAAAGTTTCGATATCATATTACTTACAACAGCATGAAATTACAAAAAAATCAACTTAAAAAGTTTATCCAACAATCAAACACAGCAGAATCAATTCAGATGACAATAAATCTAGACCTTTTGGGTGGATCAATTATCTAATCTAATAAATTACTCAAGATGATCACAGGAAGAGACCCTGAATATTCAGTAGAAGACTACTTAATTGCATTTACAGCATATTATACCTCTTCATCAAAATTGATACATAGGCGTACAGCATTAATTCAAACCTCACTTGAAGACACAGCTGAGAAACGGTTCTCAGTCTTACTTTTAGAAATTAAATCCGACTGGAAATGATTCACACGAAAGTTCTCAAGGATTTTCGACTCTGAAAGAAACAAACAACATCAAAGATTTTTATGCAATAAAACTTGATGACTTCCAAACGAAAAGATAAAACAGCACAAAGTAAGAATGAAAACTTCTAGTACGAAAATTTTAATCTCTCAATAAATATGATTATAAAAAAAACTAAAGTGAACAATTTTCTAATGATGACTCTAACACCACAATTACGCAAGTTGCACTAAAAAAGAGAGCATCACATCCATCATCAATCCCAAAACCTTATTTAGATTTTCAAAACATAGCTGAAAAGCTACAACAAGCCGAAATCACATGAAACTAGAACAAACAGTAAATTTGAAACAAGAAAATGTAAACAACATTCAAACAACAACTTCACATATTAAAAATATGCAAGACTCTGATACTGAACAAGCAAAGACAATTACTCAAAACTTAAACATAAATGAAAAAAGTCCAAATTTCCAGGAAAATCATCTTTCAAAAAAAATGTAACTATTGCCGCAGATATGAATATAACATTGCTGAATGCAGACAAAAACAGCAAAACAACCTAAATAGACCACGAAAACATAGAGAACTAAGCTAATTTTATTACCATGAGAAAAGATCTACCAAACAAAAAACGTTAAAAGTAACAATAGCTCAAATGCCTCAAACAAAATTCACAAAATAGACATAGCAGATCAATTAGTCAAAACGATCAGTACAGAAACAATTACTCTGGATCAAATTCCAATACAAGTAATCACTCAAAGTATAAAAGAAACCATTCAAATTCAAACTCTCAGAACAGATACTTTTCCAATGACCGTTCATGAACCTCTTCAAATAATCAAAACGGAAATTATTCAGGTAATCGATATTGGAAATACTCAAATAACAGATCAGAAAATTACTCTACTAGTAGGCAAAATTATAATAGTTATATTAGGAGATTCCGTGAGAGTTTTAGTAATAGAAACAACAAATATCAGAACAAATCAAGCAATTATTCTCAGTAGCCACATAAAAACATTTCTCAATATTCAAAAACGCAAAACCAAAACAAGGAAATTAGTACACCGAAACATTAAAGACGAATTATTCAAGTCCAAACTACAGATGGAACAATTGCAGACTTTTCAGGTTCCGACAAACAGTTTTCAGAACTACAGTTAAACCACATACACTATAGAAGCACAGATGACAAAAATGACAAATAAAACACACTTTTTTTATCATACTTAATTTAGAACATGAATATGAAACACCAATTGAATCAAATTATATCCAAAAATAAATTTTGAGTTGTAATCCTCAAGAACCAGATAACAACCAAGAAACAACAAATTACACTACACGTGTATTTAAAACCAACTCCAATATATACAGTATATACCAGAAAACAACAAATAAAAAAATAACACCAAAAGAAAACTTGGACAATACCACTTCTTTTAGATAGCCCGAAAAACAAAAAAAAATCCAATCACCAGATCTTGAAATAGATTTTTAAAATTGATTCTGTCGCAGAATCAAAAATTATTAACATCCCTACTGGGAATGGAAATGAAAACCTACATCCAAAACTTCCCCTTTAACAACCTCAAGTAAACTAGCAACTGCCCAAAGGCACAAATATAACAAACAAGTTTTGAACCATTTTTAACAAACATTAAAGACAAGATAATTGAAACCCCATTTATTAGAAAATATTTCCCAACTACAAACATCTTAAATAGTGAATTATAAATCAAAGACAAATAAACAAAACTAAGTAAAACATCCCTAAAATGTTCCAAGAATTAAACAAGCAACCCCCTTTCTCTCTAATTTTACCCTACAGATAATCAGCAAAGAAAACATCCGAAACCAGTAACAGGACATGTGTATGACTTTTCTGTCAATCATGTACATCATTATAACACTGATCAAAGTAAACAACATTTTTATATGTCTGAGCTTGAATTCAAACCAAATCATAAAATAAACTCTTTAGAGTAACGATTTCATCTATCAATAACGCTAAAGGTACAATCACAGATATAATAAAAAGAATTATTATCCAAAATTACACTTCAGTACTTTTAGAATATTGCGAAACAAAAGCAATATTTCATCCGACACAAGAAACAGAGTTCAGAGTAAATCATATTTCGAAACTACTAGATTTTTGTCAATCAAATAAATCTTGTGATTCGAATAACACTAATGACGCAAAACGAAAGTCGGGTTCTTTCACAAAAAACCCCTATTTTAAACACAATTTCCAAATCTCAAAATATACAAATGAACAACAACATTTTTAAACAATGGTCAAGTTTCAGCATTTCCAATTTAATCAGCAAGAGTTCGAACAGCTAGAAAAATCATTTTTGAAAGATCTCAGGGTTTATGCCGCATAAAAAAACTAAAGTATCAATACACTTTCAAGACAAAGTAAATAGGTTTTAAGATATTCTCGAACAGTATAAAATGTTCTCACCGGTAAGAAAACAACAACCTAAAAGGAAACACATTCCTCAATCCCGTAATTATTCTCGCTAAAGAGGAATCACTTACAACTTTTCTAGACGCAGGGTATTTAAACTCTCTAATTCATGAATCAAAATGCACCTGGCCCATAGAACCAATAAAAGTCACACTTACAAAAATAAACAGACATTACTATACCACCACCGCAGAAATGTATAGCGCATATAATTAAATGCCATTAGACGAACAATCACGTCGACCAACAAAACCTGTTATTGGAAATCAGCAATACGATTTTAATAGACTATTCTACAGTAAATCCGTAGGACCAGCTTTTTTTTCAGTATTTATGAATTAAGTCTTTAGACCTCTAATTTTTAGCAAAAATTTAAAAACCTGTTTTGACTAGGTTCTTAAACAGTCACAAAAAAAAACCAGAAAGGTTTGAACATTTAGACAAAAATCACCGAATCTTGTTAAAAAAAACATGAAAGTATCACCAGATAAATCACATTTTTTCCTTACTCGTGTTAAATTCCTTGGACAGATTATTGAGAGCACTAATATTCCATAAAATAAATCACGAATAAATGCAATTTTAGAACTCCAAACAATACCAAAGAAAAACAAAAAACCTTGAATGCTTTAGAATGCTGAACTTCATATGTAATTAAGTTTACAAAAAGCAACTATATCTCAGACCATTCTACGATAGTCTCCGACAACAAAAAAGGTTGGAATGGACATTAGAATATACAACTTTGGAATTGGCGCAGCACTTCTACAATCACGTAAAAGTACAAATAAAATGCACCTCAAATCACCAAACTTAAGACTTTTTACACAAACAGAATTTAGACCCTCTACCCTTATGAGAGAATATACAGCCATAATTTATACAATACCAGAATATGAATTCTTGACCCTTGTATCAAAACATCCAACAGTTTTATTCACAGATCATAAACCTGTAATTTCTCAAATTACACAAAAGTCAAATCCAAACCGTAGAGCTTATATGATTCAACTTTTTCTAATGAAAATCTCAAACCTACATATAGTTTGAACAACAGGCAAAAACCTTGCTTTACCAGTTACACTTAGCCGAAACACGCCACTTGATCTGATAACACGAAAAAAAAACAACTGTAGAGATGCCAGAAAATGTAAAATTCTTCCTTGCAGAAGACAAAAGATCACCACGACTAGAATGTCAAAATGCAGTAAGACTCCCATACTAAACTAATAAACACCTTAGAACAATTTTCATTATATCTTGATTGCCACAACAACCACTATGAAGTAGATTTACTGAGGAAAAAAACATTTCAACCAGTATACTATTCGTCAAGGATAACAAAATATACACAACAAAGGAAATCTAAGCAAAAAACACACCGGAATAACTGATTCCCATCGATAGAGAAGAGAAAAAACCTAACAGAAACCATTAGTTTACCAAGTTTCTCCACTTCCAAATTCTTCCAAAAGCATACAATCAATAAAATATTTAAATCACAAGACTCATTGGATAATACACTTCTCTCCAAAAATGAAGTTCAATATTTTTTTCTCCCAAGCACAGAAGCAATCACACTTCAGTTATTACAGAAATAACAAAATCTTGACCCTGTCATTGGATAACTTCAATCTTGGCACAAATATAAAACAAAACCAGTTAAGGCCGATATCACAATTCTAGGAAAAAAAACCTTACTTTGTTATTTCCGAAATATTAGTAGTTGGACAATAAACAATAACACTGACCGCTTAGAATATAATTCTCTTGAAACTAAAGTACCCTGCCTCTCACTAAGCTTAATTTTAATTGCTATTTACATTTCGTACATTTCTATTCTATTCTATTCTCATTCCTTGCATACAAAAAGACATGCAGGATCAGAAAAAAAACATATTCAAACTTCACTTAAAATTTTTTCTAAATGCAGGAGTTAGGTTAAAAGGATTATGCACTGATTGCGTAAAATCTCAATTATAAAACTTTTTTTTCCCTCACCAAAAGGAAAAACAAGATTTTATGAGACGAATTTTATGTTTCAATCACAAAATCTCATTTGATTCCAAAGGTCCTATATCAAACTCTTCAGAAGAAAAATCATACATTATGGTAATAGTAGATGCGTTTACACACAAATTAGCACTCAACCCTGTATCTCAATGCAACGCTTTATATGCTTATACAAAACTTTCCGAACACTGGATAGCAAAACTGGATTACCAGAAATGCTTGTCACAGACAATGCAGCAGAATTTAAAAATGAAGAAAACACAACACTCTGTCACCTCTATAATCTCAAACGTAAGTCTAGAATAGGACAAATGGACTAATGGACTAATGAACAAATGGACTATGGACAAATGGACTAGTTGAAGGCATGAACCGTTCACCAGAATAATGCCTACAATGTATAATAAAGGTAGACAACGCACAATTACCAAATGGTCAGCACGCGTAAAATTATTCTCATTAGCATATTTCAAAAAAAATTCCGGACAAGTCTCAAAAACGAATAGCTCGGACAAAAAGACATATCGTGAACTACAAGAAAAACTCCTCATACCCAAATAAAGGGTCAACTCGTCTTGTAAACAAATCAATAGTATTACAAAAACTTTATTCCACAGTCTAAACTATTGAATTATTTCAGTTTCAAAAACCTTTGGATTAGTTAGAGCACCTTATAAAAGTTTTC
This sequence comes from Symsagittifera roscoffensis, assembly GCF_963678635.1. NCBI lineage: Eukaryota > Metazoa > Xenacoelomorpha > Acoela > Convolutidae > Symsagittifera > Symsagittifera roscoffensis. The sequence continues at coordinate 47,286,398 of NC_087064.1, read as the reverse complement.
AGTGAAAACCTAAAGTAATTTCAAGTTTCAAACATAAATTGTTCTCTTGGAATAACTAGTTCAAAATCAGCCAATCAATTTGGATTGATTTCATCCCATTTCTCTTTGAACACTACCACTATAATGTATCTTCAATTTGAACTAGATCAACAACTATAACTCAAAGGCCTCCAGGTCAAAAAAGTTCTACCCTTCTATTTGATAACTTAAGCAAACATCATATAAAACCTACAACCCTCTTCTATCAATCAACACAAAAAGCAACAAAATGTCTTAATTTATACCCCGCATTCCTCCAAAAGAAGAATATTAAATTTACCTAATGTTCCAACCTAATGTACCAATGTACCTAATTTACTTAAATTTTGACAGAATCACGTAACTTTAGGCCGTGGTTCATCTCAAAAACCTTAATCATCCCACAAATAAACACAAGACTTAAAAGTTAACACCTAAACATCCAGACTTTCATTCACCAAAATCTCATTCACCAAAACTTTCGTTCACCAAATTTTTCGACAAAGCAAAGCATTTTTCAAATGCTCCTTTGAAAATCAGTTCAACAAAAAAACTCTTCATTCCAAATTTTCTCTCAAGTTGTTCTACATTTTTTCAATTTGCTTCTTTCTCATACTTCTTAGAACTAACAATCTTCTTTTTCCTAGTTTTTTGCAGCCACAAATTTCTTTTTTATTCCTTAAAAAAACTCCACCTTTGTCTCTCCAAAACCCGTTGACCACCTAATCAAGTACGAAATTTAATCTTTCAAAAACAATACAAAATCTATAAGTTAGAAAATAGATTTTCATTCTTTTCGTAATTTTTATAACGTTTCTCATTACTCCAAAAGTAACAATTCCTAAATGCATTAAAAAGGCAATAAATACTTTTGCAGTAGCTACAGTTCTGCTAACAATTTTCGGAGAGGAATACTATAAAGAACATACACTTAAGTACATCAGAACAAAGATATATTTGAAAATCGCTTATCTACACCTTTTCAAAGAATCTCCTCCAACCACTACTTCCAAAGACCATCGACCACACTGACATCTAGTCAAACAAATCAACACCAATCATCTACACATATCGCGTTCGTAGAAAACTCTTATACATTTGAAGAAAAACACACATCACTATACGAATCGTTAGCATCAGCCAAACGACATGCACCCCTAAATGAATCACAATACAAACCAACATATATCATCTACCCCTCACTTCAGCAAGAAGTTAACAGAACCAGACAACCAAGCCAAAACCAAATTTTGACAACTACAATAGATAGACAAATTATTCAGCCCCGAGAAAATCGAAACCTTGCAACACTAATAATTCATTTGAACATACCCTCATCACAAAAATTGACCCCTTTAGATCTTGCTGTTGATACAAAACTAAGCACCCCTCCATCACTTCAAACGTTTTGCCAATAAAATACGCCAAATATTACATCAGATTGTTTAGGTTCAACAATGTTTTTCTAAACAAATTTGTGTAAATCCTTTTAATCACCCTACTTCATCACAAAAACATCCACATTGGATGATTTAAACAGTTTCTCAAGGTGAATCAATTTAAGATGATGATTTAAAAGACATGTCATTGGATACCGTTTTATCCATGCCAATAACTCTATCACTTCGATCAACACCTTCAGTTACAGGTTGAACCCTATCAACCACCTTCCCTATAAATTTTCTAGGTCCGTTAGACAAAAGATATTGTGAACTACAAGGTGCAAATACACCCTTACGCTTAAATTGGAACTCTTTTGTAGCACCCAATCCTCTTTTTCGCCAACACCTTGATAGCAATCGACTCCATACTTGGGCGCTCAACAGATTACAAAATAGACACCATATTCACATTGGCATACAATAACATAATATCCATTTCTTTATCCAGCAAATTAACCCGTAAATTAACCAACTTAACCCTCAAGTTCGAAAAAACTGAAAGTAATTGATTCAGTACATCATTCATTATCCCAATCTCCACCAAATATAACAGCTCAATCCTTGCCCTCTCAATTCATTACAACACAACTTATCTACATATACGATAGATATACAAAAAAGACAAATGTTTTTATAATATTCTATACTACCTTTTCAGGATTATCATACACATGTATCTTTTAATAGCTTTTCTAATCAAAACCCTTTCACCCCTAGTACTTCTAGAACCCAGAACCTTCTTCCCGAACATTTAAACCCCCCCCCCCCCCCCCCCCCGAACAGGACCACAAGACCTCTTTATTACACATTATGATTGTGACACATTTCATAAATACGCCATTAATCAAGTAACAAAATATCCAATCTGAACCACACGAAATTGAATCAACAAAATTGAAGCTAAACTTAACTCAAAAGTCCGAGCTTCAACTCTAACAGGATATAAATTTACAGCAAAAACCTAAGAAAAGAAAGTACATTGCTCACAAGTTTCAAACAGCAATCGACACAGACTCTATCATGAATCTTTTTATCAAAGTAATATCGAAAGATTTTTAAACCTTAATCCTTAAGGTTGTAAAGATTAGCTACAACGTTTAGAAATAGTAACAAATGAAAGCACCAATCGAAAATTAGTAAGGTCATATACAGCTGGACGATAATTTCCCGTATCACGACGCAATCGGACGCTTAGCCTATGATTTAAACTATAAAAACTGGATACCGTTTCTTGGAATAATCAACCCATCAAACTGTAAAGCAGACACAAAAAATGCAGGCACCAGGAAATAAAGTTTCCGGATTGAGAAACTCAATCATAAAAAGTGCAAGTAACACAAGATTTGAATGATGATACCAATTTGCCTTAAAGAGTTTGGTTGCTTGTAAAATTGATCAAGGATTTTGCGATCCAACTACGCGAATACAGGCAACCATATTTTGGTTCCCTGAAGACCAGTGTACACCATTTAAAGTCTCTAAAATTCAAGCAAGAATGATTCATTTTTACAAAAAATATACTGCATAAAATCTAAACCTTTCGACAAAATCAAGTCAAATAGATTTAGTTCAAACCCACAGAAATTTAGAAAAGAAGATGGTATACAATAGGAATTTAATCGTTTTTAATTTTACCCTGAAAAATCACAACTCTATTTTCAAAACACATTTATCAGAAGCTATTGTCGAACACGACAAAGGCTTCGACATGAAAACAGACAATTTATTTAACGATATAGCACGTTCATATCAAAATAGAAAAGACAAAAAATCTACACCCATCTCAGTAACAGTTTACAAAAATACAGGAACTACTGGCGGAAAAACCATCCAGAAAACAAGGATAGCACACAATTACAAGAGCTTCACTTATGAATAACAACTATTTTGGCACAATCCACTACGACATTCCTCTTGATATGAAATTAGATTACACAATGAGTAGAATTTTTCAAGAAATTTCACGCTCCGAATTAGAAACACTCCATCACTTACGTGAACGAGAACGAACACAAACACTACAATCTTTCGCTCTATTAGTACTTAAAATCTTTTACGCATAAAACCTCTTATCAGGTAACTGCTCTAATTTCATTGATTATGTGGGAAACTTTCTTTGGTATTACACTTGAACTAAAAAATTTCACCAGTTTATGTTTTTGAAGATAAAAGATGCTACCAACGCCTACCTATGTTTTATTAAAATAAAGTACTTTTTGTAGATACACTATCAAGCCGAACCGACTTTTAGACTACAGCTACCCCATGGGTCTCTGAAAATAGCCATAAGGTACTACTGCTTAACACGAAAGAAGATAAATTTTATCTTATAACTCCATACCCTACCTTAATGACACCTCTGAGGACCTGAAAGCATACAAGCAACCGCTCGAAACCCGAGCATAGAACTACAATCAGTAGGTGTTTAATCTAAATCCGACATACAGCATCACAATAGATCGCATCAGTTTCAAGAACTTCTCAACAGATTGCAGTGCATACATTACAAAGACAATCAATCGATCAAAACTTACGAAAAAAAGCTGAAACAGCAGATTTCTCCAAAAATTACCCACAAGACTATAGTGGACACTTTGAGACTAGTAAAGATTATATATATAAGTAACGTCCCCAATAATTTTCACTGATTAACAGTTTCAATTTCACAAACATCAAGAACAAATCATAGCATTTCTAGGATGGCCTGCCTATTTAAAAGAAAATTGACTATATTATACGCAGTATTTAATTTTATTTGATTTCATTTTTCACTCTTAAGAGGAATCTATAATACATGCGCAATTCAAACACAAATCAAAAGACAAGCAAGCGTACCACGCATTTCATATGCAAAATTTTTTGAAATAATTTCTAGCTCAATTAAAAAAACTTCTTGACGCTCAAATTAGTGAATATATTACAGGACTATCTAAGAAACCGAATACATTTGATACTCAACAAGAGAAAACAAATACACATATAACACCTACAGCCAGCAGCATGCAATTTGTACAAATTACATAACAATCATGCTTTATCTTTAGCCCCACAAAGTTATAGACACTTACTTCCGACCGCCGAACGCACTTCGAAACTACTTCAGCTACCAGTTCACAACGAAGCCCAATAACTCACATAAAACTCTAACAACCAAATGTTTGAATTTATATGAACAAATTATATAACAACCACATAAAATAAAATTTCGATATTAAAGCAATCGTCTTTTTAGCCCACGAGGAGTCGACAAAATGGATGCCTCAACCGTTCCTTTTTCTATCTGTCAAACCTCCAACGCCCAAACTCCCTCAATTCAATTTTCAAACACACTTCTTTTTCCCTACCCAGTTTTTCTTCTAATGAATCACGCATGGACTCAGACGATTCAAGTCAAACATTTTTAAATACCCTTTCTAACTTTAATAATTCTGATATAGAAACCCCCGACGAGTTCCTTGACTGCAATCCAAGCCCTACGAATTTTTCTCAAGCACAATTTCAAACCATAAATCCCTCTGTCCGTGACGAATCATACCTCTCTTCCTCTTCACAAAGTTACGCTACTCCTATCATCTCCCATCTGTTAAATAACAAAACTGATGTAACCTGCTCTATCCAGACTAACTTGAGAATGCCTTCGATAACTTTATACCTCACCAACAACAATTTCACGACACAAACAACTCATTCAAAATTCGCCAGTTGGAACTTCCGAATTCTCTACCACCTCAGTTCACATTGCACCTACACTAGCTCAAAGAATTTTCACGAAGCGCAAACACCGTAATACTACACCGCAGTTCCTTTTTAGTCGCCCACAATTATTCCGACTACATTGCCATCATCTTCAACACACTAACACTCCAGACTTCTTAATTCAAAATTTCCCTTTTTTCCCTCAATATACTTACTATAATATAGAAAATGAAAATCCACTATCATCATATGTCGATGAACTTAACGTACTCCCTACACTATCCTGAATCCCCCTTTACAACTCTATTAACCCACTAAAATTTCCCTTGAAAAGCAACCCCGACGACAAATGTACATATTTCGCCGACTGACTAACACCTTCCCATAGACGACTGCCGACCCCAAAAATAATATATACAGCCAATTGAAGTAGCCCTACTAGAAAATATCCACCGCTCTAAATTTAATCACAAACCTTAAAAATTTTTTTTTTCAAAATGCTAGCCATGAGTTTTCAGCTACATCGGAGAGGTAGATATCATCAGTGTGCTTGAATTTCTTTGGCCACTGCTTCGCACTAAACACGTAATACGCATGCTTGCTAAGCTTTTAGAAATATCCGACACTAAAAGAATTACTTTACCCATGGATTTTCTCCTGAAACTGACTCCTTGTAATTAAAAAATTTGTTAATATCACCAACACAAATCAATAAGACACTCACCATTTCTACACATGTGTTCGACATTTTTTTCTGGATTTCACCAGGCACTCATCTAAAGGATAAAACAAAAACACAAAACTTTTCTTCAATTTTTAAATTTTATTCTAACTGTATCAATAAATCATCTTAGCGAAGTAAGTTCAATACAATGCACTATATTGATAACACTGTAGTAAAATTCAAATACGAAGTAGGAAATTATTAAGGCAAAATGAATTTATAATAGAATTCTATGTGTGCTTCTTTTATAAACGATTATTTCTCCTTTACTCGCCCACATTTCACGCACTCTTTCCACCAAAATCATGCAACTGGCCCAGGTAGAATTGTTTAATAAAAGATTTTCAGCTTTCAGAAGCTAACTGATAACAAGTCTAACCAGTTTTCACGCACTTCAAATTTTCCCTTAACCCGGTTGGAAGTAACTATAAGTGAGCTTAAGCTAACCAATGCTGCTCACTCATGCCACAAAACCAACCGCAAATATTAAAAAATCCCACTGTACCCAAACCCGATTAAACCCAGATTAACACTGGATAAATTGTTCTTCTGAAACCCACTTTCAAGTTTTATTAAAAAAACTTGAAACACAAAAAAACTCAAAAAAAAACCCAAAACAAATCAATCTTTTTTTGATAAAAGCCCACGACCAAAAACAAAAAAAAAAGAAAAACACCTGAAAATAAGAACAAGAATTTGAATACGGTAGGAGACTCTGGTCAAAAAGACGGAAAAACTATACTCCCTCAACTGGCGTCAACCACCAGTAGGCCTTCCCGAGCATGTTCTATTGCCGGCCGAAACCACCGCGCTACACCACGCTTATGACACGCACTCCTAGTTTTGACGAGAGTTGCTCTAGGGTGAGCTACTTTATAGGTTAACCGAAACCAATTAAAACGCTTTTATGAAAACATTAACATATATCATAACTAAAGCTGATCTCAGAAGCTAACTGATAACAAGTCTAACCAGTTTTCACGCACTTCAAATTTTCCCTTAACCCGGTTGGAAGGAACTATAAGTGAGCTTAAGCTAACCAATGCTGCTCACTCATGCCACAAAACCAACCGCAAATATTAAAAAATCCCACTGTACCCAAACCCGATTAAACCCAGATTAACACTGGATAAATTGTTCTTCTGAAACCCACTTTCAAGTTTTATTAAAACAACTTGAAACACAAAAAAACTCAAAAAAAAACCCAAAACAAATCAATCTTTTTTTGATAAAAGCCCACGACCAAAAACAAAAAAAAAAGAAAAACACCTGAAAATAAGAACAAGAATTTGAATACGGTAGGAGACTCTGGTCAAAAAGACGGAAAAACTATACTCCCTCAACTGGCGTCAACCACCAGTAGGCCTTCCCAAGCATGTTCTATTGCCGGCCGAAACCACCGCGCTACACCAGGCTTATGACACGCACTCCTAGTTTTGACGAGAGTTGCTCTAGGGTGAGCTACTTTATAAGTTAACGAAAACCAATTAAAACGCTTTTATGAAAACATTAACATATATCATAACTAAAGCTGATCTCAGAAGCTAACTGATAACAAGTCTAACCAGTTTTCACGCACTTCAAATTTTCCCTTAACCCGGTTGGAAGGAACTATAAGTGAGCTTAAGCTAACCAATGCTGCTCACTCATGCCACAAAACCAACCGCAAATATTGAAAAATCCCACTGTACCCAAACCCGATTAAACCCAGATTAACACTGGATAAATTGTTCTTCTGAAACCCACTTTCAAGTTTTATTAAAACAACTTGAAACACAAAAAAACTCAAAAAAAAAACCCAAAACAAATCAATCTTTTTTTGATAAAAGCCCACGACCAAAAACAAAAAAAAGAAAAACACCTGAAAATAAGAACAAGAATTTGAATACGGTAGGAGACTCTGGTCAAAAAGACGGAAAAACTATACTCCCTCAACTGGCGTCAACCACCAGTAGGCCTTCCCGAGCATGTTCTATTGCCGGCCGAAACCACCGCGCTACACCACGCTTATGACACGCACTCCTAGTTTTGACGAGAGTTGCTCTAGGGTGAGCTACTTTATAAGTTAACCGAAACCAATTAAAACGCTTTTATGAAAACATTAACATATATCATAACTAAAGCTGATCTCACTAACAAGATAAAGATATAGATATGCCTTGTAAAATGATTTTTTGGAGCAAAAGGCATGGGCAGCAAAGGGAGATGAAAACTCGACGACATTCAGACTTTGGAATGGCAAATCTGTTGGTTTGTTGCCGTAGTCATAAACCTCACAGGATTTAAAATATGGACCCAACATTGAGCAAAGTTACCCATTGAAGAAGAAGAAGAATGGCCAACTCAAGGTTGACTTCAAATATGGATCCTAGCCACTTGGCGCTTCACACAAAAGAAGTCAAACTCCGTCTTGCACTTAGTCTCGCTCTAGCTTAACAAAATCAACACATCATTGCATAAATCTGAAATCACTCAAAACGATCTAGGATATACGATACCCACTTCTGAAAAAGAACAACTGTCCCCCTTCTCTCTATGAAGACAACTACTCCGAAACACGAACAACTGCTTCAAAAAGAAACTATTCAAAGAAACAAGAAATCTTTCCACGCATTCTTCACTGCAATAAACATTAAAATTTAAAGTTCTCTAAGCCGCGGATAGGTGGAACCAGTTTGAAACTAGTATTTATATCCAATTATATTATTGATAAAACTATCTCTTTTTCTAATTAACCAGTCATGATCTATAACTACCACTCACGTTTATTTGTAACGCTGTAACTTATCTGAAATTACTCTACGAGTGAGCCACCCCGCGCATAAACTCTTTTGCTTAGAAATTTTAACAAAACAAGTTTTGCCAATAAAAGGCAAATTCAGATAAATTAAAATTACTCAGATCATTTTTCTGTCGACCGTTATCATCATTCATCTGTTTCTAAACGGCAATTTGTGGTAGCGTTTTTTTCGTGTCAATAGTTTCATTGTTCTTTTGGGGTGGATTGTTCACATTAAAACCATCAGTTTTGTTGAAGAGTAACTTCATAATTTGCCTTTTCCATTTCTTCCATCAGAATGTGTGATCAAGTAAACAAAAGTAATCACAATTGACACCGCCAAACTAAAAATGAGCTTCGAGCGCAAGCAAATTGTAGGGTTTTAAAAAAAACTGCGAAAAGTAATGAAAGTTGCCATCCTTCGTTAGCAATTAAAAATCATACTCCTGTTGTTTTCGTTGTTGTTGGTGGTGTTGTTATAGCTGCTGCCTCTGTTAATGAGGCGAGGTGATATCGTGCTAGAAGTGGCTGGTTTCGTCCGCGTCTGAAAAATCTTTGCCACCAACTTCGTTTGGAAGATGAGCTGTGTCGATTTCCACAAATCCAGGGCTGATCTGGACATATTACGTTCATTTTAAACCAACTGAAACTTACAAAATCACCCGGATTCTCATAAGGTATTCTTGAAGTCCATTCATGTCCAACTTTTAACATGTATGGGACACCTTGAACTTGGTCCTTCAGTCCACGCCTGTGATTCGCTCTTTTCAGAGTTCCCATTCCGAAACCGATTTCGGTGATTATATTAACCTGACATTTAGAGTTGTAGTAGGATAAGATGTAATTGAGATGCTTGCCTTCCTCGGAATAATCAAAAAGTCTTTCAATATACTCCGTCGGAGTAAGCATAGCTTCCTTGAACCCGTAGGTTAAATAATAGTAAAATTGACCTTCGCAACAGCCTTCTTTGAATATAAAATGGTTGAGTTGTTCATAAATTGGTTCAAAGAGACGGTCACATTCTTCCATTACAAATGCTTTCAGCTTGCTGTATCCTATCCAAGCCGGATCGCTGCGTTGAACTCCAATCATGGTTCGAATTTGAAATGCTAAATTATGTAAGAGGCGGCTTCAGTTTTGTCATATTCGGCTTAATTTAACAACTTACTCGACCGCAGACTTTTTTTGCCTCAATGAGGTCTTTCTGGGATGTCAGAGAGCAGAAAATGTATTGAGTTGTTATAAACAAATTAAGGCAAACAAAAATTCTGGGAGCTCTCGGAAAATTATTTTGGTCACAACAAAATTTGGGAACCGACCTGCCACCCCCCCCCCCCCCCCCACCTCATTAAAATCCTAGAGCCGCCTCCTGCCTCGCCCTCAAAGAAATCTTAGATCCGCCCCTTCTCTTTATACTGAACCCATTCTAACATGACCTCATAGCTTGAAGATCGGCCTATTGGCATGCGTTTTGATTAGCAGGGCCATATAAAACATTTAAGTTCGTAAAATGTACATGGTTAATCGATTTGGATCGATTTAAAATCGATTTAAAATCAATTCAAATCGACCGAAAACCATTTCTGTCAGTGCAGGAATGCCTGCTTAATCAAAACTTCGACCTCATATTTGCAAATTTGAACAGCGTCAAACTTGCCGAATATCAAATAGGTCGACTATCAATACTCTTAAGCAATCAAAACCAATCAAAAAAACTTTTAAATAAAATGAACATTTTAGCTTATTTTGTTTTACATCCGAATGAACATCTATAATTAAAAAAATTGTAGCATGCTTAAGAGACAAATGCTTATCACTACGCCCCTATAATAGCTTACCCGTTTCGAGTGTTCTAAAGCCAACCCTTGATACTTTCTATTATCTTCTGTTACAAAAGCATCTAGGCAGTAGTAATGTTATTGCAGAGCGCGATATCAGAAAAGGTCCTACAGGCACCCCCTACGCTGTAAAAAACCTACTAGGTTGGACGATCACTGGCCCACTCAACCAGAAATCTAATAGTTCCGGATCAAATTCACACTCAACTAACTTCATTGACTTAAATGATCAAGAAGACGCTAATCTCACTGAATCAGTGAAAAATTTCTGGAATGTAGAAGGATCAGGCATCCAGGAAGATAACAAAGCTACATACTCTGATAAAAGCAAACGACAACTAAGATTTATGGGAAAAAGTATTCAGCACGATGGAGATCGCTACAAAATAAATCTACTCTGGAAAAACGAAACAAAATTGCCAAACAATTATCCGGTAGCTAAAGCTCAACTGCTATCGCTACAAAAACGGCTCAGAAAAGACCCTGAAAACATGCAACTCTATGCGAAATCGCTTACTACCGACCTGGAAAATAACTACGTCAAGCCCGTTACTTTCCAATACCCACAACCTGAATTACTTTGGTACCTCCCACATCACCCTGTAACTAATCCAAACAAGCCCGGAAAGGTACGCAGAGTGGCCAACGCTGCCTCAACCTACAAGGGCGTCTCGCTGAACTCTTGCCTCGAAACTGGACCTGACCTCCTGAACAACATGTTTGGACTTCTACTACGATTCCGGGAAAAACCTGTGGCTGTATCGGCGGATATTGAAGGTATGTTTATGCAAATAGGTATTAAAGATGAAGATCAAAATGCGCTTCGCTTCCTTTGGCCTACTAAAAATGGTATCAAACAATACCAATACACGCGACTTATCTTTGGTGCAAAATGCTCACCATCCATTGCCATCGTTGCGCTTCATCAAACAGCTGCCGATTGCTGCGTAACCAAACCCATTATTGCTCAACTGTTTCACAAAAGCTTTTACATGGACGACTTTGTTCACTCGTTCAACACGACACACGAGGCTAGAGACTCTACTACACAACTAAAATCCTCCCTAAGACAGGGGGGATTCAACCTAAGTAAGTTCGTATCTAACACTAATGACGCGATCTACTCCATTGATGGAGGCGAAGTTTCTACTAATGCTACAGTGCATCGTGTTCTGGAGGTCAAATGGGACACAACTGACGATACGATATTCGTGCAACCAACAACCAAGCTAAATAATACTACATCATCTACACTCCGAACAGTTCTCTCTACAGTAGCAAGGGTTTTCGACCCCTTAGGCATCCTAGCGCCGTTTGTCATAAAACTCAAAATTTTTCTGCAAAACTTGTGGAAGTCTGGTATCTCTTGGGACGAAACCGTGCCCAGTGACTTTGTTCCGATAATTGACAAATGGGTTGACCAATGCAAACAAGTACCCCCTGTTAGACTGCCGCGCTTACTTGGTCCACAGCTGTCACCTAGTGATATACAGCTTCATGTTTTCTACGACGCGTCGCAAGACGCAATGGCTACGTGCATCTACTTCCGAACTGCTTGTAGCTCTGGCATACACGCTACTTTCTTGATTGGCAGAACAAAGGTCGCATCACTGAACCAAGAGAGCATTCCTAAACTGGAATTACAAGCCGACCTTATGGGTGCTCGGCTATGCAAGTTCGCTACTGATGAAATGCGATTAAAGCCCCACTCCACTCACTTTTGGACGGATAGCACTACTGTTTTGTACACCTGGTAAACTGAAAACTTACTGCGCAAACAGAGTTGGTGAAATACTTACTTTATGCAAAGCCGAACAATGGAAACACATCCCTGGTAGACTCAACCCAGCAGACAGTGCTACACGGGTAATTGAACTTAAAGACTTGGCAAAGCTCTGGTTGGATGCACAACAATTTCTACTCAACAATGAGCCTATTTGGGGGACCAACGAAATAATGGAACAAAGTAACGCTACAACGATTAGCCCCTCAATTACACCTTTAATCGATTCTTCCAGGTTTTCAGATTGGTTTCGATTAATTCGGGTCACAGCTCGGGTTATAGTTTTTGTCGATACACTTAAGGGAAACGGTAAACGTTCTACCACTATGGAAGACTTAGAAAAAGCTAAGCTCCTTCTTTATCAACAGTCCCAGCAAGAAACCTTTGGTGACACCTATAATCAACTACGAACCAAGCAACAAGTTGAAAACAAAGACAAACTGCAACAGTTGTCACCTTTTCTCGACAACGGTGTTATTCGCGCCCGAGGACGACTACGAAACTCACCTTTACCGGACGCAACAAAGTATCCAATAATTCTTAACGCAAAGGACCCAATTGTGCGCATGATGATCGAGAGCGCTCATCGCCGCTGCATGCACCACGGCACTGAGTACATTCGCAACTACCTGCAATAAAGTTTTGTCATCATTGGGCTTCCAAAAACACTCAGACAGATAAGACATAACTGCTTTCTCTGCAGAAGATTCCAAGGCAAAAGGCTACATCCACTCATGGCCGACTTGCCGCCAACTCGTTTCGATGATCCGTCTGACGACCCATTTCCATTCAAAAACACAGGAATTGACTATAGCAACATTCTACATAGCAACAAAAGATACAACTGAAAAAAGCTATATTTGCCTCTTCACATGCCTCTCTACTCGCGCGGTTCACCTGGAATCGACAGACAACCTTACTACGAACAACTGTATAACGGCAATTAGACGTTTCCTTGCTAGGAGAGGCACACCTAAGCTTTTAATCTCTGACAACGCTACTTACTTCGTCGGCGCGCGTAAACAACTACGCTCAGAACCAATCAACTTCAACGAAACCACCCTAGCTGAAACGCTACAAATCCACAATAATGAATGGCGCCAAAATCCTCCGGCTGCCCCCCATTTTGGCGGCGTGTGGGAGCGACTCGTCTCATTGATAAAACGAGCATTCTTACTAAATCTCCGTTCTGATCGACTATCAAGAGATCTATTTGCTACTATCGTAGCCGAGACCGAGGCAATCCTCAACTCACGTCCGCTAACTCATGTCAGTAGCGACCTTGACGACAACCTTCCACTGACACCCAACCACTTCTTAATGGGTCGTCCATTCGTCTACGCTCCAGCAGCAGCCTTCTACGAAGAATCTAAAAGTAAACTGTCCACAACAAGTCCTGGAAGCGAGCAAAAGATAGACTTGACAGCTTCTGGAGGCGTCTACTTAAAGAGTACGCTCCGACTCTCATCAGAAGGACTAAATGGACGCAACCCGAGGAACCACTCGAAAAAGATGACCTCGTGTGGATACTTGAGGACTTTACACCACGAGGCATCTGGCCACTGGGTCGAGTGTTAGAAGTTTTTACCGGCTCGGATGGCATCGCGCGCTCGTGTAAACTGAAAACAGCCCTAGGTACTTTAACGAGACCAGCGGTGAAACATGCCCTCGTAACCCCAAAAAAGAAGATTTAAGACCACTTTAATTGTTTTACAACAACAACAACAAAAAAACTTGGCTGAACTCCTTCCCCTTCGGTTCCAAATAAAATCTCCCTCCCACGAGGATATTCATGACATGAATTGTCTCACATGAATTAAAGAAAAATGCTGTAAAATATTTTAATATTAGCATAATTTGTTCCGAACTAATGAGTAATAAATTTGACATCAACAAAGTGACTTTTAAGATATGTTCATCAAATTGTCTTAAATACCTTATAATAGCTTACCCGTTTCGAGTGTTCTAAAGCCGCCCCTGGATTTTTTCTATCATCTTCTGTTACAAAAGCATCTAGGCAGTAGTAAACACTGTGCCTTCGGCAAAGTGACCAGAAGTCGTTAAAAGGCGTGTCCATAGGAATTAAAAATTGCAAAGATGACCAAGATGACGCGACAGTCGAATTAACTACAAGGTCAACTGCTAATCCGAGTTTGATACTAGATAACAGATAAGTTAGAAAACACAGAAAGAGCAGCTTCATTTTTTATTATAACTTGGCATACTGATTGTTGTTAATATAGCCCTCATTTTGTTTGTAGTTATTATTTATTATTTATGAGGCATGTAACGATCTACCTTTGCAATCTTAGATTTGTTTATCATTGGCGTTCAACGTTCAAAGTAACGAAAAACAACAAATACAAAGCGAAAGTCTCCGATGAACTAGCAATGGTTTCATGAACAAATATTTGTTCTTAACGGTTTTCTAAAGAAGCACCTTAAAGAGGAATTCACTAAGCCTTAGGTTTGCACTCGCGGCAAAAAGTTAACGGGTGGAGGTGCTCACTTTATGCTTCGTTTCGCCTTTCAAAGTCGAGCACATATGTCAGTGCTCGACGGAAAAAGAATAGTCGAGACAGGGGTTTGGGTCGAGCACAAAATCAAAACATACCTCGAGCACGATCGAAACAAACCTCGAGCACGGTCGAAAAAAACCGATTGTCCCGAGGTAATTCGGAGTCAAAAAGAAAAAATTCTTTCAAATACCAATATATTTTTTAACAAATCAGACTCAAACTGCAAACCAGTATTCAAAAAATTGAATGAATATTAGCTCAAAAACAAATCGTCTATACAAAGCATTTAAATGACAAGAAAACAGATCACAAGATATGTTACCAGAAAAGAATAAACTATAACATTTAAATTTGGATAACTCAAATTGTTTGAAAGTCGAAAGATACCCAAATTCAGTCGATCTTGGACGAAATATATCTTGCTTGGTTCCAGCACGGTCGAGCTATTTTTTTCAGTTGAGCACGGTTGAAACATATCTTTCTTGGGTCGAGCACGGTCGAGCACATTTGTTTCGGTCGAGAACGGTCGAAACACACCGAATTTCTGTCGAGATGGTCGAAAGATACCGTTTTGGTCGAGACAGTCGAAACATAAAGTGAGCACCTCGACCCGAGTGAACTCGAAGTTTTGCAAAAAAACTAGTTACGCTTTGAAATCACATTCAATTGCGCAATTGTTTTGATTTTTGACGCAAGGCGAAGCCGATACACTACGAACAGCATAGCACGCTAGCGGGAAAAAAATAGACAAAAGGCTTATGTCGAAAAATATTGGTGAATTTAACGATAAACTAGTTCTACTAAACTTACCTTTATTGTTCCGAATTCGGAAGAAAGTGACGGAAAAACTGGGCTCGCTGTTTTTTTTCTCCAGACAATTTTTGATTTTTTACCAAGCAGTTTTTGATGTATTTTTTTTTCACCTCAAAAAATGACGGGAAAATTGGGCTCGCTATGTTTTCTTTTCCAGACAGTTTTTGACTTTTTACCTAGCAGTTTTTGACGTAATTTTTCAAAATCTAATGTTGTCCTGGGCTCAAATATAGAAAGATGTTTCATCTTTGGCTTTTTGTAAAACTATGTGGGTTCAAAGTTTGCCATATTGGCCAAATTGGGATAATTAACGCGCATTTTTTTTTCTGAAAATTGTTGTGGTTAATGAAAATTTTGACGTAAATTTTTTCATTTTTGGGCGTATAATGGAAAAGCCCCAACACTTGCAACAGGAGGTTGTTCTGCGAGGCCCGATAATTATATGGTAAAAAAGTTGGTTGAAATCTAGAAACTCACAAAATTGTTGATGAATTAGAAGGAATCGAAACATCAACGATTGAGTTGTTGTTCAACTATTTTCTAGCGCAGAATAATCTTGAGTTGTCTTTCAATTACAAATATAGTAGGAATAAAAAGAACTGGATCAAAAAAAGAAAATTTATTTTCCGCTGTGATATTTGGAATCCATTTTGGTTAACATGAAAAAAAAATTCTTTTTTTTTGCTCTTAGTTTAGTGTTCTCTGAAAGTAGCCTTCCATTTGCTGCATAAATTAAAAAGTGAATCTGAAGAAATTAGATTTCATATGTTCAAAATGGAAATAATAATTTAGCGTGAACAAAAAATTCAAGACCTTTTTTTCGATTCTTGAAGAATGTGTATGTATGCTTGGGGTGGTTTTTTGTTCAGACCAATTTCCAGAGGTTCACGGAATGGTGAAAATGATCCCTAGTTCTTCTTGTTCACGTAAGGTCCCTGCTCAAGACTTGAATAAACTGAATCTGTGGTCGCTCTGCAACGAGTCTAACTAAACGACTCGTTTAATGAATACTAAACCCGTCTCTGTTAACCATTAGGCTAGCAAAAAGAAAAGCCTGAGCATGTTATTGAAGCAATCAAATTTTGATTAATTTCATTTAATATCGTTTAGTGAAATGTTTGCAAATCTATATTTTTTCGAAGCAGTGTAATGATTCAGTGGAAAAAACCTTGAACAATTCGGCTTGCAACAATCGGGCGAATCGGCTTGCAATAAAACAAGTTTTTCAAAGCAAGAATTTCAAGTGACGAATTTTTTCAATTTTTTTGAAGAGCAAATTGGTTTGCAGAAATTATTTTTTTAATCAATTGGGCTCTGAAATAAATCAAGTTATTTTATTCGACAAATCAGTTTGCCAAAACCTAAAGTTTTTTCAGCGAACTACTCAGCTCAAGAAATCAGCTCAAAAAATGTTGCTTTCAAGCCAGGTTTCGAACGATGAAATTTTGAAATATGTAAAAAGGTATGAATGATTTATAAGAAGTTGTTTCTTAAGACGATGGAAAAGTAAGTTTTCAATGCAAGCTAATCTAACGATGAAACTTTTGAATTCATGTTATTTCGGTTCACAGCAGGTTAAAATTTTTCTGAATCAGCCAATCAAATTTTGAAACTCTTGAACTAATTGAAGCTACTTAAATGTGAACATTTTTTTTTGAAAGTAATCGGAATAGAAAAAATATAAGCTTCTCTTTTCAAAACAATCAAGCAAAGGCATTTTGATTTTTTCAAATTTTAAAGTTTTGGGTTATTTGACAGTGAATTGATTCACAGACAATTAACCTTTTTTATACAAGCTATTCAAGCGATTTAACCTTGAAAGAAATTACTTCTAAGAGCGCGCAAGTTTTCAAACTATTTATGTTTTTCTGAGCGGGCTGCTCAAGCCATGAAATTTGAAACACTACACGTTATTTTGTAGAGCAAATGGGTTGCTAAAATTATAGGCAAGCTTATCAAGCTAGGACTCTTCAAAGCTAGGACTCTTCAAAGCTTATCAAGCTAGGACTCTTCTAGTTTTTCTAAGCATTATATTATTAGCGACTAACTTTTGTAGGAGTATATGCTATTCAATAGAGAAAAAGGATTGCAAAAAAATAAAGCAAGTTTTTAACTGACGAAACAGTTAAAGTTTTTCAATTTTCTGTAGAGCGAAAGGGTAGGAAAAAATTTGAGTTGTTCAAGGCAAACTATTCAAGCGACTAAACTTTGAAAAAATTTCATAATGTTTCAAAAATTTAATTGATTTGCGATTAGTTTAAATTTTTCTTTGAAGTTCTTTCGCTAAAGTTCTTTTATAAACCGAATTGGTGCGCGAGATGCTTTAGTGTACTAAGCAAGCATTCAAGCAATAAATTTTTGAACCAATTCATATTATTTCAGAGAAGGGAATTGGTTTTTAAACAGGTTGAAATGGTTCTAAAGAAATTATTCGGGCGAAGAATTTTTGAAACATTGCCTGTTATTGATTGAAAAGAATGGGTTCACAATAATTTTTTTAAATAAGCTATTCAAAATATGTTTTTGATGCCATTCAAGCTATAAGAGTAACTTTATAGACCGAATCATTTTCGAAAAATTGAAGTCTTATCATGCAATGTATTCAAGCAATGAAACTTTGAAATATTTCGAGCTAATCGGCTCTCGAAAAGCAAGCGGTGAAATATCTCAATTTATTATTAAATTTCATAAACCGCATCGGTTGGCACTAATCAAAAGTTTATGAGCAGGTTATTCAAATCATGGTTCATTTCAAATCATTTTCTTAGACATAAAGGGTTTGCAAAAAGTTATTTCATAGCCTGCAACTTGTTTGCAATTATTCAATTTTTCTTAATGAAGCTATTCCAACGATGAAAATTTGAATTAATTCAAGTTATTTAAACGGTTTCAACCGAATCCTGAAAAATTGAGTAGCTCGTAAGCTAAAAACTTACGCCATGAAACCTATTTATTTCAAATTGATTCATAAAGCAAATCGTTCAAGTAAAAATAAGTTGTCCGAAGAAAGCAAGTCAAACAAAAAAAAATTGATATAATTTAAAAGATTTCAGTTCGCAAATATACAATTTCATATAAAGCTATTCAAGTGATGAAACTTAAATATTCAAGTTATTTCAAGCTGTGAATTGGTTGTTCTAACCAAACCACTCGAGCGATAAAGTAATTCTAGTTATTTCATAGACCAAATAGGTCCACAGTATTTGTCAGTTTTTTAAGCAAGCTATCAATTTTTAATTGTTTCAAATAGTTTCATGGAGCGAATCGTTTCACGAAAAATTTTCAATTAACTTGACCAAGTTGTAAAATATTACAAAATATTTCAAAAATTCCAAAGTTCCTGAATAGTTGAGTTTTCTTAAGCAAAATAATTACGCTATGAAACAAAAAATTTAAGCAAGATTTCAACTTTGAAGATTTTCAAGTTGATTTTTATCGGTTCGCAAAAAGTTAAGTTTTTCTGAGAAACTCCTCGAGCGACAAAATCTTCGAATACTTCAAAGTTGTTTTCATAGTGTGGGTTGTTTTGCAATAAAAACTAAAGTCTTTCACGCATTTTATCAAAACATAAAAACTTCTAAGTATTTCGAAGGATTTTCGCTGCTCGAATAGCAAGCAATAATCTGTTTTTTGAATCAATTCGAAAACTAAATTTCAAATTATTTCATAGATTGACCCGGTTTGCAAAAAATCATTTTTCAGCATCTTGAAACAAAAGAAAACGTATGCTTTGAAAAGCAAAGTTGTAAAGCAAAAAACGTTGAAACTTTTGATGTTACTTCGTAGACCGAATCAATTTGCGAGTAGATCAAGTTTTTTTAAAGCAGTTCAAAAGTTTTTCATTTTGAAGCAAACGTTCAAGAACTGAAACTTTGAAACAATTTCAAGTTATTCATTAAGCAAATTGATGCGAGGAAAAACCGTTTTTCTTAAAAAATATGTAGTGTTGTTTGTTGGTTTGTTACAGACTGAAATGAATCTGTCGCCGCAAAAAACTGGACAAGCATTGAAGTTGAAGCGAGTTTCTTGTAATAAAGATTTGGTTTTTTAAAAACAAATCTTGAATGTTTCAGACTTAGATTGTTTCAATATACTTAAAAAATCTTACGTAAACGCCTTTTAAACATTGTCCCCGTGAGTGTGTTTTGAACATTTTGCCTTAAAAGTACAAACAACATTTCATTTATATAGTATACAGATTTTCAGCTCCAAACTTTTGTTCCAAACTGAATTGAGGCAGTCTAGTTGGCTGTCTGAATTCCATACGCAGTCAATTTTCAATTTTACAAAAAGAATTCTATACAAGTTAACGTGCAGTCCGAATAATCAATGCTTGCGCTGATGGACGAGCAGTCTTGTTAATACGACATTGGATAAATAAATCCCTCTGTAGTTCATATTCACGGATGGGGGAAAATTGACAAAAATATATTTAAAAATATATTTATATTTTTGATTCTTTCGTCAATTTTTGAAACAAAAAAAACGTTTAATTTTTAAATTGCACACAAAATGAAGACTCACCATTCAGGGTTTTGGCCTAATATATCAGCAGTCTGGTTAGATAAATACTCAGACACTGCATAAGTTTCAAATGAAAGTTTTTTTCTCAAAACAGTATTTTTATCTGAAAAAAAAACATTGTTAATTTTTTTTATTTTGATGATAATGAAAATTATGATGATTTTTGATTGTGAGATTATACGTTTTGAACTATTTTAATTTTTACTGTTTGGGATTTATTCAGCATTTGTCTGGGTCATAGGTTTTAGTTTTTTAAAAAACTGCGTTTAAATTTGCAGAGCCATAAGATTTTTTTGGTTTTTTACAGCTTGTCAACATATAAAAAGACATGCGAACCGCAATCAACTTATAGATAATGACAAAGTTCAAAAATTCGAAAACCTTTATGGTTATGGGAATTTAGACTGATTTTCTACAATCAATAACATGTATGAACCTTGAGGAGTCAAAAACAAAAAAAAATTTCATAAACTGAAATCACAAGATCAACGAAAGTCATAATGATCATAATAATAATTAAAACAATTTATTTCGGTGGGTAGGTAATGAACTCAAACAAAATGTTTGGCAGCGTCAGAGACCAAATTTATTTTTTCAATATTTAAACCACCTTAATTTTACAAAAAAATGATCACAGGTGGAATATCTTTTCAAGTTTGAGCTCAAGGCAATGTAGCCTACATCAGCCAACACCTTTTGGCTGATGTACAAACCATTTTGTCAAAAATGGCTTGTTAAAAAGTCGAAATTTTTCTGGAGAAAAAACTACCGCGATGACAAAAATTCTGTCACTTTATTCAAAAGTTGGAATAAAAAGGCATAAGGACTCTGATAACAAAAAATAAATGATTAAATCCGTTCCTCTTATAATCGGTTTGTAGCTTTTTATCGTTTTGAAGTAATGCTGCGCAGTTCATCCCAAACTGGCTTGTTTTAGCATTATCGCTTTCCAAAAATGGGTACATTGTCCAAAAACAAAATTTGATGTAACAAAGTTATAATATCGTAATAAAAACATAGTGAGTTTCATATTGATTTATAGTTTAATTTTGGAAGACATTATATCTTTATTTGTACAGGGACCAACTACGCTGTATCAATTTTTCACAAAGCTAAATATTCATTTGTGTAGGGCAAAATTTATCTAGCTTTAGCCCATCCCGAGTCAAATTTTCTGTATGTTTCGGCTTTCGCGACCCAATTTTGATATGTTTTGATTTTCTCGACCCAACAAAAAAATATTCGATTGACCAAAACTTTCTTGACCAAAATGCGATATGTTTTGACTTTCTCGACAGTCTCGGCCAACTTTTAAAAAAAGGTTGTTTGTTCGATCGCGTAAAATTCATTTGTTCTTAAAAATTGTGTTATTGTTGTATTTATCTCAATTTAAAACTTCATTACTTCTGAATTGGTTATTTTTTTATTACCAGTGCTTATCGTATGCACGCAATTCTCGTATATACAAAACTTTATGAAAACTATACGAAAATTAAGAGCCTCCGAATTTGCAAAAAAGGGAATTCTAACGGATTTGTTTAAATGTCGGAGAGAAACAAAAAAGTTTTTAATTGGCGCAAAAGACCTTAATTTTGTCTATATCATCTATCAAAAATGTATCTTCCGACGTCGGATTTGGATATTTATATCAGCAGGTTAGATCGCTCCCTTCGAATATTTTGCCTAGTTAAAGACGTTGTAGGTGTTTTCTTCCGTTCTAGAAGTACCAAAAGAATCGAAATCAGTTATTGCAGTTACTGCAACCTACAAAAATTTAGAATTTCTTCAATCAATTTAAAAAGAAAAAGGAAACAGCAAAATTTTTTTAATGTCAAATCAAATCTTATGAAAAACATGTATAGCAGATTTGAGCTAAATAAAAATTTCATATAACTCAGAAATTATTGGCGGAGAACTGAAAATAAGCTTATCCACATTTCTCTGCCAATTATTTCCAATTATTTGAAATTTTCAATTAGCTCAAATCTGCAATACATGTCTTCCAAAACATTTGACAGAAAAGAAATCCCGTTTACAAGCAGTTTCCCTTTTCATTTTTTAATTGATTGAAGAAATTCTAAAGTTTTGTATAATGCAGTAACTGCAAAAACTGATTTCGAATCTTTTGGTACTTCTAGAACATAAGAAAACACCTACAACTTCTTTAACTAGGCAAAATATTGGAAAGGAGCGATCTAACCTGCGGATATGAATACACGACATCGGACGATACATTTTTCGATGATATAGACAAAATTAAAGTCTTTTGAGCCAATTAAAATTTTTTATGTACTTCTGACATTTAGACAAATCCATTAGCCTTGGCTTCTTCCAAAAATCGGAGGCTCATAATTTTGAGCCTAATTTTTAATTGGTTTTATAATTGAGTTTTAAAACCGATAGTTTTTTAGAATTTTTCAATTTTGCAGAAAAACGTAGATTTTTAATATCAGCCCAACCAGATAATTTCTTTGAACTTACCGCGCGGAATTTTCTAGTTTTTGAGATTCAAGTTTTATGCAGAAAATTGCTGTTCTGATTTTTTTGATCCGATTTCTGATCAAAGAAATAACAGAAAAATATCTCTGATTTTGTTCTGATCTTATAAATAAACCGAACAAATTTCTGTTTTTTATATGATCACAGAAGTATCAGAGCAAAAACTCGGATTTTATTCTGATAAGAAAAATAGCACAATAAAAGTAGTACTGTAACGGTGCTGAATCAGTACTGTTACAGTACTGCGGTTTTTCTCTGATTTATCTCTGATGCAGAACTGATAATTTACTAATAAGTTTTAGGAGAAGTAATGATTTTCTCAGTGACTTCAACCCGGGAGAGTACACTTAGCTTAAATACTCAGTACAGTTTTTCTGTGCTGGTACATGATGCTTTTTTTATTGAAATTTTTCAATGGGATTTATTGATCCGTAGAAATTAGAGTCTAAATCTTCTAAATTGATTATTTAAGTTAGTTCAAGTTTTTAAGGTCTTCGAGACCCGTTAGTAGCACCGGGTGAAATTTTTGGGCTCTATTCCATAGAGTCGTTTATGATTGAGAACACCGTCTGTTGACATGTTATCAGTTTTTGACAAAGTAGGTTCGTGCAATTACTTAGTTCAGTGCTGATTTAGCTCCTCATGTTTTTTCCGGTCTCAATAGATTTATAGTAATATTGGCAAAACATGATTGATAAAATGTTACTTTGTTGTAGCTAATTCTAAATTAAAACTATTAAAAGGGATAAGAAATAATATGAATTAGTCGGTAAGTTAAAACATTAAAACAATGAGAGATCATTCTCTCCGCCGGAGAGAATGGCTAGTGAAGGTCATAACTAAGTGACCGGTTAATTAAATAAGTATGTTTAGCAATAATTGCAAAACCTGATGTAAAATCACAACATTCCCCTAAGCAGGAAAAAAGTTAAATTGTAATAAGTAATGCACAATAACTAACTATGACTGACTCCTTTCTCCCCCTTTAAGGACTAGGAAAGAAAATTAGAGCGCCTTCAGATGAGGTACTAGCACTAAGTAAGCTCCACTAGTGTTAAATGAAAGAACAAAGATTATCCAGATTCCGATGGATAAGGGTTGTGTTAAGATGAGGAAAGGCATCACGTTATGGCATAACGCTGAAATTTAAAACCACGTTTTATGAGTGAGGTCATAGTTTATAATGCGTGAGTGAAGAGGATATGATTTAAAGAAATTATGGGATCAACAGATGATAATTTCTTTTGACGGGTGAAATTTATCCGAAGGATAAAGTTGTCAAATTTAGCAAACAATTTTTGGTAACTGGAAATTAGCACCGGTTTACAAAGTAAAATACCTAGATAGCACAAAATTTTGATGGAGGAGGTCTTGGTTTGTAAAACACAAACTGGAGTGTATGCGAATTAAGGAAATTAGGAGGACACTTGAAAATGTCTTCTACATGAAAATTTATCCGCAGGATTAAGTTCTCAAGTTTAGTGAGCAGATGTTAATATCTGAATGTTAGCACCGGTTTACTCAGTAATGTGTGTTATTTGGTAAGCCGAAATATCAGATTAAAGTATATCTACGTGGTTATAAAGTTTTATAATCTTTTAAAAAGTTTTCAAGTTCGGTGTTGAAAAGTTCACTATCAAGATCAGAGTGTTCGCCGAAATTTGCTATTTCCATTCTCAGTGATTCGTCGGTTGATGAGTTTGACATTTGATCTGATGAAGATGATGAATCTGAATCTAGAACAATTAACTCCGCCGGATTCGTCCTGTTGATAGTCTCATGTGGTTCTTCAATCTCTAACACAATAGGCTCGGCCGCCGAACCAGAGGCTTCTTGGACACTCTCTACGGCATCAATGAAGTAACGTTTACCATAAAATTTTGGTGGGCCGACGTTTCTACTAGAGCGGCGAATAGTAGTAGGAATTTTACCGGGTATTATGGCAGGACTGTTGGATATAGCGCACTCATCCGTTGAGTCGCTTATCTCATACACCGGAAAGTTTATGTTTGAGTCGGTTTCCGTCAGATTATGCTCCACTTGTGGGTCGTTTTGTCCAATGGTGTCATTTTCCCCTCCCTGATTCACGGTTCTCTGATCCGTCGGGTTAGATGTTCGGCTGGCTGGCACTATACTTATTGGGCACTCGTATGATTGATCCATGGGTTGTTCACAGATTGGGAAACTGTCGTTTTCTAAAATCTCAGATTTTATTTCAGGATTGGTTATAGAAGGGTTAAATTTATTTCCGAGTGATATGTGAGGTGTAAGTGAATCCGAAATAAAGCGCTCTCTGGCTACGTCTCTACAAGGAAAACCGCCCGCTATCCATTCCCATTCGCTAGTATCCGAAATATCCGAAGGAATTAGCATAGATTCATCCGAAGCAAGGTAACCTGGAGGAGTTGGTGGCTTCTTTGAGTGTCGTGTCTGTCTTCTTGTCGGGATGGATGATGGTCCAGAAATGCATGTCCTAGTTAGGTTGTCTGATGATGTCTGGTCTAATTGTCTGTTCCTTCTTTTTGTTGGCTTCTTGGGTTTTGGTTTTCTTTTTGAGCATTCCGGTTTTTTACCTACTTCAACATTAGGGTTAGAAAAGTAAGGGAATGAAATGTTTCCTCTAAAAGGTCTGATTTTATTTGAGGTAGAGATAGGAATCGCAATGTCGGATTTTCGTATTATTTTTCCGTCGGATAACTTAACTGTCGAAGTCGAAGAATTTATAATTCTTTTGTTTAGTTCTTTATAAAAACAGTCTCGGTTGATATTACCATTAGTTTTCCGAAGGATTTTACCTTTAAAAGGGCTTTCGATTGGTCTTCTGTTTTGAGTCGTTTTCGAGGATGAGGCATAATCTGTATCGTAGCCTTTTTCAGTCGGATTTTGGTTCTTCTTCGCAATCAGATCGTCCTTGTATCCGTCTTCGATTCTATCATCCGCGTTCCAATCCTTAGCTCGATCCTTAGACAGTATTGATTTCCCTTTGTCTAAAATTCCAAAGGAAGGTTTACCCGAAGCTAATTGTTTCCAAATAGTATTTGGTTTTCTGTTATAGTGGATCTCGAAAGGTGAGCATTTAATTTTTGATTGGAAAGTAGAACGTAGGTTCCAAATGATTTTTGAAACGGCATTTTGTAGCGTGGTTTTATGATGTTCTTTGGAGATAGCCAGTAGTTTGACTTTTACAGTGTGAACGAGTTTTTCGACTAATCCATTGGATCGGTGATCGCCTACTGTACAAAAGATTATTTTGATGTTGTTAGAATCGCAGAATGATTTGAAGTCTTGACTTGTAAAGCAAGTAGCATGATCCACCCTTATAGAATAAGGTATACCGTGTAAGAATATGTAGTCTTGTAAAAATTCTATAACTGTTTTTGAAGAGGTGGATGATGTAATTTTTGCCGACGGAAATTTAGAAAATCTGTCAATACAAAGTAAAATGTATTTATTTGACCCCCAATAAGAATCCAAAGGACCCGCGAAGTCTAAATCAAGTTCTTCATTTGGTTCTGATAATGGAGGAAGTTCACTAATTTGTGAATTAGGGATAACAGATTTTATGTTCTTACCCGCCGATGTACACTCTGAGCAATTAATTCCATGAAAGTAGATTTGTCTATTAATGTGCGGCCACCAAATGTATTGGGCCAAATATTTCATTCCGAATTGACCTGGATGGGTTTCGTGGAGGGTCTTCATCATCGCGTTTCGTAAGGTAAATGGAATAACGAGTTTGCCGTCCATGTAAAGTAATCCGTCGGATTCGTGAAGATCTCGGGTGAAATGTTTGAAGTAAGGAGAATCTGCATTAATCTTCTCCACCTTATTTTGAAGTGCTTTAACAATAGGGCTTAACATTGGATCGTCTTCTGTCAAGAGAGCCACTAACTTGGCGTTAAATAAAATATTTAAATCCAAGGGTCGATCCGGCAACTTCAAGTTTTCACGGTATTTTTTAACGAGATTGATATGATTTGGTAAAAGTTTGAATTCTAAATCTACGGAAATACCGGAAGTGGTGGGATTAATTACAATATTCTTATTATTCATATTAACAGTATCTACAATTTTTTTATCTACAGGTGAATTAATTAGGCTACAATTAAGAATTAAAAAATAAAGAAATGCGGAATTTGAAATGGAAATAATTAAAGTATTTGTGTTGGAATAATCCGTTGGAATACAATTTGATGTACAAAATTCTGTTCTTCTGTGATTGAATGAGCAAATTGGAAAAGACGAGTTAATAAGTTTTAGTACTGCTGCTATTAAGTAATTACGTAATAAGACGTAATCGGAATTTTCCAAATTGTGACCAATGGCTGAACAGGTATTTCTTAGTTTCTCCGACGGATTTAATGATTTATTAATCTTATTAATGTTTGCTACTACGAATTCTTCGTCGTAATGTGAAGTTGGAAGGGCTTTTCCGGATGGGATTCTAGAAATAAGGTCAGTGAAGCCCATGTCTTTTCCTGCGATATGTTTGATTGAGAAATTAAAAGGTAATAATCTGTCTACCCATCTTGTTAATCTACTGTGGTAGGTTTTATTTCCGTGGTTTGGTGAAAGAGCGGATAATAGGGCCTTGTGATCAGTAATTATTTCGAAATCAGAGCCGTAGAGGTAATTTTTATAATGCTCAACAGCCCAAACAACCCCTAAAAGTTCGAGTTCGTTAGTAGAGTATTTGGACTCGTGAGGATTTAAAAAACGTGACGCAAATGAGATTGTTTTCCAATCGTTCCCATGGAGTTGTTCCAGCGAGGCTCCAAGTCCATTGTGTGATGCGTCTGTTTTCACTCTAGTTTTTCGTTTTACATCGAAATGTGTATTCTCTGTTAAATTAACGATTTCCTCTTTTATTCTTTCAAACGCTTTTGTATGATCATCGTTCCATTGGAATATTGATTTCTTATTTAGGAGCGGACGGAGTGGGCTTCCTAAGGATGCAAGGTTTGGGACAAATTTAATGTATTGGTTTATAGAACCAAAAAATGATCGTAATTCTTTCAGATTCTTCGGTATAGGTAGGTCTTTGATAGCTTTCGATTTGTCGAATAACGGGGTAATTCCTGATTTAGAGATTTTAAATCCCAACCATTCTATTTCTTTTTGAAAGAATTTACATTTTGACCATTTTACGGCAAAGTTGTATTCGTCGAGGGTCGATAGAATTTTTAATACAATATTCTTGTGGTCTAAGAATGTTCCTTTGGAAGAAATTAAAATGTCGTCCAAGTAACAATTTGTAAATGGGATTGAACCTAACGTAGAGTCCATTACTCTTTGAAATTCGTTGGGCATATCCCCTAAGCCGTAAAAACCAGTTAAAAATTGGTAAGTACCAGTAATGTCACCGCCCACAATACTGAAGTTACATTGGTTACTAGTAAATTTGTCTAATGCTAATTGACTGTATGCATTTTTTAAGTCTAGATTAGTAAACCACACTTCTCCAACGGAATCATTAGTAATTTGTGCCGCGACGTTGTCTACAAGTTCATGAATGTTTGGCATTTGATATTTGTTCTTGTAAATCTGTTTGTTTATGAACTTGGAATCTAATGCCAGTTTGATAGATTTGTCTTTTTTGCAAGTGATGACTATTGGGCTAATAAATCTGTCTTCGTCGCAATTTTCCAATTTTTTAATATGTCCCTCTGCTTTTAATCTATTGAGTTCTGTTTTTACCGCATCCAGTAAATGTAGGGGGACACGTCTTCCTTTTAGTTGGATTGGTTTTAATGGTTCGTGAAAATGGGTAATTTTCATTTGATTTTTAATTTTTCCAATCCGAAGGAATAAATTTTTAAATGACTTTGATATATTAAGGATTTCCCTATCTTGGTTTGTTTGGGAAATGGAATTTACTGACTTACACTGCTTGTTGGTCTGGAAGTGTGGAAAATGTTTCTGAGAGACCTCTATTCCCACTTTTGGAAGGTTGTCGTTTCCTAAGATGTTCCTTTCATGTCCCTCGGTTAAGAAGAATTGACAGTCGTTATCTGACCAACCATTTGAGAATATCGGAATCTTCACCTTTCCAGTGATATTTATGGAATTATCCGTGAATCCACAGTAAAGGTCTCTGGTTGTCTTATCCACCGGATAAATTTTCAAGTATGGATCGCGTAATTTCAATTCGTGAAGAACGTTTTTCTTAAGAAAGCTCACTGGGCTAGCTGAATCCACTTGAATGTTTAAAATTACTTGGTTTTCTTTTCCGAGTCCGATGTTTAATAATTTCTTCAGTTCCTTTCCGTCGTTATCAAAAATTGTAGTTATATTTAGTACAGAGTAATCGTCGTTTTCACTTTGTCCAGATTCCGACCATGCGTTTATGACACCGCAACATTCTCTATCCGTGTGGTCGGTATTTACATCCGGGAAATCCGACGGATTAAAATCTGTATTATCTACAATTTGGGTATTTACAATGTTTACATTTTTACGTCGAGATCTACAAAGTCTGGTGAAATGACCTTTGAATTTACAAGAAGTACAAGTTGTGTCCTTTGCTGGGCAAACTGCTAAGTGTCCTTTTGAGAATGAACCGCCACACTTCATACAGCTGTTACTTCTTTCGATGTTGAGAGTTGGTTCTCTTTTGACGTTAAAATGGTTGTTTGGTTTATGTACAGATGATCCGTTGGATTTGAAATTATTAGTTAACTTCAAGTGATTTAAAATTCCTTTTTCATCGATAAGTGCTACGTTTAGTGCTTCGCGTGGAGGGAGGGTTTCTGTTAATAATTTCCTTTGTATATCGTAGTTTTTCATATTATTTATGAAAATATCTCTTATCCACTCTTCTTCTCCTGCGGATATGTCGCACTTTTTAGCCATTTCAGCTAAGGCACCCCAAAATTGTTCGAGGGATTCTCTGTCGCGTTGTTTTCTATTTAACAGTTTATGTCGTTCAAATGGGACGTTTGATTTTCTTACGAAAGCAGTCGCTAAAAACTCCCAGAATTGTTTAAAAGAAATTTGTAAGACTTTCACCTTGGTAAATTTCTGTCCGAAGATCCTTTTTCCTTCATTTCCCAATGCCAGATATAAGACTGATCGTAATTTCTTGTCTGCTTCTTCTATTCGCATTCCGTTAAATTTCTTAGTTTCGGTTTTTATCGAAGCTGTTTCTTCTTCGTCATATCTTCTTTGTTCTTGGATATTTCTCTCCAATCTCAAGCGTCTTTGGGCGTCTGTTTCACCGTCCGGTGGGTTTTCCAAATTTGGTGGTAATGGATGTTGTCTCTCCGACGGATTGAGTAGATTTTCTATATCTATGTTTTCTTTAGCTATAATTGCTAATTGAAACAGATCACTCCAATCTTCCCAAGGGATGGGTGGGTCTACCGTATGGTTTTGCCAAAAGGGAGGTATTCCTCTCACGTTAGATTCGTTTGATGACTGCGCCATGATAAAATGTTACTTTGTTGTAGCTAATTCTAAATTAAAACTATCAAAAGGGATAAGAAATAATATGAATTAGTCGGTAAGTTAAAACATTAAAACAATGAGAAATCATTCTCTCCGCCGGAGAGAATGGCTAGTGAAGGTCATAACTAAGTGACCGGTTAATTAAATAAGTATGTTTAGCAATAATTGCAAAACCTGATGTAAAATCACAACAATGATGAATATGAGATCAACTTTATTCTACTTTTTCTTCTGTTGGTCAGTCTAGTAAATCAAGATTTCAATAAAAAATTTAGGGGCTAGTTATGTAATATGACTATATGGCGGGGAGGGTTCTCATGCTTGAAGGACTGAATGCTTGAAAAGTTTCAACCAATCAAAATCGCTAAACGTTTCTATTGGCTGAATGCCTTTCTCACAAAATCGAAGTCAAAATTAACAGAAAATGTATTACATCAGTGGAAAATAATCGAAAATATTACAAATTGCAGGTAACAACCGCATTACTATTCAGATAATCATCAACATTAATGAGTTCAAAAAATAAGACTTTTTCAGTCTTGAAAACTTATCTACTTATTGTTTAATCGGTCAATAATAACACTAATGGCCTGGATTTATTTTCTTACTCTGAGATTTTTGTGATTTTTTTTTGAGATTTTGAATACTCAATTTTGATTGGCTGAAAGCAAGCTAAAATTAATTTCAAGCATTCGGTCCTTCAAGCAAATACTTTACAATTGCATAAAAAGCAAAAGTCAATGGGTCTAGGACAACAAGCCGACGGGACTTCAAGCCCAAGGGACTTCAGGCCGAAAATTAAACTTTACAAGCACCTCAAATCAATATTTTTTCATCTGTAAAACGTTGCTTTTCAAAATCGTACGCTAGTTTAGTCCATAATAAGCGTTATTTATGACAATGAATCATTTAGGATTGACATCCGTTAATAATATCAGCTGGTTTTTAAAATGCATAAATTATAAACAAGAAATTTGCCTTCAACCGTGTTTATTTTTCAACTTTCCTAAACATCATTTGGATGTTTAAATTTTATGAAAACGCTAATAAATACCGACTAAAGATCATGAAAATGAAAAAATCTTCCGAAAAGTGTTCAAATTAATCTTATTTCATGACTTCATGAGAAAATTTTCGGCTTGAAGTTCCTAATTTTACGATTCGGCTTGAAGTCCCGTCGGCTTGATGTCCGGCACCCAAAGTCAATATATGAAAGAAACGCCGAACAGATTGTTGTAAAAAGAATTTTCGAAACTTAACACCTTAAAAGGCGATCAGAACATTCATGATTTTGCTCCGAGGATCTTGTAAACTAATTTTTACCCCTATTGCAAAAGGGGGAAACTTCGTTACGAGTTGCAAAACTCACATGTTCGTAATTAATGAATTATAGTTATTTAAGTATTTAAGGGATGGCACATCTTTACTAGATACCGTAATGCGGCGGAGGAAGGGGGGGGGGCAAAACAATTGTTAAGACCCGGTTCCGGTACAGAATTTTTGTTTTCATTTGATTGAAGAAACCTGAGCCTAGTCGGTTTTTGAAGCTTCTTTTTTGAACACAGATGCTTTTGAATTATAAGTGTATGTTTAAATAATCGCATCTTGCAAATGCGGAATGCAATTACCGAATCGGGATTTTTTTCTTTGTGTAGAGTAATTTTGAGTAATAAAATATGGCGCACATTTAGTTGAGTTAGAGTAGAGCTAATCGTTTTTACGGCCTATAGTTAAGCGTATGTTTATAATGAACAATACGATCATTCTTCAGTTTATCTCAAACCAACATTAGACACAAACTGCGCGAAACTCAAACACAGTTTAAATCTGGTTCGAACATAAAACTTGCGTTTATTATTCACGCAGAGTACAAATAGTTAACAACTCCATAACTTACAAACCTACATTTTCAGAGAAGTAAGTAACCATTTTTTGTCACGGAATTTGTCCGCACTCGGAATTAACCCGCTATAAGTAAATACCTAAAATTTATCTTCCAAGTAAAAGTAGTGTACTTTGTGATTTGAATAATCAATTGTTTCGGTTCCGAAAAAAACGGTAAAAAAGTGCATTTTTTGTTGAAATGAAATCTACATAGTCGTAATTTTCATTATATAGCTAAAAGTTATCATGCTGTTTGTCAACCTTTTATGGTTTTACCGCTCATGAGGATCCCCTTAAGCCCCAGGAACTCAAAAATGTCACTGTCAGATTCTTTATAAACAAATAGTATTTTGTGAAGAAACTTTTCGAAGGATAGACACTAGACTACACAGAGAGAGGAGTGCTGATGACGTCATCTGACAGTTCGAATAGCACGATCAATGCCCTGCTGAGGGCTGAGAAGGAGGCGAAGGGGGTGGTGGAGACTGCGAGGGGGGAGAGGAAGCAGCAGCTGAAGAGGGCCCAGATGGAGGCCAACGACCACATCATCGCACTCAAGGAACAGGCACAGCAGGAGGTAAGACCCCACCACAGATATTTAACTGACAATACACACATTTCTTCATCACTATTGCGCATCTTATTAAAATAAGTCAATCTTTCCTTTGGGTGAAGGGGGGGTTAGGTTCACTATACTGTCGTAGGTTGGGGGATGAAGGTGTCCTAGGTTCAATGCAGAACACGTGTTTTATGATCATCAGTCTTTTCGTAAGTCGCGCCGCTGGTCTTTTTGCTCGCGGAAGCATGCTGATAATGAATATGAACAAGCACATGCCGTGCGGAACGGCCTGCTCTCGGCGAGTGACGGACTGGCTAAGAGTGATTTTCGCCTGACTGCAGAACATCATTTCCTTTCAACTTATATGAGTTCAAACTAACATCATTGAAGAATTCGTAATTTGGGAAGTTGCCTTAAGTTATTCATAAAGCACTTGGCCTTGCAGGAAAGGTTGTTTGATTTTTGAAGGCTTTTGTTGATAAACAACAGCCGGAGCTGAAAATCGTATCAGGTTTTTTTAAGAGAAAACAACACTTCAATCTTCCTCAACGAGTCGAGGGAGCGGTGGTGAAGTGGTTATGGGGAGCGGTGGTGAAGTGGTTACGTCTCCGCCTCTTAATCGAAAGGTCGGATGTTCGAGGCCCACCATGATCCGTGCTCGTTGCTTGAGGGTGAAGCAACATTACCCAGCCCAGAAAAATAACCACAAAAAATTGCATGTAGTTCTTAAACAGGGGCACAACAGCGGTTCGCCGTGATGAGCTGTACAGCTCTTGTGTTGGTCCTTTCCCCCGTGGATAAATGGTCTTAATGTAGATTTTTAAAAGTTTGTTGAGTTATAACCGATGGTCTTAACTCATAGAGTAATTTCGGATAGGGTACACCGTCTGCTCGTCACGCTATCTTATTTTCGGCCGGATAGATTCGTGCAACTTCTTAGTCTAATACCGATCCTAATCTTACTCTTATACTATTCTAGTCTCAGGTTGTTTAACTAGTCTCTGCTAGGCTCAATAGATCTAGGGTATACTGGTTTATTGCGGCTACTGAAGTTCTCTCGGAGAGGCAACTAATTTCTAAGTTAAATTCAAATCTCTCTGGTGCTGAAATTACAAGTAATTTCAGCACTTACAAATAAGTGGGTTGTTAGTTAGATGGATCATGATTGGTTAATATTAAATACTTTACAGTGGTAAAATATCTAATTTATCCAATCATAAAATGTAGTTTAGATCAGGTTCCACCCATCCGGGTTTTACAGAGTTTTTTAGAATAGTTTTTCTGCAATTCAAAGGATGGATGATGGACGTTGGTATTTGGCGAACATCATATTTCTTCTGGGTTCTCCTGTTAGAGAAGTTCCATGATCAATCGTTGTGTCTTCTTATGACAACGACTGGGTTTTCTCAACAAACTCAAATCTGATTTCAGAATGGTTTGCTATGACAGGTTTTTCTGTTTCATGTAGAGAACTTCTTTTGTGTTCAACCTAGTCTGGGAATGGCGTGGAGATTGTGCGTGGAGGGGATGCCTGGTTACTCGGATCTGTACGTATACTTGAACATCGAGGTGGTCATTGGTCTAGTTCAATGAAGTCCTTTTCTGCGAAGTCAAGTCGTACTCTAAATCCTTTGAGTTGTGATTGTGGACGGCATATTGATTGTGGTTGGCCATTCTTTTTCGAGTGTAGTGGGGTCCTTTTGTCTTTGGATGTTCGTCTTTGGTGTTGTATGCTGATCTATATACTGCAAGGTATAATTTACATTTTATAAAATTTTTATTAGTTCGGTGTTTTAATTATGATTTTGGTTAGTTGTTTTCACAAAAGCTTTTTGTTTTAGTTCGGTTATTTTGAAGAGTTACTCACCCTTGAGTACCTCTTATCAAAAATAGAAGTGTGGTCACAAAGCGTGGATGTAGCGCGGTGGGTTAGGCCGGCTATAGAGCATGCTCAGGACGTCCTCTCTGTTGGGTTAGGCCAGGAGTGGGAGTATGATTTCGTGCGGTTTTTGTGAGAGGTCCTGTTATGTGATAACGTTTTATGTTGGGTTTATTGTGGTTTTTCTTATGTTTCGTTGGTTGTGTCCTTTTTTCAAAAATCAAATTGTTTTTGGTATGGGTTTGTCTTTCGACTTTTTTGTGTTTTATTATTTCTTTCTTAGACTTTATAATAGTCTTCAAAAGGATAAATTATCCAGTTTTAAACTGGTTTAATCCGGTTTGGGTACCGTTGGTTTCCTTTTCTTAGTCATGCTATTATTATATGTGTTGTGGTGTTTAGTAAGCTGCTAATGAATATGATAAATTATACTTACTTCTTAGTCGTCGGGGAAAAAACCGTGGGGGAAGATGTCGTGTATTATGTCGGAATTTGTTAGTAATTTTGCTAGTATGCGAATGATGTTTTTAGTTTGAAGCAGTGGCCAAAGCAATTGAAGTGCTTTAATAGTTTTTAGTTCTTCAGTGCCAACTGCAAACTCATAAGGTGTGTTTTGGATGAGATTATATAATTTGTGATTGTATTTAGTGTTGTGAATGAATTCTAATATCGGGATTTCTATAGGTTGGATAAATTCATGTGGGATAAGGAAGGGTCTGGATTCTTCTGCGTTGAAGGTCTTCGTGATGGGACAAAAAATATACATTTGGGTTATGGGATCATAATTGCGAAGAATACCGTGAAGGTTAGTATCTTTGATGCAATATGTGAAGTTAAGAAAAAATGGTGATGTGTATTTAGAGTTAATAAATTGAAAACGGTGGTGTGGTTGTCTTGATGGAGTGTGTAGATCAAAATGATTTTGTATGAAGCGATAATATGTATATGTGTGGGTTTGTTTAGTTCGTAACATAATGTCGTGTGAGCAGTGCAAATCGCGTTCTTGTGGTGCAAGGAAATTGAAGGTTAGTGAAAATAATTGAAATCTTTCTTTAAAACTTTCGTAAGCTTGCATGTCGGTTAGTGCTTCAGAAATGACGTGGTCGAATTTGCGATCAAATATATTGAGTGTAAATACATATGGTGTTTTTATGAAGAATTTTTCTGTGATTTGTGGGTTAGCGAAACGATCATCATCTAAAAATTGGTCTTGGTTAGCTCGGATGATGTTTTGATCGTAATATTCTAGCGTATATTCGTTTGCTCGGGGTGCAGTGTATGTTTTTAGTGACTTTTTATATCCTATATAAGTAAATTGTCTATGTGTTAGTGGTGTGGTGAGTCGATATAGCAAATCTTGATTTCTTTCTATATCGATGTGAGTATTAGATAAAGGTAGGCAAAGGGGGTTAGTAAAATGATAATATGATGTCCAATGAAGTGTAGGCATTAAAACTTGTTCATCTACAAAACTACGTGTGTCGTTAGTGTTGTTAGGAGTGTTCAAAGTATATTGTGGAAATGAAGGTAAGGTGATTGCTAAAAAATCTTTCGTGTTAGTGTGATTTGGATGATTAATATATTCACGGGCTGTTCCTGGTTTTGTTGGAAATGGATGGTTTGGGAATTTTCTTTTGAAAGTGCGATAAGCTCTATTAGTGCTATTTGATGATTCGGTGGATGTGGATGATGGTGCTAATGATGCGGTATAAGCTGAAGAGGGTGTAGGGGTAGGTGGGTTTGATGATTCTATTGTGGATGAAATCTGATTTATAGTGGGGTTTTCAAGGTGGAAAGGGTTGTTGTTGTAGGGTGATAAAATTATCTAGTTCCTGGGAGATTTGGGGAGTATCTGGAGAATTGGATGATCGGTCTGAATGAAATGAAGAGTAGGTTGGGGTGACTTGTGAAGCATAAGAGGGTGTAGAAATGGATGGGAGTGGGTTATTTGGTGGGATTGGTTGAAAAGGGGATTTTGAAAAAACGGAGGAGTTGGTTTGAAAATTATTGGATGGAGATGGTTCAGAGTCTGCAAATTCATCAGGGGTTTCAATATTTGGGTTATTGAGTTGTGAAATGGAGTATAAAACTGAGATATGTGAATTAGTGTCTGAATTCATGCCTGATGTTACATTATTGGTTGGGAAATCGAGTGGCGGGAAAGCAAAAAGTGGAATTATTGTAATTGGAGTGTTGAGGTTGGTTGGATGGGAATTTGAGCGGTGTAGGGATCCAAGTTGTCGGCTCATCGTGGGCTAAAAAAATTATTATTTTGAGACTGAAAAGCGGTGGTATGGGGTTGTTCTATAATTTGTTCATATGTATTTTCATCTAGTGAATGATGTGTCATTATATGCTGAATGGGACTTTGTGATATGGTTGGTCTAAAATTTGGATTATGTGTTATTGCTAAATTTCGAAAATTTCGTGGGACTAGGGATAATGGATGGTTATGTGGTAGGGGTGGTAACTGGTGCTGTGGGCATTATTTCTACCTTGTTATGTTCTTCGTCATATGTGTTCTGTCTTGTTGCTATTTTTGTGTTGTATTCTTTTATTTGTGCGTCTAAAAGAATTTTGTTTATTGATGATGAAAAAATTCCAAAAAATCCTGCAAATAATATGCGTGCTAGACTTGGTTGTCTATTTACTTGTGTGTGTATAGCGCATGTATTATAGATTCCTTTTAAAAGTGAAAAAAGAAATCCTATAAAGTTAAACATTGCGTATAAAATAGTTAATTTTTCTAAGATGTAATAGGGCCATCCTAGAAAATCAAGAATTTCATTTTTGAGTGTAACAAAGCTAAAAATATTTAAAGGTGAGATATCTTGTGGTCGGTATTTTTCACCGTTTAGATATATATAGTCTTTAATGTCTTTAAAATATCCGCTATAGTCTTGTGTATAAATATCTGCAAATCCTGCGGTTTCGGCAAGTTTGCGTATGTTTTGGTCAATTGATTGTCTTTGTATAGTGTCCATTTGTGTTAATAATTCTTGGAATTGTTGTGTTCTAATGTGATGTTGGATATCGGATTTTGAATATATTCCAACTGACTGTAGGTCAATATTTGGGTTTCGAGCAATAGCTCTAATGCTTTCAGGTGAAAATTTTTTGAGTGATTGCATTAATGTGGGATATGGGGTAAGAAGGTAATATTTATCTTCATCAGGGTTCAGTTGTACTACGTTGTGGCTATTTTCTGATCCACATGGGACTGCGGTATCCCAGAAATAGGTTCGTCTTGAAAGTGTGTCAACGAAATGTACTTTATTCTTATAAAAGATAGGGATTCTTTTATAGCATCGTTTATCTTCAAAAACATATAGTGGTGATACTTTTTTGATACAGGTATAGAACCATAAAATGTTTCCTTCATAGTCTAAAAAATTTGATCTCTTTCCTGATAGTAAATATCCTGCGTAGGGTATTTTTAATACTGCTAGTGCAAGTGATTGTAGGATTTGTGTCCTTTCTAATTCGCATAGTTGGTGAAGTGTTTCTAATTCAGAGAGTGACATTTCTTGAAAAATTCGGCTAATTGTGTAGTCTAATTTCATATCTAGGTGAATATCATAGTGGATATTACCGAAATATGTACTATTCATTAGTGATAGTTCTTGTAAACGTGTGCTTCTAGTGTTATGGGGCTTTAGATGTCCACCAGGTTGACCTATACTTTTTTGAAAATCAACTGGTATATATGATGTTCCTTCGTTTATAGGGTGACTTGTGGCGTATGGGTCGATTTTTACTTTTCCACTTGTCATGTCGAATCCTTTTTCGTATTCAACTAATATTTCGGAGTATTGTGTTTTGTGAAGTGGATTTCTGTATTTACATGCAAGTTCTGTTTCTTGATATATTTGAAAACGTGTCAATTTATTTTCTATATTGTGTATGTTTCTAAAGTTAGAACTTTGTTTTCGTGATGGATTTTTTTGTTCATATGGGATTGATTGTATAAAATATTTTTCGTGAAATTTTATCATACGAGCGTGTATTTTTGCTACTTGAAATGTTGTACATGTGTCTTCGGGGAACCAAACAATTGTTGCTTGTGTTCGTGTTGTAGGGTCACAATAGCCTTGATCGTTTTTACAGGGTAATCTAATTCCTTGATAGATCATTGTGTTGTAAGATAAATCGCGTGTGAGTTGTATTTTTTCGAGTTGTATTTTCCAGTCGAAAAACATGATTTCTTGATATCCTTTATTTTTTGTGTCTGCTTTGCAGTTTGATGGGTTATTCATACCAATGTGTGGTATCCAGTGTTTATCGTGTATGTCATAAGTTAATCTTCCGTGTGCGCCGTTGTATGGGTATTTTTCATCTAGTTTTATATGTCCTTGATATCTTTCAAGTTCTGC
Source organism: Symsagittifera roscoffensis (assembly GCF_963678635.1). NCBI lineage: Eukaryota > Metazoa > Xenacoelomorpha > Acoela > Convolutidae > Symsagittifera > Symsagittifera roscoffensis. Next base: position 47,247,622 of record NC_087064.1, on the reverse strand, counting down.
TTGATGTACAGAATCTGCAAAAACTTGGAAATATACTAATTTTCTATCTGTGTTTTTATTTCTTCTGATATTTAGTCTGAGTAACTCGTTTTTACAATCTTCGGGATTGAGATGTAAAAGTCGTTCGATATTACTCTGGTAGAATGATTCGTGGTCAAGTCGGTTTTTATTTCCATTTGAGACTTGTGAACAATGTACTTTCTTTTCAGAAAATGTTGCTGTGAATTTATATCCTATGACTGTTGTTGCTCGGGCTTTTGAATAAAGTGTCGCTATTACATTTGTAGTTTCTATAGCTTGTGGTTCTGTTTCGCATTGTGATACTTGATTTATTGCATATTTGTGTAGTGTTTTTTGTTGATTTTCTTCACAATCGTAATGTGTTACTAATAAATCTTGGGGTCCTGTGCGGGGGGAAGGGTTTATGTTCTGATTGGAGATTACTAGAAAAAAGAGTTGGAGAAAAATTAATATTTTTAGAATATACATGTGTATGATAATCCTGAGTATGGGTTATAAAATGTGATGTAACCAATTGTCTTTTTGGTATATCTGTCGTATTTGTATATTACTTCAGTTGTTATAAATCGTGGTGGTAGTGATTGAGCTGTTATATTTGGCGGGTTTAATGGGTAGGGATGTTGAGTAATGTTGTTTAGTTTAACCGTTATTTCAAATTTTAATTGTAGACTATTTTGTTGGAGTATTTGGATGTTATGATCACGAATGTCTTCGTGGATGTCTTGTCTATATTGTAATCTATTGAGTGCCCAGTTGTGGAGTCGGTTACTTTCTGGGTGTTGTCCAAATAATGGTGGAGGTGCTGTGAATGTATTCCAGTCTAGTCTTAAAGGAACATTTGTTGATGATTGTTCTCGATATCTAGCGTCGAGGTTATTTGGGAAGTTTAAGTTAAAATGAGTTGGTGAAATCTGGCTTATTGATGGTGTTGATGGTAGTGATAATGTTTCTGGTAGTGATGAGGATGTTGTTGTATCCGTAGAAATATCTATTGGATCATTGATTAAATTTGGTTCACCTTGTGTGAATGAATGTGTTGTCCAATATGGTAGTCGTGAAGTTTGGTTTGTGGGGTTAAAGGGATTTTCACGTATTTGTTCAGATGTTGGTGTTGAACCTAAGTAATCTGAGGGTAGGCTTGAGGTGCTACGTTGTGAAAGAAGCGTAGGGGTTTCTGGTAATATACCAATGGGGTTTTCTGGAGTACTTTGTGATGGGGATTGAGGTATATCAAAATGAACTCGGGGAGTTTGAAAATTTCTGTTTCGTCGAGGATGTATAATTTGTCTATTTATTTCGACTGTATTTTGGTTTTGACTAGGATTTCGTATTCTACTTAATTCTTGTGGTAGTGTTGGGTATAAGTTATATGTTGGTTCGCTTAGAGGTGCTTGTCGTTGAACTGGTTCTAGTGGTTCAGATAAGCGAGCGTGTCGTTCTTCAAAGGTATATGGGTTATCTTGAAAGGAAATTCGTGTGGATGTTTGGGGGTTTTGGGTAGTTGAAGGTGGTGTTGGGTTATCTTGGGATGATGTCGGTGAAGACTGACTGAGTGATTGTTGGTTAGCAATTTTTGATGGTTTTTTATTTATTCTTTTAGTGGAAAAATTTATGTTTATTATAGTATTCTTCTAGAAAAAGAATTAGGAGGATTGTTGCTAGGGCGAATGTGATGATTGCTTTCTTTATACATTTGCATATTGTCAAGATGAGGGATGATAGAAATGTTATAAAAATTACAAATAGTAAAAAAATATCTGTTCTACTAAAAATGGTTCGTATCATTTAGATAAGTTTTGTGAATCGTACCTGTGGATATAGTCAATAGCTTTCGAAAGTTGGAGGTATAGTTCAAATATGGAATAGAAAATTAAAAAAATATTGCAAAAAATGATTAAGATTATTACAAAAGATTCAAAGGTATCAAAAAGAAATATGATTAAAAGTTTAAATATCGTTAAAAAGTTTATGAGAATGTTAAGAATTATGTTGACTGGTCGAGAGAAGAGCATTTAAGAAATGGCTTCTCGATTGAATATTTTTTGGTGTTTGAGGCAATTTTCAAGTGTGGTCGAATTATTTATTGGTTTTTTGACAAGTGGGTTGAGTTTTGTGAAAAGTTGTTGGGGGCAAATTTTATGGTGATCGGGAGGTCTTCTTTTTCTTTATTTTTATTTGTCAAATGATCTGGGGTATTTTTGAGATTTTTATACTTTAGGCTAATTAAAATGGTCGTTCTTTTACTTTAGGCTAATTTAACATATTTGTTTTGGGGGGTATTTGAGGTCTGAGTTGGGGAAATATTGTTGATTTTTGGTTTATTAGATAAGGGAGGGTTATGATATTATAGTGATATTTATTTTAGTTGTCAAGTTGGAGTGGTTTGCTTATTTTTGACCTGGAGGTCGCAAAGTTATAGTTATAGATATGCCTGGAGTTTTAATATCGTTCGTCTAGTTGATTTGTGCTAGAGTTAGAGAAGGTGACGGATTGGATGAATCCTATTGGCTAATTATGAACTAGAGTCGCTGCGTGTTTGTCAGCATGTTATTTTGAAAAATGAAAGTTCAAAATATTTCAGAGGTGCAAAGATTATGAAATATAAAATTAAAGCTGTTTTTCCAAATTCGACTTTCTTTAATATTTTAGATTGTGGGATGAATGTTTTATAGTTTTTACGTGGTTGATTTCTAAGTCGTGATGACTCTCTATGTTCTGATTTGTCGATTTGTTCTTGGGGTATTATTTTTTCTGTCAATTTTCTATTTTTTCTTTCTTTTTGAGGTATATTTTGATCTAGCTTTTTTGTATTGTTTTTCGTTGTAGTTGATTTTTTGTTTTGGTTTTCGAGATGAATGTCATGTTGTTCCTTTGTTTTATTCTCCGTATGTGGGTTTTTTTGAATAACTTTTAAACCTGTGAAAGAATATAATTGAGTTAGTTCGCGTAGTGCGTATTCTTTTGGGTAATAAGGTAATAGATTGTTTCGATATTGAACAATTTCTTTTTTGTCTGAGTCGGTGATTTTATATGTGACATCAGTGGGTTTGGCAATTATTTGGTATGGTCCTTTACGAAGGGGTTGTAATTTTTTAGAAATTCCTTTTTGAGTGTTAAAATTGGGTATTAAAACAATTGTTCCAATTTTTAAATCGGAGGCTGGTGTAAAGCGTGAATTTATTTGTTCATTAATGTTTTGCCTTTGTAACAACTTTTTTGTTACTTTTTGGTAAATTTCATTGTGTTTTTTATCTCTGTTTAAAATCCATTCGGTGTTTGTACCGGAGGCTAATTTAAGAATTTGTGGGTGATGAAAATGATCTTCATCGTGTGTGTGTAAAGGTAGGTTATAACAAATTGAGTCTTTATTCGGTTGACAATGACTTTGTGCATTTTTATGAGAGTTTGCTGTAAACATAATTGGTTTGCGTGGCTTTTGATTAAAAACCATTTCATATGGTGACATTCCTAGAGTTGTCGTGATTTGTGAATTATATGCTAAGGGAAATAGTTTTACATCTGCTGACCATTCGGTGTATTTTGTATCATTTCCATTGATGATACATCTAAGATATTCTTGTAGTGAACGGTTCATACCTTCGACTAAGCCGTTTGTCCAAGGTGCGTGAGATGTACGTGGTTTGTGTTTGATGTTATATAAATGACATAGTGTGATGATTTCCTTATTTATGAATTCCGTACCGTTGTCCGTAACTAAAATTTCTGGTAGTCCGAATTTGGCTATCCAGTGTTCATAAAGTGTTGTGTAAGCGTAATAAGCGTTACAATGTGGTACTGGGTTAAGTGCTACATATTGTGTAAATGCTCCAACAATTACCATAATGTAGGAGTTTCCTTCAGATGATGGTGAAATTGGTCCTTTTGTATCAAATGAAATACGGTGGTTAAAGTACAAACTTTGTCCTTTAAAGTCTTGTTTTTGTGCTATTTGTTTTTGATTTGGATAAGGTTTATTTAGCTGACATACTATACAATCATTGCATAGTACTTTTATCCAAATTGGTGCATTTGGAAAATAAAAGTTTTGTATGAAATTTGAATATGTTTTCTCTGATCCAGAGTGTCCTTTAATGTTTTGTGTATGTGAGATATTAAAAGCTATGAGAATCATACTTAAAGGGAGACAGGGAACTGTAGATTCATTTAATTGGTATTCTAGAAGGTCTGTGTTTTCATTAATTGTTGTATTATTAAATTTTCGAAAATATCGGAGGAGTGTTTTATTTCCTAATATTGTTGTATCTGCCTTTACGGGTTTAGTTTTATATTTGTGCCATGATTTTAGTTGTCTAATTATTGGGTCAAGATTTTGATATTGTTTCAAAGTATTAATTGTAACTTTATCTGTTGGGGGAGAAAAATGTTTTCTATTTCTAATTTAGATAAAGGAATTGTATCAAGTGGGTCATGGAGGTCAAAAACTTGATTTATTGTGTATTTTGAATCGTTTGTTTGCGGTCCTGATAAATTTATTTTATCAGTTAGATTTTCTTTTTCAATTAACGGAAAAAAGTCTTTTTTATGCGGGTGTTGTTTTACTCTTTTTTGTTGGGTGTTATTTTTTATCCATTGTGAATATGGAATTGGTTTAAAAGTTGATGTTCCAAGTAGATCAACTTCGTAGTGGTTATTTTGGCAATCTAAATAAAGTGGGAAGTGTTGTAGATTATTTATTTGTGATTGTTCAACGTCAGTTTTTACTGCATATTTGCATTCTAGTCGGGGTGATGTTTCGTTTTCTGCAAGGTAAAATTTTATATTTTTGGGTATTTCAACTGTAGTTTTACGTGTAAGTAATTCAGGTGGTGTATTTCGACCTAAAGTGTCTGGTAATGCAAGATTCTTTCCTGCTGTCCAAACTATATGTAAGTTTGGGAATTTCATTGGAATTAATTGAAATCTATAAACTCGGTGATTTGGATTAGATTTTTGTGTAAAGAGAAAAATGATTGGTTTGTGATCTGTGAATAGAACTGTTGGATGTTTTGATCCAAGTATCAGAAATTCATATTCTGTTAGTGTATATATTATGGCTGTACATTCTCTCATTAGAGTTGAGATTCGTAGCTCTGCTTGAGTGAATAATCGAGAATTTGCTGATATAAGATTCATTTTGTTTGTCCATTGTGTGATTGTAATAATGCTGCGCCGATGCCAAAATTTGAAGCATCGCACATTGCATAGAATGGTTGATTTGGATCTGGAATTGTATTCGAAATTTGTTCAGTTAAGAGTTTTTTAATTTCTTCAAATCGTGCTTGATGTTCTGTGTTCCATTCAAAATTATTTTGTTGTCTAAGTATATTATAGAATGGTCTTAGGTATAATTGCATTTTATAGACATATTTGCTTAAAAAATTTAACATTCCAAGGAATTCTTGGATTTTCTTTGTTTGTTGGTGGCTGGAGCTTCTGAATAGCATCAATGCGTAATTTTAATGGAGTGATTGCTTTTCTTTCTATATTGTGTCCTAAGAATTTAACTCGTGTTGAAAAGAAGTGTGATTTATCGGGGGCGGCCTTCAGATTTTCGTTCTGAAGTATTTTGTGATAGTGTTCTAAAACATTAAACATTTCTTCTTTTGTCTGTGATTGCATAAAAACATCGTCTAGATAGGTGATTGCGTTTTTCTTTAGTATTAGTGGTCTAAAAATTTTGCTCATAAAAGCTGAAAATGCTGCTGGTCCTATGGATATTCCATAGAATAGGCGGTTGAATTCATATTGCTGATTTCCAATAACAAATTGTGTTAAGCGTCGCGATTGTTCATCTAGTGGCATTTGATTATATGCACTATTCATATCTGCGGTTGTAAAGTATTTTCCGTTTATTTTTGTTAAAATAACTTGTATTGGTTCAATAGGCCAATTGCGTTTTGATTCGTCTATTAGTGAATTAAGATATCTAGCGTCTAGAACTATTTTTAATGATTCTCCTTTTGCTAGGATGATAACAGGGTTGATATATGTGTTACCTTTTGGTTGTTCTTCTTTGTTTACCGGTGATATAATTTTGTATTGTTCTAAAATATCGAGTAATCTGTTCACTTTATCGTGTAAATGAATTGGTACTTTACTTGCTCTTTGTTTTTTGAAAACTGCGTCAGGTTTTAATGGGAGATGTAGTGATGAACTGATTTTGCCAACATCAAATTTGGATGTTGCATAGACTGATGAATATTTTATTAGCTGTTTGGCTAACTTATCAAATTCGTCTTGTGTTATTTGTGAATGTTGGAAGTTAAACATTGTTAAAAATTTCTGTTGATTCTCTGTGTGTGTGGTGTGATTACAAGGTCGTATTTTTTGTTATCTATTTCACAGTTGTGCAAAACGATTGTTTGTTTGTTTCCTAGATTTTTAAATGACAAGGTTTAGGATGACGGATGCAAAAAGTTGTTAGATGATTTCTATTTTCTTAAATTGTTAGTCCTTACGATTTTTTGGTTAGCTTAACCTGGGTCTATTTGTTCAGGGTTGGAGAGAAAAGTATATCGATTTCGAAGAATGATTTTTTACTTTCTCGTGGCTAGTATAAGCTAAGGTGTTAACTTACTTAATCTTACTTAGGGGTAGTGATTGTGTTCAAGGGTTGGAGAATAGTAAATCGATCCACAAGGTTCAGGTATAATTAGAACGCGAGTAGTTCGTTAGATACTATTTTAAACTTACTAAGTCTAAGATTTATCCTGGGTCTGGTAAGAGGAGGGTTCAAGTTAAGGATGAATAACCGAAGTTCTTCACTGTTTATCCTAATTTGAATGATTAGTTTTGTTCAAAAATTTCTATTAGTCTTGGGTTTTTTGAAAGGGTTGGATAGTGAATCGACGTTTGAGGTCGTTAGACACTAGCTAAGTGGGTGGGGGAGAACAAAATTGTTCTTTTTGATCCAAGGATAGGCCTTGATGATCAAGTTTTTTAAATTTAATTAAATAGAAAATTAATTAAGATCCAAGGATAAGCCTTGATGATCTGATTTTAAAATTAAGTGAATTTAAGTTTAAAATGGTTTAAATTTATTTAAGAAAAGATTTAGTGTTTTAATGATATTAGTGAGCTTATGATTGCTGTTATGTTTTAGGTGATGAAGCTGGGACAACTGATGATTTTATGATTACTAACAGTTTATTGTCATGCTACTAATTTTTGTTTTGATTTTCAATAAATATTTTCCAAACATGTTTTATAGAATACTGCAGAATTTTAGGAAAACGATCTGAGATCTTTTTATCAATCGTTATTGTATATTAATATTTTTGTTTAGCGCCTGAAATGATCATGAAGATTGACTTCAAGATTTAAGTTTGCAAATGAAAATCTAAATTCATTGCTAATAAAATTCTAAATATAAAAGTTTGTGTTGGCTTTTGCCGTACTATCATATAACTATTTGGTAAGTTTCTACTTTGTCGTATGTCGTCTCTGGTTCGAGGTCTTCTTCCAATTCCGGGTAGTTCTATTATCGTTCGGAATATTGGCTTTGATCTATTGAGTCGTAGAGATATTTCGATTAAATTATCGTCGTGTAACATTTTAAAAATGTTTTGTCTAAATTCTAATCTATTTTTGGTTAATTCTAAGCTATTAAGGTCTTGTTCGAGACTTATGGTCGCACCAGATGAGTTATAACCGATGGTCTTAACTCATAGAGTAATTTCGGATAGGGTACACCGTCTGCTCGTCACGCTATCTTATTTTCGGCCGGATAGATTCGTGCAACTTCTTAGTCTAATACCGATCCTAATCTTACTCTTATACTATTCTAGTCTCAGGTTGTTTAACTAGTCTCTGCTAGGCTCAATAGATCTAGGGTATACTGGTTTATTGCGGCTGCTGAAGTTCTCTCGGAGAGGCAACTAATTTCTAAGTTAAATTCAAATCTCTCTGGTGCTGAAATTACAAGTAATTTCAGCACTTACAAATAAGTGGGTTGTTAGTTAGATGGATCATGATTGGTTAATATTAAATACTTTACAGTGGTAAAATATCTAATTTATCCAATCATAAAATGTAGTTTAGATCAGGTTCCATTGTGTCAGTCGAAGCCATTGAAAAAGAAATAAGACTGCTTGTATCAGGGCGAAGCCCTGAATGTTCCAACTGCCTTTTGAGGTTTATGGAGCAGTAATAACAATAAAACATTAAATGAAATGAAACAAAATGAAATTTTTTTTTTTTAAATTTGAATTTTTAGACGAATATCCCCCGACACGCCATATTAAGTATTAAGAAAGTCGGAACAAAAAACGTAGCTCTTGTATGTATCTATCCATTTTGAATCCTTCAGTTCTGATTGCCACATACCCATTTCGAGTTAGAAGTATTTCATTACATAAATGTTTGTTTGACACCCGTTGAAATGTTTCTGACGGTGTCTTTGGAGCCGAAGTATAAAAATTTAAAACCGCGGAGCGCGTGCGTCCAAAAACACTAAATGTTCCGTATAAATCTATCAATAAAGCCATTCTCACAAAAGTATTCTAGCGCTTCGCTTAGAGCCTGAAAATTGATCGCTTAGACCTAATTTTTCAACGTCGACAAAAGACGGCTCCAATCGACCCCAAATTTTTATCTTTGACTGAATGTTTGCAACTTTAGATAAACAATCACAGGACCAAAAATATGCAATTTTTAGTTTTCAACCATTGGATTGAATGAAAATTTTCTGAGCGTATCTGTCGCTTTCTCTGTAACTACTTGAGGTTCATCACTGAGGTTTTGGCAAATAATGATGAAACTATCTAAAAAGATCTAGCAGAATAAAAAAAAAACAAGAAAATTTAGTTTTCAAGGCGTTGTTTGGCGAACTATTCAGAGGCGAACGTTGTTTGGCGAACTATTCAATCGAAACTTTTTAGCACTCATAGAAGTGTGCTGGGTGCTAAAAAATCGGATCTTTTCAATAATCTCGACCCTCCTAACAAAGGGGGATTTTAAGTAGATTAAAACAGTCGATTTTTCGACCAATCAGAATGCAGCAAAAAAAAGAGTTCGCAGTAGAAAGCTCTGTGCTGATTTAATGTATTTATTAATAGGGCGGGGATTGTTTGGTAGATCCTTTTTTTCATTAACTGCACAAAGCGCGTAAATTTTCAAGCAAAACTGTTGATTGGAAAACAGATGATCATAGCCAGGTCATCATATAAAAATCCCTGTTACGTAGTAGGAAGTAGACAACCGTGTATTCATACCCCTCGGTAAGTAAGGAAACACTATGCTGGTTCCCATCTTTTTAACACTAAAAAACTTGACAGCATACAATTTCACTCCCAACTTTTTGTTGCCTTGCCATTTTAACACCACTACATTTTAAAACTACAACTTAAAACCATTTTAAACGAAAATGAAAAAGGAATTTACTTCAAAGGGGAATTTGGTAAGCATCAAAGAATAAAGCAAAAACTTTTTGGCCATGTAAAGACAAATCATTCTAAGCTACTTAATTTGCGTAAGTTTTGAATAAAACTAACCTTGCCAATAAAATTGATTGGAAAATGACTGGAACCAAAAATGAACAATCGTTCAACAAGTTTCAAGGCTCCGATTTCATTAAACGTTTTTTAAATAAAAAAAAATTCACCAATGCCAAATGACTAATAATCACTCATCTTCAGAATCCTTCTCGAACTTAATTTTATAACACCATTGCTTTGTTCAGCTTTTTTTTTGAATGGTTGGCGCTTCAACACATAGCTAAACGGTTGCCAGGCCCAACTACCAAACTAGCATCCCAAAAACAAGGACAAAAGTTCTATTACGGTTTAAATTTGATTTTTAGGGATACGAATGAATAAACAAAAAAAGACAAATTTTATACTGGTTCAATATAAACTAGATAATGCTCTGATTAAAGTACAGTTTAATTTTGTCTTCGTAAACAGACGTTGTTTTTGTACTCATTCATTTAATACACGGTACTTTTTTACTTTGGGAGTTCACAGCCACTCGATGAATCGAAAAAGTTAGTTTATGCACTTAGTCGTCTTTTCGCAGGCAGCCCATTACGTTCCACATATTTGGGCCGGCTCCGTGAAATAATATTGGATGCCGAAGTGCCATCCTTCGACATTATTTGTTGTTCTAGAAGTCCCACTCTCAGCCGCATCTCGCTGGTTCCGAAGGGAGGGTGGGAGTAAGTTTTTATGGTGTATCACCATGCTTTTTATATAAGTAGAGCCAAAATACAGACACAACTCGCCGGTTTTTTTTTAGTTTCTTAATTTTTTCTGTCACATGCATTCTGAATTTCATGAACGATCATATCATAGACCTCGCAAATCTTTTTTGTTTTTTCGAATGCAAGTGAAAACAGCTTGTTTAAGGCCAGCACTAAAGGATGACTCGTTTGTAGGTCATTATCAGACCCAATTCATTTTTTTCATGTAATTCTATGGGAGATGGAAAAAAACAACCCAATAAATGCGCTCAAGGGAATTTTTTTTTGGAAGGACTGAAAAGCAGCTTGCTCAACAACTAACAAACCTTTTACGTCAGAGCCACTGTCATACTAGACAAAACTTCCAAGTTTTTCAGGAACCTTGAAGTTTCGCGCAATGGGGATAGGTGGTGCATGTATACATCTAGCGGCTTACGTGAGCGCGCAGCAGTTCGAATGAGTTTGTCTGAAGTTGGGAGGGCAAAATGAGTGGCTAAAGCATATATTATTGGCTTAATGGCACTGGCCATTGCGACAGTCGGTTTAAATAGCTCTCTGAGAGCTTTTAATTACTTGATGACATTTCGGGCATCTGATTTTCCCGCTGAAATGTCACGGTTATTGTCTCCACGCGTCTCGATCAATTCGTTATTTTCTGTAATGACAGCTGCTCAACATTTATGTGTTTTTTTTTGTTGTTTTGAGCAAATCCAGTTCTCATTGAACTTTTTCATGCTTGAAAAAAACTAGTGGCCGGACGCTATAACAATTGGTTTGTTATTAGATGAAACTGTGGATTCGAAAGAAGACTCAGTCATAATTTGTGTTTGGCGTTTGTTGATCACTTGAGTACAGCATAAAACGACTGTCAGAATTTATGATTTTTAAGTAATATTGTGTCAAATTGTTAAGAGTTAGCGCAAGCAGGTTTTTGTTTAGTAGTCATAATGGTTTAGTGAAAAATCCAATTGATATTAAATTACGAACTTGTTGATAAGTATTTTAATTGGAGAGCCTCAATCGAGCATGTACAATTAAGATAAACCAATTTTTCAATGCGACGCGTGCGTTAATTGGAAAACTAATATTTAGTGTGATATGATTCAAAATAAGGAGTTCATACAGCCTTAATTATGGTGTTAAGTTATAAATTACCAATTAAATTGATGTAGATTCAAATTGTTTTTTAGTGAAAAGACTATGTATTAAAGTGTAGGGTGTTAAATTGGCTGGTATTAAGTCGTAGAATACTACTATAAAAGCCCGTCGGAATCCAGATGCGAAAAATATTTATTTATTTCGTACGTTTGCTTTTGCATCTCGATTCTGGTTGGTTAATATAAAATTTGTCTACTTACTGACGAGTGTTAATACGCGGTTGTCTTTGTAATGAACGCACTCCAAGGTGCCCTAAAAAGTAAATTGAATTGAAAAAAACTCCGAGCCAACTAAGAATTAACTCATCTTTAAGAAATTACTAAAGCCAACTATCAATTGTCAGACAAGTTGTTTCAGAGAGTTGTTTCAGACAAGTTGTTTTGAAAAAAACCTTATCTATAGACCTATAAAGGCAGTCGGATCATTCAGGGCTTCGCCATGATACAAGCAGTCTTGTTAACGCTTAAAATTTGATATTATACTTATACAATATTTCATTAGCCAAAAACGGATTTTTTTCTACATTTTGTACTTAGTAACAAAATGCCCCCCCCCTATAAGGAACTAGTTCAACAGTTAAGCATATGTGAAATTGTATCTAGTCCTGAATCCCCCTTCTGCGAAAGGGGGATAGTTAAAGAGATTATTTAAAAAAGAGACCAGTTAATGGGTACTCGGAACGATCAGGGCTTTGCCCTGATACGAGCATTCTTGTCTACAACTTGTGGACAAATAATCTAATTCTTCAGAGAAATCATAAAATACAACTCATTGAAAATTTACAAGCCACAAAGAAGAAGAAGAATTTATTTCTCACCGTTACAAATTACAGTTGCGTTTTTTCAAATATCAAAAGCGTCATAACAACAGTAGTTTGAAACTCATATTTGAGTCAAAATTGAAAAGATTTAGCAAATCGCAATATTCAGTCTTCGCCCTGAAACGAGCAACCTTGATTATTGCTCATAACAACTCAGTGTTTCATTAATCGAATCATTTATGTTTTTGCTGTCCCAAGGTCGCCAATAAATGAACTAAGAAATTCTTATTGAAATCATAGTTTTAAGCTCCATTTTTTAAGGTTAAAGCTGCGGATGATGCGTTCAAAGCCAAGCACGCGGACGACCTGGCGGCAGGCGAAGACGAGACCAAAATTGCTCTGGTCGAAGTGGACCGACTAGCCGAGGCAAACAAGGAAAACGTGATCCAGATGCTGGTCGAATGGTGCACGAGTGTGGAGCCGGAGCTACACGAGAACCTCATCATGCAGATGCAGGAGGCCGAGAAGAGCAGCTAGGTGACACAGCTGATCACATGTTTTGTTTCAGCATTAATACGTGGGTTGCGATTTGATCACGAGCTGAAATCCCGAATAAAACTGAAGAATGTTCAATGTGCGCATATTGTTTGAGATATATGTATTGTATACAGTTTATTTATATATAGCGATCAAATACTTGATAAATTGTTTGAGAATGAGTTCAAACCCAACAAGTGGAATAGAAAATTTACCCAAGGTATTCAAGACGACGTGTTTGTTTTTTATGGCATGTGTCATGTTTTTCCGATTCCTTTTTAAAATGGCTGATTTTACTTCGACTAACCAAATTTCCGAATCATGAGAACAAAATCAGAAACGTTCGCACGTGATTGTTGGAAGACGAAAAAATTGCCAAAACAAAATGTGGCTCTCGTGTTTAGACTTTTTATTCCAACTTTCGAAGAAAGTGACGGAATATTCGTCCTCGGGGTGATTTTTTTTCTGCCAAGTTTCAGCGTTTTAACTAGCAAATTTTTGACTGAATTTTATACATCATCTGAATTTTATAATTGCCCTGAGCTCAATTTTAAAGGTATTCAATTAGAGTTCGTAAAGTTATATGGGCTCAAAATTGCTATATTGGGATAATTAACGGGCGCTATAGTTCATGCTATCCACGCGTAAGCAGAAATTGAATCCGTTAATCTGTCTCTCAAATTTTCCAAAAATTTGAGGCAAGCTTTTTGGTCATTTAAATACTTCGATATGTACAAAATATATCACGTTGTACTTAACCTAGCCAAAGGAGGATGATTTTCAAAAAAAATTTTAACAAATAAGAATTTTTTCATTTTTTGAATTGAAAACAACGAGCAGTTTTGTTTTCATTCTAATTCAACGTTTCTGATGTTAAAAAATTGATTTGAATTATCCGGACAGAGCTCGAACTAGAAATTTAAAACAAGTTTTTCTCAATTTGAGTTGACTTAAGATTTAAAAAAAATGAAGACTAAACTTGCTTAGATTTCAGCAGAATTTATCTGGGATATTTTGTTTTGCAAAATTCGAGCCCAAAATGTTACCCCAGAAATCGATCAGTTTCTTTTAGTAAAAAAAAACGCTAGAAGTACTAAGTCAATCAAAAATAAAATTATATCAAATTGAGCCTCTTACAAACGTTAAGAAGGGTGGTATTGTTTTCAAAAAAAATTGGGCGAAATGACTCAAAATTGTTTTAAAATATTGGTAATTTGTATAGTTAAAAAAAGACTTTTTTGTCTATCAAACAAAAAAAATTATTTTATGCAGTGTTTTAGAGATTATACCCTTCTAAAAATTGTTGGTCGAAACAAAAATCTCACCTTGATATAATTGAATTGATCGTTCTGGCGCTGTTTTTGGTTGACTAAAGAAATAATCCATTTTTTGCGTAAAATTGTGAGCCCGAAATTCTAATTTCTGGAAATTTCCGAATTTCTACGCAATTTGGGCCATATTAATTTTGCTAAAAATCTAAGCATATTTTGGCTTCTTAATTTCTTCTTAAACCGACTCAAGTTGAGATAAGGGTGTTTTAAATTTAAGTGTAATGTCCGGATTATTTCAATCATCATCGTGTAAATCAGGAAAATTAACTTAAAAGTCAACTAGGCTGCCTTTTGCCATGAAGTTAAACGCGTACTTTTCTTGACTTTTGATTTCAACTTTAACTTCACTGACATTTTTTTGTTGAACAGCTGCCTTTGAAATTCAGCATGCTTCGATCAATGCATCAACAATCTTTCATCATGCTTTAGCAACCTTTTCCTGAGTAAATTTACAAGATATTACACGCTCTCTAAAAATAGATGAAATAAAGTTCTTTAGTTTAATAATGTTTTTCTTTTTAATTTATTGGAAATAAAGGCTAATTGTTAAAAACAAGGATAGCCGGTTACTCTGCAAGTAGCACAGAATGTTCTGACCACAGTCAAAATAAAATACAAAACAAAAGATTTTTTTTTTACAAATTGGTGTCGTTTTTCTGCATACTGTGATAAAAAAATCTGAACGAGAAAATAGAATTTAGGCATATTTGAGACTCGTAGTAAAATAGGTAAATTTGAAAACAGTTTTTGAAGAAAAATTACTAGAAACACGTAAAAAAAATTTTCTGCATTTTCAAGTTTTTGATTCCCAAAACTGCGCTAAAAAATCCAAAAATTACTTTCAATTGAATAAAAATATGTTTTCACAGCTGAAACTAAGCTGAAAAAAGCTATTGTAAGCATATACGGTCACCTTATTTGCTCAAAATTAGACTAAAAATCAAAAATTTGAAAACCGGTTTTTCTCGACACTGAAAAAAATTTCAAAAGCTCTTAATGTTGTTGGAATCACGACTAAAAGGGCTTTATGATATATCACTCAATCCAATCCGATTATTATTTGTGGTGCCGGATGAAAAGACTTATTAAACGTCGGTAATTTGCTTTTACGTCGAATGTTATTTTGCTTCAGTATTTAAAGTCTGTTGAAATCAAATTTAGAAAAATTAAAATTTATGAAAAGAATTCATAAATCCTAGTAGTAGTTGGCTTACGGCAGTGGACTGTTGAATATTTGTTTTTATCTCTGGCTTTGGAGGATGTTTGATCTGAAGTAGCAGAGTAGCATGAGGATCTGCACAGTAACTAAGTAAACCGATCAATAAACTAGTTCAACCAATTCATGAATCTTTGACCAAGTAGTTGTATTGAACATTGTCTCCTGTGATAAGTTTAATTCGGCCGTTTAAACTGCAGAAGAAAGCTTTTAACTTGTTGAGAAGAGTCATAAGCTTTTCAGTAGAATGGCGTCAAGGGCTTGGAATTGGCACACAGGAGAGACATCAGATGAGGAATGGATTATTTTGAACTTGAGCAACTAAGCGCACTCCGAAAACGTTTGGTCTAAGTTGACAAAACAGATGTCAAGGTTGATCACAAAATTTTCACCGCCGTATTTTCATGTTTTCATTCTCGTATCATAAATTGTGATCAAAATTTTCCTTTAACGGAAGACTTCGAACATTTTTGTTTGCACAAAAAGGTATCTGCCACAGAAACATGCGGTTTTTGTACGTACAGTTTTTTGTGAGTTTCCTCAAACTAAACGTGATCAATTGGACTTGCTATTCGAAAATATCTCGACAGCGGCAGATATTTTTACTGACTTGAAAACTTTCAAAACAGTTTTTCCTTTTTTTGCAGATAATTGGTTGAAGTGTTTGACCCATGAAGATTAGCAATTAAACGTTTTTGTTGAAGCATCACTGAAACTCGATAACTTCAGTTAATTGCAAAAAAATAATTCACAGAAATTTCTAGAATTATGAGACTTATGTAGCTAAACCGTATACAAATTATCTCGAGAATAGTTGTCCGTTGAATTCGCACAGTTTTCTATTGTCAATTTTGAGAAACACGTTGGATGTAAGGGGTAAAGTTCTTATATGATTTCACAGTTTTTGACTGACAGAACGGACATAGCGATATGTGAGGATGACAAAACGTTCAGGCGAAAAATGAAGAGAGGTGTGCCAGCAGGCACCGTACTGGGACCTCTTCTGTTCGTTATTGATTTTTTCGTTTTAGCCTTTCATCGATCTCTTAGGCCCGCAAAGGTGATTTTCGAAAAAGTTACCAGTGGGTTAAAAGATGTGTTCGGCTATTTAGGACTAGCACTTAATGCAAAGAAAATTGAACTGCTTGTCATATCAAAGAAATCAAAATTAAAAGATGTGTTCGGCTATTTAGGACTAGCACTTAATGCAAAGAAAATTGAACTGCTTGTCATATCAAAGAAATCAAAATTAGGTTTTTAGTCCCAGATTGTGACAAATATAGTTCAACTATATAAGTAGAAAAAATCTGGGCTCCTTTTCTCTCCCCCCCCCCCACCTCGCACTAACATCAATTTTATGGTTTAATGAGCTGTCTTACAATGTTGATTATGAGAATCAAAAATGTTTGTCATAGCCTAATTAGTCTGCATGTCAATTTTCATGACAATTGGACAATGCGGACAGCTTTTTAATTATACAAATTAGCAGATGGGGGAAAAAGAAAACGAGCTAAAGTCTGATAAGTACCCGGTAGTTAAATTTGATTTTTCATGAAATTGAGAATGTCGGCATAGTTTATTCAACTGATTTTTTTAAACTAGTTGCTAACTAGAAAAAAAATTATATTTCGATTTGAAAACGCTTGCTAATCGCAAACGTAATCAATTGTAGAGCAAACTATTGTCAAGTTTTTTCGCAAAATGACGTAAGCACGCAGTGTCACCTTAATTTTAAGAAAATATCAAATCATCCAAAGGAAGCTGTACAAGCGAAACAAACCTACCAATTGAAAGATAAAATTTAGATTGGGCGGAATTTTTACGTGTCTGATACTTGCTAAGGAACATTTGGCAGGGACAAAAAGGTACTGATTGTGTACAAGCTCTACTAGTCTCTCAATTTTCCGAAACTGATCATTCCGACTTTCGAACAAAGTGAGGAATATATTTATGCTCGGCGTGGTTTTTTAATTCAAACTTTTTTTTAACAAAACTCTGGGCCCTTGGGGGATCATTCTGTTGATATGCATGGGGCCAGCCGAGTGTGCACACCGTTATAGTAACCTGCTAAGAATTCGTCTAAAACTGCTTGTTTTTTATCCCGCACTACAATATCGTTCCAAAATGAATTGAGGCAGCTAATTGGTTTGATTAACTCATTGCCTAAAATTCATAGTTTTGATAATAATTACTTTACCGAAAACTATCCGAGACCAATCAAGGGACAGTAGGAACATTAATAGTTTCGTTCTGATACGAGTACGAGCAGTCCTGTTTTCATTATTTCTGTAGTTTCAAACAGTTTTCAGAGACAAGTTGTTTCGTTGCTACAATCTTGGTTACCTTCATATCTAGTTTCTTTCAATCAGTCTTTTTGCATTAAATTGAAGAAAAAAGTACAATTTGATTTGAAGTGCCAGTTTAGGTTAGCAAAACGCGAGTGGAACGATCAATTTCCTGTCTAAATAAACACTAGCTCCAAAAAACGTGAACTGAGTTGAAATATTCACCAGCTTAATCATCCCGATGCAAAACTACCAATTCATGAAGTGTGATTGAAGGTTTGCAACAAATTCCAAACAAATTCTCAGTCCGTGATCATTTCTTGCCGAGTTATGTTCAAAATTGACATAGGCACTAGTTTTACACAACATTTTTGTCGTAGTTTCTTTCTAATCAGTTAATTTATCTAAGCTCATTTTGGCGCCATCCAAGGAACAAGAACACCATCTGAGCACACTTAAACGTTTTAAACACTCAAACAACAGATCGATTGGAGAAGGTATGCGCCTGACTGACTCTCGTCAGAAAACTATTGTGGAGACCTAATTGAACACGATTGTTTAAAATCCCGATAAAATTGTCTCCATTTTTCAAAAGAATTTTTTACCAACTAAAAGATCATTTTTCAGTTTAAAAATTCGGTGGAAACACTAGGTGAAGTCAATTGTTATCTTGAATCAACCTACAATTCCCAGCCTCCCCCCTCCCAAATTGATTTAGGGGTAAGAAAATATTCACTTTTCATAAGCTTACTCTGAGTTTAGCCTAGGTTTGTTTAAAATAGAATTTAAACATTAATATGTGTGATTAATGGCATTCAGATGCAATCCCGCATAAAAAATCTACAAACTAATTGTATTTGCGTGTTGGTATGAAATGCATACTTTATACAGAATTAGATTTCAGAATTAAAACATAATTGGGGAGGTCATTCTACGGTAGGTCACTTAGGGGGGAGATTATACTGTTGATCCGTTATCTTTGCTAGCTCATCCACATCAGTGCAAAAACAAACATAATGTCTTGAAGAAGAGATGTTCTGTCATCTTTTCAGCCTATTTACAATACATTGCTCATTCAAATTAGCCGGACAAAATGAATAAAACTTGAAATGGAAAACGTGTTTTTCTCAAATTGGATTGATTTCAGACAAAAAATATTGGACACTAATCTTTCTTAAAGTTTTAACAGAACTAATATAGAGCAACTTTTTTTGCAAAATTGCGCCCGAAAAAATTACCCCAGAACGATTATTTTTGGCCTTGGGTAGTTTATCGAAGCTTCCTCCAAAACTCTTTGTTCGTTTACTGACAAAACTTTATCGCTGCAAGCCTCTTATGTAGCCCCACATAGTTTAAGAAGGGGGTAATTTCCAAAAAAAAGGTCGCGAAAGGCTTTTATAACGAGGCCAAACTGTGCATTTTGGGATTTGTAAGCGAATTCCGCAACAAGGACGCTGTCATAGCTGTTATTTTGTTCTTTCATTTCCTTTGATCGTTCCGACAAACTTTTAACATATTTAAAGACTTGTCTCTGGAATGCAGACGCATAAAGACACAGTTTGGCCTCGTAATGTAAAAAAATTATAAAAATATGGGGGTTTCATCTAGTAAATGAACAAAAAGGAGTTTTTGTGATTGAATAAACAAAGCCAAAAGGATAGTTTTGGGCCAAAGTTTTGCGAATCAAATTGCACTCTAATAATTCTGTTAAAATTTCAAGCTACATTGGTTTTTATCCTTTTTTTGTCCACAAACAGTCCAAATTGAGAAAAACGCGTTTTCAATTACCAATTTTAATTAATTTGTCCGGATAATCTAAACAAATCAGCACTGTAAAATGGGATTAAAGTATTGAGTTTGCTGGTCGATTTCACTCTGTGAGCTCAATGAAAAAACAAAAGCATAGGCTAGTTATATTTCGAAACATTTATGACTCAAGAACCGAAAATAGTACTTTTTGAGTTTTACTACATTGACTTCCAAAAAAATTCCATTGAGCTGCGGTACAATTGGCTCAAAACAAATGGTTTAAAAATTTTTTTTTTTGACAAACTGTTTTGTTTTCGAATTATCTGTTGCTGAAAACATCGAAAAAGTACATTCTGTGTAAAGCCTTGCCATAAGTGTTTCGTATCAGTCTCAAAAGTTACTAGAGGAGGAGCTAAAGTAATTTTTGGGAAAGTTTTTGTGTTGAGGAAGGAAATTAGGCCGTTTGTTTTTTAACTGAGCGATGAAGTCTTTTGTTTGGAAAGTAAAAGGATTTGGAAATCAAGCAAAAGTAAGTGTTTCTAAAATCGAGAACAAACCTGTAAAAGTCAGAGTCAATAAGACTTATTTTGTAGAGACATAGAAGAGAAGAGTGAGAATTGAATGTGCGATCCGAGAACTTGAAGG